>NC_056737.1:179114934-179434061 GCF_019279795.1 Protopterus annectens | reverse complement strand
TTAGGAACTGGGGAGTTTTTCACTGTCTGGGATGGGGGCTTTTTCAGTAAGATACTACTTTATGCTAACAGTAAAGCACCCTGTCACATTGTTGTGCCCCATTGAACTAGGAGTTTTCACCTCTGGGATAGCCTTTAGGACTTGTTCAGGAGTAATGTTATGAGAGAGGCCAACAAGGGGTCAGGCATATGTAGGCTAGATGGAGATGTTTGAACTGAACTGAACTGTTAATACATCAGTTATTTCTGTTTGCTGTTAAGTTCCTTGATACAGTTGAAGAACGACCTGTGATTTCTTTGATAGAGTTGGCTGTATTGAACTCTTAATTGGCTTTGAAAATTTTGCTTTTGTTTCTAATCCCTTTGTTTTTAACTTTTGAGCTTAATTTCAATGTGTAGTATTGTCATTTTGTCACAAAGGGAGATTTTTTTTTATATATATATAGGTTCATAGATTCATAGGTGTGTACTAGGTCAACAGCCCTGGAGCCTTTACAAGCCTAGCCCATAGAATTGCCCTAGAGTTAGTTTGTTAGGTTTCCACCAAAAAAGGTTTCTTCCTAAACCTGTCACTGCATTTGTTACAGATCAGGGCATATGTTTCAATGCAAGTATTGAGGTGTTAGTAGAACCTGTACACAAATGTAGTACTGTTTGTTGTAGGAACCTCAAGGGAGGGGAGACACTTGAAATCCTTCGTCATCATATAGTTGAAATAACTTTTCTTTAGATAAGTCCCTGTGGTAAGGCTTGTGAATGTTTTTAACTGGGTTTTAATAGTGTTGGGTTCGAGTGTTTTGGACTAAATTATAATAGTGAGAACCACTGCTTCATGATCATACCTAACCTATGAGGATATGATTTTAGGTGCAGAGCGTAATGGTGCTATGCTTGTAATGATAATGTCCAGTATATTTAACCCTACAGTAGTGTAGTGTGCAGTCTTGTCTGGTGAGTTTGCATTAATGACGTCTATGTAGAATTGAGCATATGTATGTGGAGTAAGGCAAGTATTCCATTTAATAGATGGATAATTGAAATCCCAAAGTGTAATACTGAAATCGGTAGTTAGTGACTCCTGTTTTTTTTTTTGTTTTGTTTTTTTTAAGTATGCCTCATGGATTATAGGTGACGAAGAAGGGGATTCTGTAGTTGACCATGAAGTAAAAATGCATCTTATTCATAGTTCCTGAGATGAGAAAGAGTCTGTAGTCATTTTATTATGTGTGACTGTAAGGCAAAGGAGTTGTGGAAGTACATGGAGATGCCACCACCAGTTCCAGAGGTGCTCTCAGTAGAGGATATAAATGTGTGATAAGCACTGAACCATGGAAGGGAATGCAAGATGTTCATAGTGTTTCACTGTTGCAGTCATTACACTTGGGTTATCCTGCTGGCAGGCGACCCGAGTTCCAAAGTCTTGGTCCGGCGTCGGTTGCTGTTGCCTCTTCCCTGACGTCAGTGCACCAGGTGTATAAAAGTTGCAACCGATGCCATTTTCTTCAGTCTTTCTTGCCGCGCGGTGCCCGAATCAAAAGCAGTTTGCAAGTGCCGGTCGGCAGACTCCTGAGATTTTCGAAATTGAGTTTCAGAACCGAAGTCTTCAATAAAGCTAAGTACCCCGTTGGGGAAACTTTTTCTTGCTCCAGACCGATGTCTGTGTATTTCTTGTGGGAAGCAAATACCTCATAAGGACTTTCACTCTTACTGTATTCCTTGCCTAGGCCCTGACCACGACATTACCAATTGTCGGTTTTGTGTTAGATTCAATAAACGCACTATTAAACGTCAGTTTGATTTTGCTTTACATTATTTTGGCCGAAGGTTTAATTACATAATGCCGTCGGAACAACCGACGACCGGAATTTATAAAAAACGCAAAGAAAAGGACAGGCATCCGAGGTCCAAAACAGACGAAGCCTCTTCAAGGCCAGTCGCCAGTTCTGTGCTTTTTTAAGCCCCTGACACCCACTACCTCAAAGCCACAGGCCGTAGCCGACAGCCACGTGGAGACACCAAGGCCTGTGGAAACTCAAGGTATTGGGCCTATGGAAACTATCCCCTCAGATGAGTCCGGAGCCGCTGAGCAGGCATCTGCTTCTGATGGTGTTTTCAGACCTTCACAGCTTACAATTAAGCCCACTACAGCTGCCAAGGCAAAGTCAAAAACTCCATTAAAGACAAGGAAACAAGTACAGCATTCTCCAGGACAGTCATCCATGCCAAAGAAACAGATGCTTAAAATGGCCGAAGACCTAATTACTTTAATCAGGGGTTCCCATCCCCCTCCTGACAAAAGGCCTAGGCAAGACACTGACTATGATTCCTCTGACCAGGTTTCCATTTCCTCTGATTCCTCTTCTGATCAGGGATATTCCCTCCCTCCCTCTGAGGATTCTGAGGATTATTCTTTTGGGGAAACCCTGCACACCATGAGGGAGCATTTTCATTGGGAGAGGCATGATTATTCAGAATCCAAGAAAAGGATCAGAGACTTCCTTTTATTGCCTCAGCACAGGCCCCTGGCTATCCCCCCTGTGCTTGATATTGTTGATGATGTTTTCTCTGAATCTAATCTGTCTCCTGATTCTTTACCCCCTGCACCAGTCAAGCCAGACAGGTACTACAGGGTCCCTGACTCTCATAAATTTCTTTACAAAAACCCCGCTGCAGACCCAGAAACAATTTCTCAGGGTCCTAAAGGGGTTAAGGCTTCCACTGCTAAAAATCCTGTCCCCTCGGATAGGGATTCCAGAGCTCTGGACAGATGGGGGGAAAAAGTTTACACTTCTGCTACTTTAGCTGTAAGGGCTTTAAATTGCCAGTTTCTCATACTTAAATATCAACAGTACCTCATGTCATTGTTAAAGCAGAAAATGGTTTCAAATTCAGAAAGTTCTGACAGTAAGGAAATGCAGGATTTATTGCATGCAGTTGAACAAGTGGGAAAGCATACTCTGCAATGTGGTTTTGATTCATTAGAGGCTTCTTGTAGAGCCGCAGTTACAGGCTCTGTTATTCGAAGGCATGCTTGGTTAAAAGAACAAAGTTTTCCTGACCATGTTAAAGTAACATTATTGGATGCTCCACTACAGCATGATACTTTGGTGTTAAGGCAGAAGAGGTGTTAAAGAAAATGGAGGATAAAGCAAAATCAATGCAGACAGTGAAGGATTTCTTACAGTTTCAACCTCCTAGATTTAGCAAAAACTGGCCTTCAAAAAATTGGTCCTTTCCCGTGTCAGGCCACAAAGAGACAGATACAGACGCCCAAGAGGCAGATCTCAGCCCCAAGGCTCCTACAGACCTAAACAATGGGGTGCTTCAGCCCCCAAAGGAGGGGAAGACAAATCACAACCTTATAGGAAACAGTCCCAATGACTTCCCTCTACAAATGCCAAGCACTTACCTTTTGACAGCACCCCTAGGGGGAAAGCTAGCACTTTTCACAAAAAATTGGCACATGATCACCCAGGACCTATGGGTGCTGAATATTGTTGCTCAGGGTTACAGGTTCCACTTCCACATGCTTCCATAATCAAAAGGTATGCCAGACCTGCCACAAAACCAATGGGCAGAAGCTCAAAAACAGATTGCTGCTCTTATGGACATGGGAGCTATTCAAAGAGTTCCACAGCAAGAACAGGGACAAGGATTTTACACAAGACTCTTCTTAGTACCCAGAAAGGACAAAGCCTGGAGACCAATACTGGACCTGTCAACCCTTAAATACTTTCCTGGATGTTCCAAAATTCAAAATGTTAACACTACAGCAACTTCTGCCCATGCTGAGCAAGAAGGCGTTGCTAATTGCTTTGGACCTCAAGGAGGCATACCTGCATGTCCCAATCAGACACTCTTGCAGAAGATAACTCAGATTCATAGCAGGCTCAATACATTACCAATTCTCTGCACTGCCCTTTGGCTTATATACTGCACCCAGGGTCTTCACAAAATGCATGGCACCAGTAATTGCATTTTGCAGACAAAAAGGAATTCAAATATATCCCTACTTGGACAACTGTCTTATTCAACCAGAGAGCCAAGGACATTCTTCTAAAGCATCTGGCATTTGTAAAAAAGATTACTGATTTGCCTAGGGTACACAGTAAACGAAAAGAAATCAAAACTAGTGCCCTCTCAAGAGATAATATTTGTGGGTGCAAGCTTAAATACTACTGCCCAGATGGCTTATCTCACGCCAGACAAACAAAGGCAACTGACTCATTATTTTCAAATGATGGCAACAAAGACCCAGCTCCCTGCAAGAAAAAGTCTGCAGGCCCTGGGCTTCATTGCATCCTGCATTCTACTAATTCCATATGCAAAACTGCATATGAGGAAACTACAATGGTATCTAAAAAGTGTTTGGACTCAGCATTGCCACAGCCTGGAAACAATCATAACTTTAATTCCCTGCCTACAACAGGAGTTTCAATGGTAGTCCCAGGCCTGTCACCACAACAAGGGACAGCCTTTCACCTTACCCACAACCAGGCAGACAATAACAATGGATACATCGGATTATGCCTGGGGGGCACATATGGCAGGAAAATGTATTCAGGGCATGTGGCCCAAGGAACAAATGCATCTTCACATCAATCAAAAAGAGATTCTAGCTGTACAGAATGCCCTGACAGCTTTCAAGGACCTACTACATCCAGGACAACTATTAATAAAGACGGACAATACCACACTTATGTGGTACATAAACAAGCAAGGGGGCACACATTCCTACCCCCTATGCAGGCAAGCCATGGCTTTGTGGAACACAGCACTGACCTATCAAGTGCATCTGCAGGCGAACAAAAAATACACTGGCAGACGAACTAAGCAGAATTCTCATGGATCCTCACGAATGGAGGCTAAATCCACAAGTGTTCAGCATGATAACGAGGAAATGGGGATGCCCAGACATAGATCTTTTTGCCTCCCCTCACAATTACCAAATACAGAACTTCTGCACAAGAACCTATCACTCTCAAGCATGGAAAGTGGACAAAAAAGGCCAAAAATGATCCTGATTGCCCCAGACTGGCCACGCCAGCAGTGGTACCCAACCCTAAAGAGCTTGTCTCAAGGCCCCGCTTGGTTTCTACCTCAAATTCCTCATCTTCTGACACAACAAAACAATCAGATTCTGCACAGTCAACTCAGAACCTTAAATCCGGCAGCATGGCAGATAATGTCGCCAGTCAGACTGTACCTCTCTCTAAAGCTGTTATGGATGTCATTTTAGAAGCCAGGAGGCCCAGCACTAGGAAATCTTATGCAGAAAAATGGAAGAGATTCAGTGCTTGGAACCAGGCACAAGGGCTCGAACCACTTGTCCCTAATATACCTCAGATGTTACAATGCCTAACTGAGATGCTGGACAAAGGCCTATCTTTCTCGTCTATAAAAATCCATGCCTCTGCCATTTCAGCTCATTACAATACGGAACCTTCTATTTTTTCACGTCCTCTACTACGACAGTACCTCAGAGGAGCAAAAAAATATAAGACCCCCTAGGGGAGCAGGATCTCAATTTTGTTTTAGAAAAACTCACACTGCCTCCTTTTGAACCAGCCAGCACAGCACTGCTCTGCTCCTAACAATAACTTCAGCAAGAAGAGTCTCAGAGTTACAGGCATTAATGGCTGTGGAACCTTTCATCATTTTTCATCAGGACAGGGTTTCTCTTAGGACAAACCCAACATTCATGCCAAAAGTGGTCTCCAATGTGGCCTTAAACCAAACTATTAATTTACCTACTTTCTACCCAAATCCCCAGAATAAAGGGGAGAGACTTCTGCACGCTTTGAATATACACAGACAGCTACAATTCTACTTAGACAAAACAAAAGCTTTCACAAAAACTGAGCAATTGTTTGTAGCCTATGCTGCAGGATCACAAGGAAAGCCTAGTACAAAGCAGACCATCTCAAAATGGATAGGACACTGCATCTGCTTCTGTTATGCACAACATGGAAAATCAGTGCCTAAGGGCATTAGGCCTCATTCTACCAGAGCAGCAGCCACTTCAGCAGCATTTCTCAGAGGAGTACCAACCAAAGACATTTTAGAAGCTGCAACCTGGAGCTCAGTGCACACTTTCACCAAGCACTACCACTTACCTCTCTACTATAAATCCAGAGCGGGCTGTGCCACTGCAGATGTTCATCGTGCATACAGCTGCAGTCATAACAGAAGGGTTCTCCTGCCGTCAGGCGGGTCCTCGGTCGGCCGAATTCCAAAGTCTATGTCCGGCGTCGGTTGTCGTCGCTTCTTCCCTGACGTCAGTGCGACAGGGGTATAAAGGAACCAGCCGACGCCATTTTCTTCAGTCTTTCTTGCCGTGCGGTGCCCGAAGCAGAAGCAGATGTCCTTCAAGGATGCATCTGCAGTCATCACATATGGATTGTCCTGCCTCAGGCAGCCCTTCGGCCGGCCGGATTCCAAAGTCTGGGTCCAGCGTCGGCTGATTTCGCATTTTCCCCGACGTCAGAGCACCTGGGGTATAAAAGCATCCGCCGACGCCATCTTCCTCAGTCTTTCTTGCCGCGTGGTGCCCGAAGCAGAAGCAGTTCGCAAGTGCCGGTCGGCCAGCTCCTGTAATTCAGCTACCGAAGACTTCAAAAAGCTAAGTACCCCGTTGGGGACTCTTTCTTGCCTCAGCCGATGTCAGATAAAGTTAATAATTGTTTGACTTGTGGGAAACAAATACCTCATAAGGATTTCCACTCTTACTGCCTCCCCTGCCTAGGCCCAGACCACGACGTCTCGGCCTGTTCAGCCTGTGCTTCCTTCAACCGACGCACTCTTAGACGTTGGGCGGAGTTTGCAGAGGAATTTTTTGGGGCTAGTTTTTCATATAAGATGCCGTCGGAGACTCCGACTTCGCATTTAGTTAAGAAACGGAAGGACAAGGACCGACACACGCGGACCGCGGTTTCTGCTGAAACCATGGCCAGGCCTACCGCGAGTGTCTCGGTCTCAGCTGAAACCGAGTCCTTGGTACTTCCAATTACCGAAACCGCTCAACCGACTACCTCGGTCCCGGAGGCCCCGGCCGAGTCGGTTATTGAGTTGCCAACCGAAACTGGTGTCCTGGAACCTTCCAACACCATTCCTTTAGAAAAATCTACACCAGCACGTGGCGCAGCCAGGCCTCCTGCATCCATGTCCATTAAGGCATTCTCCAGGGCTAAAGCTGCTAAACTTTCAAAAGCTTTGCCTCCCAAGGTTATCCCTCAGGGACCCTCTACTGGTTCACAGATTCTAAGCTTAGCAGAGGATCTTATCTCCTTAATTAGGGGCTCTCAATCTCATCCGGACAGGGGCTCTCAACCTCCTCCAGACAAAAGGCCCAGGGTTGAGCCCTCTGATCCCCACTCCTCAGATGAGGCCTCTGATGGCTCTACTCTCTCGGACCACCAGGAGGAGGCTTATTCGGCCTACAAGGATTCTGATGCAGAGGAATCTATTCCCTCGGCCTCCCCTCCTGAAGAGTTTTCCTTTGGGGAGACACTACACACCATGAGAGAGCATTTCCAATGGCAGGGCCAGGACTTTTCTGATTCCAGGAAAAGATTAAGGACCTTTTTACATTTGCCTCAGCATAGGCCTTTAGCTATTCCTCCTGTTTTGAATGTCATTGATGATGTGTACTCTGACTCTAGCACAACCCCTGATTCTCTTCCTCCGGCTCCTGCCAAACCCGATAGG
Organism: Protopterus annectens; assembly: GCF_019279795.1. NCBI lineage: Eukaryota > Metazoa > Chordata > Ceratodontiformes > Protopteridae > Protopterus > Protopterus annectens. The sequence goes on along the minus strand of NC_056737.1, from coordinate 179,426,355 downwards.
TACTACAGGGTCCCGGACTCGCATCTTTACCTTTACAAGGCCCACTCTGCAGACCCAGAAACTATTTCCCAGGGCCCTAAAGGGGTTGCAGCTGCCACTGCTAAAAATCCTCTCCCCACTGAAAGGGAGTCCAGAGCTTTAGAGAGATGGGGCAAAAGTGTATACTTCTGCTACTCTTTCTATGAGGGCATTAAATTGTCAATTTCATATGATACAGTACCAAGAGTATTTGTTAGATGAATTGCATAAAAAGCTGTCTTCACCTGACCCCCTAGACCGCAAGTCACTTCAGGATCTGGTACATAACTCTCAACAGGTTAGCAGCCATTTCTTGCAATGTGGTTATGATGCATTGGAAGCTTCATGTAGGTCAGCTATGACTGGCGCAGTCATACGTAGGCATGCTTGGCTGAAGGAACAAACTCTGCCAGACCATGTTAAAGCAAAGCTGCTGGATACTCCACTGGAAAAGCAAAAGTTATTTGGCTCCACGGCTCAGGAGGTCCTAAAGAAATTTGAAGAAAAAGCAAAATCAGTACAAACAGTCAAAGTTTTTCTCCAAGTACAACCACCAACATTCAGCAGGAATTGGCCTTCCAAGAATTGGTCCTTTCCAGACACAGAGAGGTTTCAGAGAGGCAAGAACAGGCGTGCCAGAGGTAGAGGGCAAGCTAGAGGCTCCTACAGAGGACGTCAGTGGCAGCCTCCCAACCAGAGAGGTAATGCAGGACCTTCAACTGCTGCACTAGGACAGGCTCAATGACTTTACTTTGACACTGCCAACCAGCGTTCAATTGGAAGCACCTTTGGGCGGAAAGCTTTCTTTATTTTCAGAAAATTGGCACAGTATTACAAGGGACAAATGGACACTACAAATAATAGACAAAGGATACAGGTTTCATTTCCACACATTACCAAAAAGAAAGGGCATGCCAGACCTGCCACCGAATCAAAGGGCAGAGGCTTTGAAACAAATTTCCAGCCTAATGCAAATGAAAGCTATAGAAATAGTTCCTCTCTCAGAACAAGGCCAAGGATTTTATTCCAGACTATTCCTTGTTCCAAGAAAAGAAAAAAAATGGAGGCCTATTCTCGACTTGTCTGCACTGAACACTTATCTCATTGTACCAAAGTTCAAAATGCTGACTCTACAGCAGCTCCTTCCCATGCTGGGCAAGGGGTCTTGGCTGGTAACTCTAGACCTCAAGGAGGCATACCTGCATGTCCCTATCAGACAAAGTTGCAGAAGACACCTCAGATTTCTTGCAGGGTCAGAGCATTATCAATTCTCAGCATTGCCCTTTGGCTTATCTACTGTGCCCAGAGTATTTACTAAATGCCTGGCATCAGTAATTGCACACTGCAGACTTCAGGGGATGCAAATATACCCATATCTGGACGACTGCCTTATACAAGCGGACAGCCAACAAACTTTGGTAAAACACTTGAATTATGCCATTCACCTACTTCAGGCCTTGGGATATACAGTCAACTTTCACAAATCAAGACTTGTTCCATCCCATAGAATAACCTTTCTGGGTGCAGATCTAGATACAACCACCCAAATGGCCTTCCTCACAGAAGAAAAACAATGTCAACTACCAGATTACTTCAAAAATCTGACAAGACAAACCCATCTGACTGCAAGGAAAATCCTGCAAGCCCTGGGTTACATGGCTTCTTGCATACTTCTGATTCCGCAAGCAAGACTACATATGAGGAAACTACAATGGTACCTAAGGAGTTTATGGACTCAGCACAGTCACAGCCTGGAAACTTTGATACCACTCATTCCATGCCTTCAAAAGGAATTTCTGTGGTGGGCTCAAGCAAGCCAGTCAAACAGGGGTCAGCCTTTCAGCAAACCAACAGCCAGCCAAACCATTACAACAGATGCTTCAGACCACGGATGGGGAGCGCACATGGAGGGAAGATGCATTCAAGGTCTATGGTCACAAAAAGAGCTACGCATGCACATAAACCAAAAGGAAATGCTGGCAGTGATACATGCAGTCGAAGCCTTCAAACCCTTTCTGCATCATGGTCATCTGTTAATAAGGACAGACAACACCACGGTTATGCGGTACATAAACAAGCAAGGGGGCACCCATTCCTATCCTCTTTGCAGGCTGGCAATGAATCTATGGGAACTTTCCTTGAAACTCAATATACGGCTACAATCCCAGTTTGTGCCAGCGAAAGACCATATACTGGCGGACAGCTTAAGCAGAAATATCATGGATGCACACGAATGGATGCTGCACCCAGACATCTTTCTACAGATAACACAATCATGGGGGAGACCGGACTTAGATCTTTTTGCCTCCCCCCACAATCATCAACTGAAGAAATTCTGCTCAAGGGCATACCACCCACAAGCATGGAAAGTGGACGCCCTCTCTTTCAGCTGGAGAACTCTAACAGTGTATGCATTCCCACCTCTCCCATTAATGACCAAGGTTCTACTGAAGATCAGGACAGAGCAGCCAAAGGTGATTCTGATAGCTCCGGACTGGCCAAGACAGCACTGGTACCCACTGTTAAAGAGCATGTCACGTACGAAACCATGGCCTCTTCCTCTATGGCCTCTATGGCCACTTCTACTGACACAGCACAATTACAAAAATCTGCATCCCAACCTGAAAACCTTGCAACTAACAGCCTGGAAAATACCTTGACTCCTCCTCAGGACAAGCTATCCCAGAGAGTGAAAGATATTATTATGAAAGCTCGCCGGCCTTCCACAAGAAATTCAGCAAAATGGAAAAGATTTCACATTTGGAACACCACAAAGGGCCTAGATGTGACAGAGATGAGCATGGCACATATCCTGGAATACTTGGCAGAAATGTTCCACAATGGTCTGTCTTACTCTTCCATTAAAATTCATGCTTCAGCAATTTCAGCAGAGTACAATACTGATCCGCCTATCTTCTCTCATCCTCTCCTAAGACAGTTTCTAAGAGGAATCAAAAACATCAATCCTCCAAGGAAGCCACCTCTACCTACTTGGGACCTTAACTTCATCTTGGAAAAACTAACACTGCCTCCCTTTGAACCAGCAGCATCTGCAGAACTACAGTTCCTGTCTTGGAAGACTGCTTTCCTTCTGGCCATAACCTCAGCAAGAAGAGTATCTGAGTTACAGGCTCTTATGGCAGTACAGCCTTTTCTTATTTTTCATCAGGACAGAGTTTCACTAAGAACCAGTCCTACATTTATGCCAAAGGTGGTATCCAGGGTTTCATTAAATCAAGCTATTCATTTACCTACCTTCTCTCCAAATCCACAAAACAAAGGGGAGAAACTTCTGCACACTCTGGACATACACAGACAGTTGCGCTACTACTTGGACAGAACTAAAAGTTACAGAAAAACTGACCAGCTGTTGGTAGCATATGCTGCTGGTACACAAGGAAAAGCAATTTCCAAACAGACAATTTCAAAATGGATAGGAATTGCATTCGTTTTGTTACTCCTTTCATGGAAAAACTGCCAGCTAACATTAGACCTCATTCCACGAGCCACAGCCACCTCCACAGCCTTCTTAAGAGGGGTGGCTACCAAGGACATTTTAGAAGCTGCTACATGGAGCTCCGTGCATACATTTGCCAAGCATTACAATTTACCTTTATATTCCAGATCCAGAGCAGGCATTGCTACGGCAGTCCTGCAGGGCATTTTAGCTACACCATCCTTTACATAGTTCCTCCACCCCCAGATTGGCTATGGTATTCTACCCATATGTGATGACTGCAGATGCATCCTTGAAGGACATAGTACAGTTTTGTACCTACCATAAATGTAGATGTCCGATAGGTATGCATCTGCAGTCAGGTATACCCTCCCTCCTTCCCCTCTGTGGTATTACTTGGGTGCTTACCCCTCTAATAGCTAGCTGGGGGGAATCTATTATGGTGTATTTGTTTTTTATATTATTGTGCATGTTTGGATTTTTAAATGCTTCTCTCCAAATTTAGCCTTCCTTAGAGGGCACCTGGCATCTGGGGCAAGAAAAACTGAGGAAGATGGCGTCGGTGGATGCTTTTATACCCCAGGCGCTCTGACGTCGGGGAAAATGCGACATCAGCTGACGCTGGACCCAGACTTTGGAATCCGGCCGACCGAAGGGCTGCCTGAGGCAGGACAACCCATATGTGATGACTGCAGATGCATACCTATCGGACATCTACATTTATGGTAGGTACAAAACTGTACTTTCGCAAGTGCCGGTCGGCCAGCTCCTGAGATTACGAAAATTTGGAAACCGAAGTCTTCTTAAAAGCCAAGTACCCCGTTGGGGAAACTTTTCTTGCCTCAGACCAATGTCAGACAAAGTTAATAATTGTATTTCTTGTGGGAAGCAAATACCGCATAAGGATTTCCATTCCCTCTGTATACCTTGTTTAGGCCCAGACCACGACGTCTCGGTCTGTCGCTTTTGTGCTACATTCAACAAACGCACTATTAAGCGTCGGGCGGAGTTCGCCCAGCATTATTTTGGGAAAGCATTTAATTATACTATGTCGTCGGATATTCCGACTCCGGTTTTGTCTAAAAAACGCAAAGACAAAGACCGACCCAAGAGGTCCGCGGCCTCTACGGACACCACGCCAAAGCCGACTACACGTGGTCCGGTTCTCAGTGAGGTGCCTACGCAGCTCCTGACTGCCGACGACACTTCTTTGACGGTGTCTCCTGTGCCCGAGGTCGCAGGCTCCTCGGCCCACACCCCGACTACAGATACCGAAGCCACTCTTGGCATTGAAACTCAGAATGTGGACAGGTCCACCTCCACTCAAGGTGTCTTCAGACCTTCCTCTTCTTTCTCCATCAAGGTTTTCACAAAGTCTAAAGCAACCATGCACTCTGAGACCAGCTACACAGGGCCCATCTCCAGGCCCCATGCCTAAGAAACAGATGCTTAAAATGGCTGAGGACTTAATTACTCTTATCAGAGGTTCTCAGCCCCCACCGGACAAAAGGCCCAGAGTGGAGGAAGATTCCCCCTCCTCTGATCAGGGCTCCATTATTTCAGAGCACTCTGATGATCAGGAACATTCTTACTCCCCTTTTGAAGACTCTGATGCGGAGGAATCCATCCCTTCTGTCTCCCCCCCAGAGGATTACTCATTTGGGGAAAATTTGCATACTTTAAGGGAACACTTCCACTGGGAAAGCCAAGATTATTCAGATTCCAAGAAAAGGCTCAGGGAATTTCTCTTGCTACCTCAGCACAGGCCTCTGGCTATACCTCCTGTCTTGGACATCCTAGATGATGTTTACTCAGAGGCTTGCCTTAACCCGGACTCTCTACCTCCAGCTCCAGTTAAGCCGGACAGGTACTACAGGGTTCCTGACTCGCACCAATTTCTGTACAAAAGCCATGTTGCTGACCCAGAAACCATCTCACAGGGCCCCAAGGGAGTTAAGGCCTCCATTGCTAAAAATCCATTACCTTCCGAGAGAGACTCCAGATCCTTAGAAAGGTGGGGGGAAAAGGTATATACCTCGGCTACCTTATCCATGAGGGCCTTAAACTGTCAGTTTCATATGCTAAAATACCAACAGTTTTTGTTATCACAATTGAAAAGTAAAATGTCACAACCTGAACAACCAGACTTGAAGGAGTTGCAGGATTTGATGCATAGTGCAGAACAAGTGGGTAAGCATACCTTACAGTGTGGTTTTGATGCTCTAGAGGCCTCATGTAGAGCTGCTGTTACAGGATCAGTCATACGTAGGCATGCCTGGCTCAAGGAACAAGCCTTGCCTGATCATGCCAAAGCTAAATTACTAGACGCCCCTCTTCAAAAGGATGTACTATTTGGTGCTAATGCTGAGGAGGTGTTAAGGAAAATGGAGGAAAAGGCTAAATCAATGCAAACTGTGAAAGAATTTCTACAGGTACAACCCCCACACTTTAGTAGAAATTGGCCTTCCAAAAACTGGTCCTTTCCTGCCACGGACAGACCCCAAAGAGGTAGATACAGGTGCCCGAGGGGCAGAGGACAAGCCCAAGGATCGTTTAGAGGCAGACAATGGCAAGCTCCTACACAAAGAGGTGGTGAGGATAACTCGCAATCTTTCAGAAAGCAAACCCAATGACTTTCCCCTTTGCATGCCAACCAAGTCTTAAATGACAGCCCCGTTAGGAGGAAAGCTGGCATTATTTTCAAAAAATTGGCATATTGTCACAAAGGACAAATGGATCCTGGACATTATAAACAGAGGCTACAAATTCCATTTTCACACCCTTCCAAAAATGAGAGGCATGCCAAACCTGCCACACAATCAAAGGGCAGAGGCACAAAGGCAAATTACAGATCTCATAAACATGAAAGCTATTCAAGAGGTACCTACGCACAAACAAGGTCAAGGTTTTTATTCCAGGCTATTTCTGGTGCCAAGGAACGGAAAAGATTGGAGACCTATTTTGGACCTATCCATCCTAAACACATTTCTACTCGTACCAAAATTCAAGATGCTCACTCTACAGCAACTTCTTCCCAGGCTGGGCAAGGGGTCTTGGCTGGTAACTTTGGACCTCAAGGAGGCATACCTGCATGTCCCAATCAGACAAAATTGCAGAAGGTACCTCAGATTTCTTGCAGGTTCAACCCATTATCAATTCTCTGCATTGCCCTTTGGCTTATCTACTGCGCCCAGAGTATTCACGAAATGCCTGCCATCAGTAATTGCCTACTGCAGACTTCAAGGGATACAAATATACCCCTATTTGGACGACTGCCTGATCCAAGCGGACAGCGAGCACATTCTTCTGAAACATCTGGCTTATGTAATAATGTTGTTGAATTCTCTGGGATACACAGTCAACAAAAAGAAATCAAGGCTAATACCCTCTCGGAAGATAATTTTCCTGGGTGCCAATTTGGACACAAACATTTGGACACAAACACCCAGATGGCCTACCTCACGCCAGAGAAGCAGGGGCAACTAATTCAATACTTCAGAACACTAGCAAATTGCACCAGGCTGACTGCAAGGAAAATCCCGCAGGCTCTGGGATTCATGGCATCTTGCATCTTACTAATCCCATGTGCAAAGCTGCTTATGAGGAAACTACAATGGTACCTGAAAAACATATGGTCTCAACACAGCCACAGTTTGGAAACAATAATACCACTAATTCCATGTCTGCAAAAGGAATTTCTGTGGTGGACTTAAGCATGTCAAACAAACACAGGTCTTCCATTCAGCAAGCCTCAAGCAAATCAAGTCATCACAACAGACGCCTCGGACTACGCGGGGGGGGCGCACATGACAGATCGGTGCATTCAGGGCAAATGGTCCCAAAAAGAAAAGCACCTTCACATCAATCAAAAAGAAATGCTAGCAGTAATAAATGCTATTATAGCTTTCAAGGACCTTCTACAACCAGGTCAACTATTGATAAGAACGGACAACACCACAGTTATGTGGTACATAAACAAACAGGGAGGAACACATTCTTACCCTTTATGCAGACTGGCCATGTCAATTTGGAACATGGCCATGGACTTACAAATGGAACTACAAGCACAGTACTTGCCAGGCAAGGATAACACGCTGGCAGACAACATAAGCAGGAATATGACAGATCCACACGAATGGAAATGGCATCCAAAAGTTTTTACAGAAATAATCCAAGAATGGGGAAGGCCAGAGATAGATCTCTTTGCCTCCCACAAAAATCATCAATTGACAAAATTCTGCTCAAGGATTTTCCATCCAAAGGCCTGGAGAGTGGACGCTCTCTCTTTCAGTTGGACATCAATGACAGTTTATGCCTTCCCTCCTCTTCCTCTGCTGCCCAAAGTTCTATTGAAGACCAGAGCAGACAGACCAAAGATGATTCTCATTGCTCCGGACTGGCCAAGACAACACTGGGTACCCACTCCTGAGGAGCCTGACTCATTCCCCACCATGGACCCTGCCTCTAATACCTCTTTTTCTGACTCAGCACAGCTTCAAAACTCTTCACAGCCAGCTAAAAAAAAAACTCAATCTAGCTGCATGGAATATTCCTTAGCATCACAACAGGCCCTACTCTCCAAGGAGGTGCAGGATGTAATTTTGGAGGCCAGAAGGCCATCAACTAGAAAAGCTTACTCTGCAAAATGGAAACGTTTTTGTGTCTGGAATGAGAAAAAGGGCCAGGATCCTGGAAAACTGAATTTACCTCAAATACTACAATATTTGGCTGAACTGCTAAGCAGTGGACTTTCTTTCTCCTCCATCAAAATCCATGCCTCAGCCATTTCTGCAGAATGCAACACTGATCCACCTTTATTCTCTCACCCTCTCTTAAGACAATTCCTCAGAGGGGCTAAGAATTTAAGACCTCCAAGGAAACAACCAATACCTGCTTGGGATCTTAATTTAATTCTGGAAAAACTGACCTTGCCTCCCTTTGAGCCAGCTGCCTCAATCAGATTTGCAATATTTGTCCTGGAAAACAGCTTTCCTTCTGGCTATCACCTCAGCTCATAGAGTTTCAGAACTACAGGCTCTCATGGCTGTCCAGCCTTTTATCATCTTCCATCAGGACAGAGTTTCCTTATGAACCAACCCGTCCTTTATGCCTAAAGTGGTATCCAGGGTAGTTTTAAATCAGGCCATACATTTACCTACTTTTTATCCTAATCCTCAAAACAAAGGGGAGAGATTACTACATTCCTTGGTTCCTTGGACATCCACAGACAACTGCGTTATTATTTGGACAGAACAAAGCCTTTCAGTAAATCAGAACAACTCTTTGTGGCCTATGCGGTAGGAGCTTAAGGAAAGCCAATTTCCAAACAGACAATCTCAAAATGGATAGCCCACTGCATACTCTTTTGCTATTCCTTTCATGGCAAAACTGTACCTACAGGCATTAGAACTCATTCCACCAGGGCCACAGCCACCTCTGCAGCCTTCTTCAGAGGAGTTCCTACCAAGGATATTTTGGAAGCAGCCACTTGGTGTTCTGTGCATACCTTCTCCAAGCACTACAACCTACCATTATACTCCAAATCTAGAGCAGGCTTTGCCACTGCAGTCTTGCAGGGCATTTTGGCTCCTCCTAGTTCCACCTAGTGCCTACCACCCCTTTCTTATCTTTGGGATTCTACCCATCTGTTATGACTGCAGCTGTATGCACGATGAACATAGTACAGTTTTGTGCCTACCATAAATGTAGATGTTCGAGTGCTAATACAGCTGCAGTCAAGGTTTCCCTCCCTCCTTCCCCTCTTGGGACAGGCCTATAGGCTAACACATCCTCATACAACCTGATTGGGGTATTCATTTATGATGTATTTGCTTGCCAACTACTGTGTTTTGATTATATTGCACTGCATTATTACACAAATGTATGTATTGCCTTCCTTCTGGGGGCACCTGACATCTGGGGCAAGAAAAACTGAAGAAAATGGTGTCGGCTGGTTCCTTTATACCCCTGTCGCACTGACGTCAGGGAAGAAGCGACGACAACCGACGCCGGGCCTACACTTTGGAATTCGGCCAACCGAGGACCCGCCTGACGGCAGGAGAACCCTTCTGTTATGACTGCAGCTGTATTAGCACTCGAACATCTACATTTATGGTAGGTACAAAACTGTACTTTCTGCAGGGCCTGGTAGCCTCTCCAAATCCAATTTAGACCCAGCCGCCCAACCTCAGCTTTGGGATTCTACCCAAGTGTAATGACTGCAACAGTGAAACACGATGAACATAGTACAGTTGTGTACCTACCATAAATGTAGATGTTCAAGTTTATTCTCTGTTGCAGTCCAGGTTACCCACCCACCATCCCCCTTTTCATTGCTGGGACTTTTCTGTACTTCTCAACTCTATACAACCTATGTGGTGTATTTGCTTGTAGATGAAGGAAATGTTTATAGTTATATATGCATTTTTTTGGCATATTTTTATCTTTCCAGCCTTCCTATCTAGGGGCACCTGACATCTGGGGCAAGAAAAACTGAAGAAAATGGAGTTGGTTGCAACTTTTATACCCCTGGCGCACTGACGTCAGGGAAGAGGCGACAGCAACCGACACCGGGCCAAGACTTTGGAACTCGGGCCGACTGCGGGTTGCCTGCCAGCAGGATAACCCAAGTGTATTGACTACAACAGTGAATACACTTGAACATCTACATTTATGGTAGGTACACAGCTGTACTTTATCATTGCACTGGAATAAAGTTTTGGTAATGATGCGAGTATTAATATTTTCTATGGTTGGGAGAGTTTCTGACTGTTCTGGCTTCTAGCATTGAGTAGCACCACTCATACTCTGGTTTTGCTAGGTTGGTTGGTGAAGCAGGTTTACATTACCTAAAAAAGGTGCTATGTTTTGTCCACCCTGACCTTGATAAGTGTGTCTTACCAACTTGTTTACCTTACTTTATCATGCATTTGAATACAAATTGTAGAATAGTGTATGCATGTCGTACCTTTAAGAAGCATTTTAAGGTCGGCACGTGCATATAAATAGCCAGCACGTGCTAGCTTCAGTGCCATTTTGTGAGTTCAGCCAGGGAGTGAGCATGTATGAGTGTAATAGCTAGGTTTGTTTATCTAAGTTAAAGTTGTTAAGCCTAAATCCTGATGCGTTTGTACATAATAAAGCTGCTTGAACAGAACAAGACTCGTCTATTTTATCCTGACTAGACGAGCGACGCAATGTTTTGTTTTTTTCATTGTGTGCATCTATTTCTGCTGATACACTTGTGTAACCTTTTTGAGTACCAAACTCAACTCACTCTGTATTGTTCTCGGTAATACTATGTATATAACCTTGTTTGTTCTTCTGTGAAGCTTTTCTCCACAGGCCTCAGCTGAAAAATGGCTCTAGCTCAGTCGAACTTTCCCAGTCACCAAATGTCAAATAAAAAATATACAAAAACCCTCAGGTGAAAGAAGCAGGCCATTGCTGGCAAGGCAGGTCGGACAGTCAACTCTTGCCCTCCAGGCTGACGCACATTGGATCCCACTAGAGTGACAGCAGTCATCTTTTGTTTGTACTGAGGCGTTAGTCTCAATGAAGATAGGTTGCTGCTGAATATTAGCTTTATATACTAGCCTTGGATGAGTTGTCTGAAAGCTGAATATTTTTCTTTATATAATCTAGGGATACGTGTCTCCATTCACTCACATGAACAATGACCACATTGTAGGCGTATGTAGGGTGAAGGGACTTGAGTGTCTTGAACACCTGCCATAACCTAGCCCAGAAGGAGCTCACTGTCTCATCTTTCTTTTGTTAATGTATTCATAGAAGAGTTTTTGTTTTGGGAAGTTACCAAGTTCGAGCATGTTTGGTGACACAAAGTTGCTGGGCAAATGGAGAAAAAAAGGTGTGAAACTAGATAGAAAGCAATATAAAATCTTTGTAATTATTCTTAAGTACATGGGTCATATTCTGACTTAATGTTTTACACCAAACATGCTAAAATCTGTGCCATAGTGAATTTGCAAAGCCCAACGACTAGTCCTCTCTTAAGCATTTCCTGGTATAGTGCTAAATGTGTCTCACCAGGTTTATACATATATATTTTGCACACACACCTAATTGTCTCACATGTAAGAAGTTGATAACATCAAAAATATGCTGTTGACAACCTAACTCTGTCCACTAAAAATGAAAGTACACACATCTGGATACTCACCACTCAAAATTATATTAAAAAAATGCTTTACTTGGTGAGCTTTAGCCGTACATTCTGTAACTTTTATATACCGACTCCTCGGTCATACAGTCTTAGCCACAGTGTATCCTCCACTGCATTTCTGTAGTCAATTAACTCTGCTTAACCATGGCAGCACTTAACCCTGTATTTGTTACGAAAGAAACAAGAGTGCAGGTTGGCTAGCTTTGAAGTCAGTGAACTGCTTTCCAGTCATATGCGTAACAATGATACAGCAGCGGTGCTTTAGTGATGATGATGCTGTTAAGGGAGCCTGTATATCACATAACTGCACATCGTGTTAATTCAATAAAAATGGTTGAATGGAACCAGGTTTGTGATACCGCTTCTTTCAGTTATCGTAAAAAAAAAAAGTTCAGTTGAAATTGCATGCTGTCCTCCTGGTGTTTCAAACTCTGAAGCAAAAGCTTCTTCTAGGGCCTTTCCTTATTCCTTATTCCTTATTCCTTCCAGTAACCAGTACATTGTGTGGCAAATAAGCAAGGAACCTTGTGTTCGTATCCCCTGTAGACAGGTGATACTAGTCTGACACTGGATTAACAGGGGAGCACTTTTTCAACATTTCGCATACTGGGGCAAGTGAGTGCACTGCTGAACTCATTGAGTCTGTTTTCTAGTTTTGTTCCAAAGCAGAGTTTACAGGAATATTGTCTTGTTTAGCTCTTGTGAGAGTGTGGCATTGCAGGTAGTAACATGTATGATAGCCAAGTAAATTCAGTCCTTGTGTAGCAGGGCAAAGGGTAGTTTTATTAGATTCTTCTTTTCCATCTTGGGGGGGGGGGTTCCTATATATGTTCCCATTGTTCTGTCCTTAGCTCATTTCATAATTCAGGGAAGGAAAAAGCTCATTGTCATTGCTCTTTGCTGACCAAGAAGAGTATGGTTTCACTCTCTCGAGTCCCTGATAGGAAAGGAAGGCTTCCTCATTATCGAGAAATGTGCCATAGCTGGAAGGATGGCCATCTTACCATCAGGGTCTGGCTGCTGTAGACCTTCTATGATTTCATAAAACCTCCCTTCTATGACACTGTAGATGAGCAGAGCTGCCAAGAAACTTTCCATGCAACAGACGTAACACTGTCAAGTGTAACATGTTTTCCATTTGGATGGAGAGATATCTTGTGCTGACTCAGCTTGTCAACAAGTAAGGTGCTCCTGATTTGCATCAAGGGCCAGAATGATTTGACTCTGAGTTGTTCCATAATCTGGTAAACTTTTGAAGGTCAGAACTGAGGCACAGCATTGACTGGTCACGCAGCTCCTTAAAAGTCAAGTAGCAAAGTATTTATTGGAAAATGCTGCTGTCAGAGGCTACTCCACTACTATTGTGGCTGCCTTGAATTTCTGCTGTAGAAATGTCTCCATTGAGTATGTTTGTGCTGCAGCATTGTGTTTATCATTTTGCACCTTTGCCAGACATTATTGCTTGGATTGTGAGTCCAGGAGTCGGAACTGATTTCAGAAGCGTATAATTCACAACTTTGCTTCAACTTCTTTTTGCTGTTCTTTGGCCACTGCCTCTGTGGGTTATTGACTACTTGGTATACTTTTCAATCATAAATCCATTGCAGAGGGTCCCTAACAATATGTGTAACAGATGTTTTTTACTGTATCTGTTTAGCTATGAGGGATCCTCCTTGGTTGTTTGCAAATGTTCTCCTGTCATCCATTGCATCTAAATAGCTCCTCCATCCAGCTGTTGCTTTTCAGTTTCCCTATAATTCAAGCAAAGATATATTTTATTAGCTTTGTAATATTGTAGGTGTTAAAATCTAATTTTTCTTGATTTGCAGGAAATAAACTTGCTCAGTGATTGAGAACAGATTGGGAGGTTCAGTGGCCAAGATCATTCTTAGATGAGAGCTTGCATCATCACGGTGTGCTCCCAGAAAGGTTGAACTTGCATTATTCATAGTATTATTAGAAAATTGCTAAACTGGAAAGGAAGGAAGAAGAATCCCATTCGTATGTCCACCCTAACTGCTAAAACTTGGAACACATCTGTTATTTTAAAGAGATTTGGGGATCATCATTATATTCTTATAGACAGAAAGCTACATTTGTTAAAAGAATGAAAACATGTTGAATGTGCTGAAATGTTCTTTTGTCTCCTGTATAGGTCAGCTACAATTAAACACTGCCTGAACTTGACATCTGCTTATAGCCACTTTCTTCCAAAGAAGGTACGCCCTGAGGTCAGCACTCTTCCAATGGGTTATGGGGTGACAGTAGACTATATTTTCTACTCTGCTGAACCCATTGGCAGGGGACAAAGAGGAGGTAAGTAAACCACTTTGCTTTATCATCTTCCATTGAAAGACTAAAAACTGAGGCTCGGAATACAGTTGAATCCCATTTATCCAAATTTTAAGTATAAGTACTGTAAGTTTGTGTTTTGATCTTGGTAATTGTTTTCTGCTAAAAATGGGGTGAATAACTAAGCAAAACCCTTTTTATCCAAATTTCTGCTGTAGTCATATTGCTGCCCTGTGTCTCAGTTGTGTGTTATTTCTAGTAGTGTTATGTCCAGTCCAGTTCTGTTTTTAGAAACATTTTATTGTATTTGTCACTGTAAAGACAGTACTATGTGAATAATAGACTAGTGCAGGGGTTTCCAAAGTGTGCGCTGTGGTGCTCTGGGGAGCCACGGCTTCCTCACAGGGGCACCACAAACGAATACCTTTCATGTGCGATTTTTTTTTTTTCATTTCTTTTTTTTTATTTTCGCACTGTTTGAGCTGACATCATCACGTGCGCGATGACATCAGCTCCTTCGGGGCTACCAGCCTGTCGGAATTGAGCAAGGAGCTCGCGCATGTCCGGCGTCCCTGATTTTTGAAGAAAGCAATAGTGGGTAGTAGTGTATACTTTTTGAATGTAACCCGGCAAGTTTATTGCTATGTTTTACCTGGTGTGAGTGATGTAGGATTACGTCAGTGGCCTACAGGATGAAAGTCTTGGTGATGCAGGAAACCAAAACTTGACCCATCTTAGTAAAGACCGCAGCTGGGAACTGCATCGGCATACAGTGGAGGAAGGGGCTTCTGGTGACAGCAGGTCTGTTCACTGGACTCAACAGAGTAACTGAAAATGGGGGTTCCTAAGTTTTACCGGTGGATTTCTGAGCGTTATCCTTACCTTGGCAAAGCTGTGAAAGAACATAAGGTAAAGTCTTGCCATGCTGAATTAGTAATCATTGAAGAAAATGCTGTCCAAATGTTGTAGTAGTTTGTGGCTAAGTGAACACCTTTATTTTCACTTTTACCAGTAACTTGTTTTTTTGAACTGCTTATTTCTATGCAGAAGTGTTGTAACTGGTTTCTGGAAACAACAAAAAGTAATACAATAACTGTCTCCATCAGCATCACCATGTCTTTTCTGAAAAGTACTCAGTGACAGCATCAGTACTGTAACTGTTACACGTAAAACTAATCTGTTATATAGTTTTGAATTATTTCACGGCAAAGGACAAATATTTTAAGTGCTATATGTGTTGGGTTTAAGCTTAGGGAGAATTTTTAATAGTGTCATTGGGAGCAGGATTGAAATTGAAGACAAGTTTATGTGTGGATTGTCAGAGGGTGTTTTAAATTTGTCTGATAGGTGGCTGCTAGTAAGAGTGGATGCATTTTCAATGAAGCATGTGTTGAATTGGATGGCAATGGAATCTACATGGTTTGCACTGGTAGGGGGCAGCTCATCTGGGCCGCCAGGGTTAAATAGATTATTTATGGAGGTCCAGAACAGTTTTGGATTCTTTTAGTGGTTATTTTGAAGAGAAGTATAATAGGTTTCTTACCAGCTCAAGTGTGTACTTTGGTTTGATTCTGTAGTAGTTCTTGAAAATGTTGCAGGTTGGATTGTATTCTCTTTAGAAACAAGACCTTCCAGGCTTTATCTCTTAGCCACATGAGTTATTTTGTGACTTTTGATAGTCATGGAGCAGAGTTAAATTTTACTGTTTTGCATGTGATAGGTGCTTGTTGTTTTGTTTATCACACTGAGAAAGGTTTCATTGAAATGAATGACAGTTTCATCCTGAGGCAGAGATTTTAGTATTTGCCAATTATAATGTTTTAGGTTGGATATGAAGGTGTCGCTGTTAAATTTACTTAAATTGCGTAAAAGTTGCAGTGATGTTTTTTATGGTATGAGTTTCTTCCTACAAGTTTTGGAAGGTGATCTCTAAGAGTGTTTGAAAGGGTGCAAATACATGCAATTTTATTTGGGTTGGATGTAAGAGTTCAGTCAAAGGTAGATTTTTTTATGGTTTGACAAATCCCTATAATATGCACTTTATGTGTGCAGCGGGTGGGGGGGGGGGCTTGGGAAAACCTGGATTCAGCAAGGGAGCCGAGAATCGAAAATGTTTGGGAACCACTGGACTAGTACACTAATTTGGTGCTATTCCTGTAATTAGCACCTAATTGTTTGCTAGCACCAGCTTTAAAAGGCCACACTTTTAAGAAAACACACAAGTGGTTCAGTTATATTTTTCATTAATTGTAAAGTTGCAGATTGATATACATTTAAGTGTTTGTTTATTTAAGGATGTATTCATGAACTTCAGTACAAGAAAGCTTCAAAGGTGAAGTAAAAAGTTTGAATTTTAACATCACAATGTTGCTGTTCCTTAGATTGACTTTAATATATTGTATGCAGTTTGAACTGATTGTGGAGGGATGAAGTAATGCAGTGTTTCCATCATGTTTTGGGTTGACAGTAAGGAAAAGTTGGTGTAACAAGGTTATAGGCTGTAAAATGTTTATTCAGCTAATTGTGGTTATGTGCCTTATGTATATATGTTACTGAATGTTCTGTTTTGTTGAAGTTTGAACACTGAGGAGCACCCCCATACACACATGCACACACAAGTTTGGACTTGGATAGTCCTGGTTGTAATCTATATTGTTACAGCAGCCAAGCTAGCCATCTGTAAACTTTTGTACCATCCCCTTTTAGAACACTAAATAAGCATCTGTAGTCATGGACATGCACTTTACTGCTATGTTTGTAGCTAGTCTGGCATGTATGGGTGTCCTGAGGCAATGCAGCAGTTGTCTTATGTTTACTGACAACTAGTTAATTCTTAAACTGATATGATGTGTGAGAGATGATGATACACAATATCTCTGGAGGCAAGGGTGTCACTTATAACCACTTGAAATCATAAACAGGTTTTCAGTAACACACATAAACCCATCTTACATAATCCGGACCAGACTCATAGAGCCACCTGTGCTGAGGCTCTTAAATGTAATTTCCATAAACCATGAACACATCCAAAGTATCATCCACAACCTCAAGAGTATTCCTCAAAATCAGCACCCAACACAAGACAAAGACCACATCCCACTTGTCTCATCTAAGTCCACAGAACACACCACCACTCATCCCAATACTTTGGTCATAGAAAACTCCTTTGAGAGATACACAGATATCTCACCAGGATATAAGTAAGGAGATCGTCAAGGTCAGCTGTCTGTCAGGGAGGAAGATCTGTCAGTTCAGGTTAGAGAGGTCATTGTACTAAAAGTACCAGTATGACTCAGTCATACTCCATATAGGTGTAAACTATCTGAGACATACCTCCTTGGACTACATGGAGAGACATGAAAGAGCTCTCAGACTTTGTGTCCCAGGCTGGTATGAGCCTAGCACTGAGCAGCATTCTACATTTGCTTCTCCAAGAATGATACCACAATATGAACAGAAAGTATTTGACTTTAACAGTTGACTTATGGGGTCATTCTTATGTGGGGGTATGATATTTGTCAGTCTGGGAGGATATGGTCGACAGGCCACACTGCTTTGCCAGGGATGGTCTGCACCTGTCTCCTCTGGGATTTCAAATATTGGCTAAAATTTTGCCTCCTTACTGATAATCCTACCAACATAGCTAGACCAGCCCAGGAAAATCTGAAGGTGTTACTGCTCAATGCCAGAATCTAAACAAGAAACTTCACTCTCTGCAAGTGCTCCTTATCCTGGAAAATTTAGCTGTCTCTGCAGTTACTGAAACAGGGTTTAAAGCTGTGGAAAACACCTACCAGTGCAGGGCTACAGTGCTTCCATACATGTAGACCAATTACTACATAGGAAGGTACATAAGGTGGAGATTTCTCTTACTTAGATTAAAAACAAATGCACCCAAAGGCTGGCTCATCAGTATAATGTGCTTGAGGTTCTCCATGTCCAAATTACATTAGAATAGTCCCTAAAATTTCTAGGGTTAGCTGGGTGCCTGGTTTTAACTTTATTTCAAAAGAGATTGTTTTATGGTTTCACGTAACCATCGAAGATGTTACACTAGGGAGGGTGCAATGTTGTATCATGTTTGTGAGGACCATGTCAAAGATGTTTTGCCCCTAATGGGCATAATATGGTGGGTTTGGTATAATGATTAAGGTCTTTGCCTGATAGACACAAGTTATAGGGCTTTATTCTAATTTCTTATTTGCTACACTTCAAATGTCCCTTCAGTGCAGTTAGCCTGTTATTCACCTATGAGCCTGCATACTAACTGATCCAAGGTGTGTTCCTTTGCAAAGCCGAGGAATCTCTGGGCCTGCATACTTGGTGTCCTGTATAGTTCCTAGTTTATATTAGGGTGGTTAAAGTCATCCATGAGTATGGCATTAGGTTGATTGGGGGAGTCCCTCCAGTACATTTAAGTATGTATTACAATTTTCCTGGGTCATAGAGGGGGGGAACCTATAGCTTGCAAGGATATGGCATGGGACTTTGTCTAGAGCAAACTTCCTACTACTAAGTGATATGCTGGCAAAATTTCAAGACCTCCACCCCACCAAAGCCTGAGAACACTGCTGCCTACGTTAAATAGTTTACAGAAACCCTGGATAATCATGTTAATAGCTGCAAAGAGTCAGCTGTACTTGCACTGATTAAACACAAGATAAACTCAAAACAAGCCCTGCTGTGTACCTGGGGAATGTGTGTGTGACGTGTGGCATAATTTGGGCAACCTGGAGGCTTTGATTTGCTGGCCGACCATCTGGCTGCCCTTGGCAGGTATCCCTATTGTAAAGAATACTGCATCAGAGAAGAGAAGGACGTCTGCCATTATAGTAAGTTCTTACACAACTGTACTTTAGCTTCTCAGCCCTCATGTTCTAGCAAGAAGATCCCTACTTCTAATCTTGCTGATAGTGATGGTCACCACATATGCCTCACCTCTGGGGTAGGGATGGGACATTTTCAGGAGAAGATGGTCCACGGTGTAAGTGATGTTCATGAAGAAAGTTTTCACTTCAGTATCCTTTGAGATGTGTGTGGTCCTCCTTCCACTGAGCTTCAGAGTTTCTTCCATGTAGGTGTGATTTCCATTCAGATCCAAAACTTGACAGTGGTATGATACATAATCAAGCTGGGGGGAACCAGGTCCTACCCCTTATGTTGGGAAGCAGTGAAAGTAATGCAACAGGTGACAGACTTGCACCGCTTTCTGATAGCAGCACACATCCCTGGGAAGTCCTGCTGCATTGCAGACAAGGTTCAACAGGATCATCCTTATACCTCACGAGTGGTCTCTGAATCTAGCCGGTAGCTCAAGACACATTCCATTACCAGGGCCAACCATGCTGCAGTTTGTTTGCCTCCCTGTCCAACTCCAAATGCAGCGCTTATTTTTGCCTTGATCTCCCAAAAGGAGCAGTCCCCAAGAGATGCTGTAGTTGGGCAGTCGCCTTCTGGGCTTCTTTGTGTACACTCTCCATTGCCCCTGATGCCTGGATTCTAAAAGAAGGCAAAAGGCTGAAGAGTGTAATGGTTATTCTCATTTCTCCATACTGACCCAGACAAATGTATTCCCTGGATCCCCAGTAGGACCTACTATCTCACCCATCCAGTAAGGCTCACCTATATTTCCACAATCTAAAGGTAACCACATGGTTCCTCCAGTTCCAGTAATTGCTATAGAACCCTACCTTATGTGAATATGTCATTCCTGTCTTAGCTGCTTCATAGACTCTATCCAAAAAGTTTATCTGAGTAAATGGAATTGCTTTGAGCACTGGGCTGAAACTCAAAAGGTCAGTCCCATCAGTGTCACCACTCCAGATATCTTGTGTATCTTGTTAACACTTTTGTTTACACTGGGTATAGTTTTTCTGCTGTTAAAGTTCTGTTGGCTGCAGTTTCAAACTTTAACTTAGAAGTTTATTTGTGTTCTCTGGCCTTCTGCAGGCTCTGTAAGGCCTTCTTCAGAGGATTTTTTCTTGTTAAACCCCCCACCCCCCACCCCACCGCCATCCTGGGCCCTGAATTTTGCATTGGAGACCTTGACAAAGCTGCCCTTTGAGCCAACTTCTATTCCTCTCAAGTTCCTTTCTTAGAAAACCGTAATATCTATTAGGTGGGCATCTGAGTTGCATGCCCTCAGCCATTGCTCAGTACTTAGTTTTTCATGAAGACAGACTGGTTCTAAGGGAGATTCCTACTTTCATACTAAAAAAGTAGCTTTGGAAGCAAATTTAAACCAAACAATTGTCCTCCCAGTTTTCTTCCCTAGTCATGCCAACAAGGAGGATTATATACTCTTCATACTCCAGGTGCTCATAGTCCAGTACAATTTTGTTTGCACTCTACCAAATCACACAAGAAAGATATTCAACTGTTTGTTTCCTTTGCTGTTAACAGAATGAATTTGAAAATTTCCAAAGTAAACCCTATCCAGGTGGCTGGCTGATTGCCTTTACCATGCAAACCAAAGACACAGTCTACACTATCAGTGGGTACTTCTACAGCCTTTTTCAGAAATGTTTCTATTGATGATATTTGTGCTATGACAACTTGGTCTACAATGTGTACCTTTTCCAAGCATTATAAATTGAATTTTATGTCAACGTATCGAATATTCTTTGGAGCCTCTGTACTCCGCGTCTCTTGTCATGATGTTATCCAAGTACTACAGTAGCTGAGGCTTATGACCTATCAGTTGGATTGTATGAACAGAATTAATAGGCTGTAATAGTAATGTGCTTACCATAATGCTGGATCCATTCATTCCTGTCTGTCTGATAAAGCACATATTCTTTTGTCCTATGTAGCTGCAAACGTTGTCTCAGGTGATCTGGAGAGGGGTGTTGTGGGTGGAGGCTTGGCCCAAGAGTTTCTGCTTGCACGGGCTGTGTGGTGGCCGGTTCCGAGGGTCAGGGCCATGTTCCAAAGGTCAAGTATAAATGAAGATAAAACTATACAGATGGAACATTGTTAAGTGCTTCACTTCTTATTTTTTTGTGAAGTAATATAAAGGATTTTGATATCTGATATGTTGATGACTTATTTGTCTTTGTTTACCATGAAAGCCCAACTGGGTACAGGGGTGGGAGCTTGGCATAGTGGTTAAGGTGTTTACCTTAAAGATATAAGTTACAAGGTTTGAGTCTCACATGGGGTAATTGACTTGGCTTAAAATAACCGACAAGGACCGTAAGCCTAGCACTAATCTGTGATCCTAAGCCACACTGGTGGAATCCCAGTATCAATAGATTCTATAAGAAAAGGAAGAAATTCATGGCAAAAATTAGGAGGTGCAATGCCCAGCAAGGTAAAAAACAAAGTCCCTTATCAACCTAAACTGCAACTTTGGGGGGGGTAATCAAGTCTACCAGTGCCAAATTTAAGGTATAATTCCTCCCTGGCTAATCTACCAGTGTCATATTTGAGGTATAATTAGGCTACCGGCAGTCACTCTGCTTTCTTCTGCTATATCTGTATTTTCAAAGGCAATACACAGGAATGTACCAAATTAACCATAAGTAGTGTCACCTGTACGGAGCCAAAATATATAGCACATCTTCTGCCTGACAAATGTAGCTCCAGTCTACCCCCACACACACACACACACACACACACACACACACACACCACCACCACCACCACCACCACCACCAGATGCCTTTCAGGAAATACCCACATCCATAACTCCTTTAATTATCACTAGAGAGCTGGTACTCAAGGTGCTCTTCATGGTCAAGAACACTGCATTGATGGGTCCTGATAGTACCCCAGGATCCCTCCTTAGTAGCATGACCACTAGGATTACTGTTTAACCACATCCTCGAAACAGTCTTTGTGCCAAATGAATGGATGACTGCAACGGTTATACCACTGCACAAGGATGGGTCATCCATGGACCCAGGGAATTATCTCCCCATAAGCCTGACTAGCCTGATATGTAAAGCTATGGAGAGCATAAATATAGGTGTCGTCCTGTTCATTTGTTGCAGTATTCTTTACTTGGGGAGTTGCCTGCCTAGGCGACCCGACGTTGGCCAGTGTACCAAAATCTTTTACTACTGTAAGGTGTGCAGTATGTCCCACGTAGGCAGCTATTGGATGTAGACCATAAAGGAGAGGTACGTGTGGACCATCTTCAGAACTTCTTTGCCTCCAGTCAGATCACCAATCCCGGACGTTGCTCTGCTGCCAGAATTGAGTGTTTCTTCTAAAGATAAGGCCCCATTGGTCTTGCTAATGTACCTTTTTTCCCTTGAGTTAATGTCACCTTTTTTTCCTTGAGTTAACGCCATCTAAGATAGGGAATTGTAATTGTGGAAGGCAGATTCCACACCAAGATAGTCACTCTGTGTCTTTTTGTCTTGGACCCTGCCATGACCATAAGAACTGTTCTGTCTGCCAGTCATTTGTCCCCAAGACTCTTCGGAGCAGACTTTCCGCCTTCGCAATATATTTAGAAGACCAACACTTGAAAATTCTTGCCAAAAGCATGATGGAGTGTTCCTCCGGCCTGATAACCGAGCCTGCCATGAAGTGGAAGCCCAAAAGGCCTAGTCCCGAGGCTTCAGCTGAGCCTCTCCCAGTGGACGTCTCTCCCATGGTGAATGATAGCCTGGAGACCCATTCTACTTTGGATCCGAATCCTCTGGGCGAGCCTGTTTTGCAGGCCGCCTGAGACCCAGATGGTAGCACGTCAGAGAAGCCTCACAGACATCTGGTACAGACGTCCAGGGAGAACCAAGGCTGATTCTGTCAGAAGGCCCTAGGGGAATCACACAAATTGTGGTGAGGGAAGAAGTCTATTCAAACATACTTGAGTGTAGGCCTACATCTGAACACCCAACCTTACATAGGATAGACATGCCTGCTAAGAAAAAAAAAAAACTAAGCATCCATCCCCTCCTCCAGACCCCCAAAAAGAGTGGCAAAATGTTGCCCAAGGACTGTTCAAGGCCCTCATGTTCTTGAGGTCTCCTGCTGGGTCCCCTGCTCCTCCCTTCTCCTGACATACCTTGCCCTAAAAAATGGTCAGACAACAGCCAACTTCAGAGGAGGAACTTTCATCAGATGATGACAGTGACTCAGTGGCCTCCTCCTCTCAAGTTTTTTCACCATTAGACTATGCTTCCTCTGAGGAAGACTCTAATGGGACGGACTCACCCATGGAGAAAATCTTATTTGGGGCAACCCTTTTAAAAATAAGGGACCCTTTCAAGTGGGACAGCACTCAAATGTCAGATGTTCAGAAGAGGTACTACGACCTCCTCCATGTGAAAAGCCCCAGCCCTTCAACTATCCCACTAGGTATTCCTGCCTTTCTGTATGCCTTTGCTTCCACGTCCATACATCCTGACTCTCTGCCTCCTGCTCCTACGGAGCCAGACAGATACTACAGAGTCCCTCAAAACAGCAACTTCTTGTTTAAGGCCCCTGTTGCTGACCCCTCAGTTATCTCTCTGGCTTTAGACAAAGCTTTGAAGTCCCTTCCTTCCACTTCTATCGTACCCCCTGACAAAGGCAGTAGGCCTCTAGAGAGACTGGAGAAGGAAAATCTACACTTCAGCTACCCTAGCTTTTAGGGCTTCGAACTACCAAACGCCTATGACCAAATATTCCCTGAAACTTATGTCACAACTGTCTAAATTTTTTTCTGATGTGCCTGAATCAGAAAACAAGGCCTAATTGTTGCATCCTCCCAGGTGGCCCGTCACTCAAAAAAATGCAGCTATGATGCTGTTGCGACTGCCTTCAGGGCTGCTGCCTCTACCTCAGTGTTGAGAAGATTTGCATGGTTAAGGCTTCAACCCCTCTCTGAGGGCATTAAGGCAAAGCTCATGGATGCTTCCCTTGACAATTCTGCATTATTTGTTAAGGCTTCAGCTGATCTCTTCAAATCACTGCAGGAAAAAAGCAAAGAGTTAAAAGACTTGAAGTACGTCTTGGTTTCACCAGTCCCCAAGTTCCACAGGAACTACCTTTCCAAACGGGTATTTGCCCATAGGCAAATCTGGCACTCCCTGGCTAAGTGCTCCAAGGGAAGCAAGAAAGCTCATCATTTCTCAGCTCCCTCCTCTTCCCACCAACATAAATACCCTTTTCCTGACAGAGTCGGGTCTTCCTGACTCTTTAGGACTTCCTTGCACTACCCCTCTTTTCATCTGTCTCTCCCTATCCCTTCCAGCCTGGTATCCATCACACAAGATGTTCTTCCAGCCTGGTATCCATCACACAAGATGTCTGGGTCTTGAACATCATAAAACATTGATATTTCATGACCTGGCACACTGTGCCTCCTTTCAGGGGTTTCCCACAACCACCTGCAAGACAGATGTCACTTTTCCCCAAGTGTTGGCAGACCTGCTAGAACAGGGAACCATACAGTCACTGCCCACATAACAGGAAGGAACAGGCTTCTACTTCTGCATGTTCCTAGTTCCCATAAAGGAAGGCCACTGGAGACCCATCCTAGATTTCTCCTTCCTCAGCTCCTTCCTAAAGGTGCCCTCTTTCAAAATGCTCATCCTTCAGACCCTGTTTCCCCTGATCCTCTCTCAGGCCTTTTTGGTGTCCATAGACGTCTACCTGCATATTCCCATTCATCCCAAGTTCAGGAAATTTCTTCATTTCTGTGTGGCGTCCTGGCACTTTCAGTTCTCAGCTTTGCCTTTTGCTCTTTCTACAGCCCCAAGAGTGTTCACAAAATGCTTAACCTCGGTAGTCGCATTCTGCAGATTCCAAGGTATTCAAATATTCCCCTACCTGGACGACCTCCTGTTCCAGGCAAACACCCCACAGCAACTGCTGAGAAACCTCCATTCAGCCATAGTTATCCTACAACAACTAGGATTCACAATCAACTTCAAAATATTTGCCCTCACCCAATCCCAAGATCATGTCTTTCTGGGGTGCAAATTCCAGACAGACAGAATTATAGTGTCCTTGCTACCTCAAAAGGCATAGGAACTCTGCCAGACCTTTCAGACATCCTTCCCCTGCACCTCTTGTTAGCAAGGCAATTTCTTGGGATCCTTGGACTGATGGCTTCCACCATACCTATGCTGCCTGTGATGAGGCTTCATATGAGGAAGCTTCAGCAGTTCCTGACGTTGGTGTGGACACAACATGCCCACCCTCTGGAATTTCAAATCCTGCTCCTACCTTGCTTAAAGAAGGAACTTCTATGGTGGATCCAACAAATGTCCCTCAACCCGGGAATTCCCACCCACCCTTTGCCTCCATCTCAAGACCTGTACACAGATCTTTCAGATGTAGTCTGGCGGACTGCATTGGGCCACCATGCTGTACAAGGTCCATGGTCCTCCTGTCAGAAAAAGGACCACATAAAAGTAAGAGATGAAGGCATTGATTCTAGCTTTTCAAGTCCTTTCAGTCCCTTCTCAACCCCAACCGGTTGAGGATCTACACAGACAAACATGACTGTTGTCTGGTATGTGAGCAAGCAAGGGGGGACCAAATCCTACCTCCTGTGTAGATTAGCTTTACAGGTTTGGGAGCTAGCCCTCCGACTTCAGATTTCTTTGTAGAATGTCTACATTCCCTCCAATCAGAACTCCATGGCAGACACCTTGAGCAGATCCACAAGACAGGGATGTGTTTCTAGACATAGTCCATCAGTGGGATATTCCTCAAATAGACTTGTTTGCCTCCCCTCTGAGCAGACAGCTTCCAAGGTTTTAGTCTGGGGAACCTCACCCCCTGGCATGGAAAGTAGCTGCCGTAGCAATATCCTGGAAGGGGAAATTCTGTATGCATTCCCTCCCCTTCTGCTCATTCCAAAAGTCCTGCTGAAGAAACAGCATTGTTTCCCTCTTCTCCTACACCTAGCTAAGGGCAGTCATCACTAGTTACAGCACAGAGTGGACTTACTCACCTAACACAAGGGCTCCCTCATCCACTCACTCATGGCAACTCTACAGCTGACTCTGTGGGTGATAGAGCCCTGATACCTTTTAGACACCTATTCTCAGAACATGTGCTTCAAGTCCAGCAGGATATCTTCCCTATCCAAATGGAAAAGATTTTCAATGTGATGTCTTTCTTGTAACCTGGACCCACTAACGGTGCATATCCCTCAGGTTCTTTCATACCTGTGTAAGTTAAATTTTGGCATAGCTTATTCATCTGTAAAAGCACATCTGTCAGCCATTTCTGCTTGTCTGCCCCCCCCCCCCTTAGCCTGTAGATTTGAGGCCAAACGGTTCCTCAAAGGCGTCCTCCACCTTAGACCTCCCAAGAGGCTTGTGCCACCTCCCTAGGACATAAACTTTGTTTATAAAGAAACTGACCCTCACACCCTTTGAGCTAGCTTCCTCTAGCTTCTTAAAACAGTGCACCTGGAAAACTGTCTTGCAACTACCCCCAGCTTCTGCCAGAAGGGTCTTGGAGCTCCAGGCCTTGATAACTTCTCCCTCTTTTTTAATCTTCTACAAAGACAGGGTCTCCCTTCGTACCACCCAACCTTTATGCCCAAAGTGGTTAATGATTTGTCCTTTAACCAGGCTATCCACTTACCAAACTTTTCCCTTCTTCCCAAAACAGTAGTGAGAAAATTTTGTACACACTTGATGTGCACAGACAACTCGGATTTTACCTTCACAAAACTAAATCTATTAGGAAATCAGATAAGCTCTTTGTCTTTTTCCATCCCAGGGCTCTGGGACTACCTGTGTCCAAGCAAACCATTTCTAACTGGATTTCCAAAACTATTACCTTTTGCAATGCTTACCATGGGAAACTCCCTCCCTTCTTGGTCAAAGCTCATTCTACCAGAGCAGTGGCTTCCTCTAGTGCCTTTCTGAAAGGGATAGACACCAAGTCTGTCTTAGAAGTGGCTACCTGGACCTCTGTCCACACCTTTACCAAACATTACAAACAGGATTCCATCTCCAGATCTAAGGCTGGGTTTTCCAGAGATGTTCTTCGTGGCTTCCTTGAAAATTCATCTGCTAACTCGCCCTCCCTCTGTGCATGAGCTTTGCTACTTTACCTCATGTAAAGAATACTCCAACAGATGAATAGAAGGACATAGAGTAATTGTGTAAAAACTAATTATGATATATGGCCTTCTTTTCTCTGTTGCGGTATTCTGTCCCACCCACCTTTCCCACTTCTTATGATTCTTGGATGTGTTGACTCTCTGTTCCTTAGACTGTCTGTCCTCCTGGGGCTTCAGTTCTGAAGACGGTGTACGCGTATGTCACCTTTATGGCCTATGTCTGTTGGCTGCGTACATGGGATGTACCACACACCTTACAGTAGTAAAAGGCTTTGGTATACTAGCCGACGTCAGGTCCCCTGGGCAGGCAACTCCCCCATGTAAAGAAGGATCTATATTACATCACCGAACACTTAAAAAAAAGCGAACGGTGATTAATCGACCCTATGTAAGCGAAAGCTTACAATGTTGAACTGTCAGAACAGCGATTTTTTTCCAAGGGAAAAAAAAAAACGCTGTTCACAAAAAAAAAAAGAAAGAAAGAAAAGACTTTAAACATTACATTAAGTGGGGGGGCTTTGCCCCCCACACCCCCCCTACTTAAATATACCAACTCTGAGATCGCACTACAGTGCCGAAAATGGCAAAGTAGTGAAGCGGCCAAGCAAATTCTTTCCCAGGGAAAGAATTTGCTTAAAAGCCGCTTTGATATTTTGCCTTTTCAGTCTTTTAAGTTCGACCAAGATGCATTCGAAATAATGCATCTTCAGTCTTGTAATAGGAACCCTGTAAAGAATACTGCAGCAGAGAAGAAAAGGACATCTATTGCTATGGTAAGTTCTTACACAACTGTTTTATATCCTAAATGATGACCTAGGAAATCTACAGAGATTGGACCCAGTCAGCTCAGGTTCGTCAGGGGACACGTCTTGCTTACTCAACTTGGTGGACCTCTTCAAGAATAAATAAAACTATGATGGTACCTCAGGTCAGTCTGAACTGTGCATCTTCACCCTTTATCTTTTTGGATCCCTGTTTTGGAATTTGTAGGAAAGATGATTCTGTGGTGAGTCGACTAGATCTCTTGCCATCTAAGCACTTTCATAGATTGCAAGCACTCCAACCACCACGTTTCTTATAGTCAGTAAAAAAATACCTCCACCTAGTTCAGCTGATTATCAAATGTATATCTTCTAGACCCAGATACATTTTTTCCACTGCTTGTCCTTTATTATGTCTATAACAGATTATAGTGGGGGTTTTTTTAATATGATCCTGTCCAAAACACATGATCCAAGTTGAAAAACCCCAGCACTTCCTCACTACGAAAATTGAGGGTTTGAGTTCTATGTCCTATGAAGAATGTCTTAAAGCAGTATCTATCTTCTCTCTTATACAAATTGCTGCTGGATGACCTCTGACTAGTTTACAAGGCCTCAATTTAATCTGTTCTACATGACCTTCTACACATTCACAAAACATGTAAACCACCACAAATAGCTATTCTAGAGACCTAAACTTCCACTGCAAAATATGCATAACTTAATGGTGGAATAGGTGCCTCTCCCAAAGAATTCCTCTCCCCTGGAATAGACTCCCTCTTTATATAAAATAAAGTAACCCCTTAATCATCTTGAAATACACCTTGAATGGATGGGTAAATGTAAGTACTGCCCAGGGCTGGCTAACACTGTCACTTACAGAAGGGGAGATAACATAGTAGATGTTGCATGGGCTAGGCTACAAGGAATCTATCTAGATTAACTGCTTAGTAATAACCTACAAACATTTTAATATAGGCATTTTGTTTATTTCAGCAATTATTCCGTCTGTTCCAGAAAATGTTTTTTCTTATATTTTCCATTTGTCCATTAATATCTAAATTAGATGATGTTCTTAGTGTTGCTGTACTAATCCTTGGGACTTCCTGACATGCACAAGTCCGAGACTGGCCTGATTTCCAGAGTCTTAGCATCGTCCTAAGCCGACAGGTGCTCAATAACTGATGTCCGGATGTCAAGGTATAAGAAGGGCATCCATAAGCATCATCTTCTGTTCTTTCTAGCTGTGCAGTCCAGTGTGCTTTATGTGTGTTTAATACCATCACATTTTGTGAGTTGTCTGGTGTTTCCAGAGTTCCTCTGCGTCCAGATAGATAAGTACCCCTTTAGGGAAGTTTCTTCTCTAATTAGTGTTCAAAAAAGTTAATTGTAATGTAGGAAATATATCCTACATAAAGATTTTCACTTGTTTTGCTTGGGTCCTCAACACAACGTCTCCAACTGCTCTGATTGTGCTAAGTTTCGTGTAACAAAAAAAAAAAAAAAAAAGCCCTTAAACATAGGACTAAAATACTAGCAGCTCATATGGAGTCCTTGTTGACTCCTGATGATGAGGAAGAGCTCTCTTATTCATGTGATTTACAACCCCAAACCTACGCAGACTCCGACTCTTGATGATACTTTCCGTTCAGCTTCCCCACCCAAAGACCTTTCATTTGGAGACACATTACACAAAACGAAAGAAGCTTTTAACTTGGAGAGTAAGCAGTTCTCCCAGCCCCAGATACATTACAGAGAACTATTAAACTTACTTTCTCCTTGACCGTTGGCTATATATCCAGTACACATTGTACTAGATGATGATTTTGAGAACATAGCTCTACACCAAACTCCTTACCACCTCTGCCTAGGAAACCAAACAGATTTTACAGAGTACTTGACTTGCAGAAGCATCTCTACAAAAATCCCAAAGTTGATTCCTCTGTGGTCTCCACTGGGAACTTAAGGGGTTCCCAAAGGACCATCCAGGCATCTGCCAAATCCGTAGGAGAAAAGATTACTGGACAAGTTTGGTGAGAAAACATAGACCTCTGGCCATGAGAACTTTAAATTGCCAATTCCATATGACAAAATATTTGGAATCACTTCAGGGTAAAATTATAGCAAAACTTGATTCCATGTCAGATAGAATCTTGTACAAGGAAGTTCAGGACTCCTTGAAATGTTGATATGATGCCTTAGATGCTTCTTGCAGAGCAGTTGCAAAGGTTCAGTTATCCGCAGGCATGCATGGTTCAGAACTCATCCACTTTCAGACAAATAACAACAAAGTTATTGGATGCCCCGCTAGACAGATTTCTCATTTGGACCTCCAGCTGAACAAGTCTTCTAGAAACTAGACAAGAAAGGTAAACAAAACTGTCAAATAATTCTACTTGTCTGCAACCCTGAGGTACAGTAGAAACTACCCCTCTTACTCCTGATTATCAAAGATTTACTGCAGCAAGGGTCCATGAAGCCAGTTCCCCCAAGTTAAGAGGGAAAAGGCTTTTATTCATGGGTCTTCCTGGTTCAAAGAAAAGCGGGAACCTGAAGACCTATCCTGGATCTTTGAGGGCTAAACAAGTTCCTCTGTGTGCCAAAATTCAAGATGCTTTCTTTGTAAAAGTTGCTACCCATGATTCTTCAGGATACCTCCATGGTCACTATCAACCTAAAGGCCACTTACCTTCGTGTTCCTATAACAGTCAATCACAGAAAATACCTGTGATTTGCAGTCTCGGGCTGCCACTTCCTGTTTTATGCTTTACTTTTGGTCTGTTTACTGCACTAAGAGTTTTTACAAAATGCTTGGCACCCCCAATAGCACATTGCAGAATGCTAGGGGTACACATCTGTTCCTACCCAAGAGACTGTCTCATCCAAGGAAGATTCAACTCATAGACCCTAGATGCCCTCCAGACCTTTGTAGACTACTTCCAAAATGTGAGCCTCATGTTAAACATACAGAAGTCTCAGATGATACCCCAAACAACCCTGATAAACTCAACAGGAAGCTTTTCTCCCTCAGGACGAAGTGTTTTTTCTGATGGATTATTTGAACAGCCTACTCACAAAACAACTTATCTTGGCCTAAGAGTTGTTGCAGGTCTCCTGATGGTCCCTTTAGCAAATCTGCATGAGAAAACTCCATACTCTGCAAAATGTCTGGGAGCAATACTCCCAGTCCTTAGAAACCGTTCTCCCCTTGCTCCCATGTCTCAAGGAACTTCTAAGGTGGAAGGACACCATAGAAAGGAACCCAAGAAAAGTCCTCATGCTGCCTCAGGCAGAGAATTCTGTCACCAGGGACAGCTCATATGTAGCTTTTGGGCTCATTGAGGGTGCAGGGCATTTGGTCCCCACAACACAGGAAATTTCATATAAATTGAAAGTAAATGCTAACAGTCTTCCATTCCATAAAGTCTTTCCGACTGCGTTTAATCCCAGGAACTCTGCAAATCTGGACAGACAGCATCACAGTCATGTAATATATAAACAAGGGGGGTGATGGTCTTACCCACTGTGCAACCTTTCAAGAAAGATGTGGATGCTAATACTTTGGGATCACTCTCGCAGTGTCATACATCCCAGGTGACAGCAATCTTGTTGCAGAGTCCCTGAGCAGAGATTTACCAGATCCAAAGCAATGGATGTTGAAGAGGGAAGTATTCCTGGATTCCACCACTCGGGGGGGGGGGGGGGGGGGTCCCTTTGTAGACCTTTTTGTCTTTCTCCACAACAAGCAATGGTACTTGCGTATTATCGCAACCAGATTTTCAAGGTTGCGAAATGCGCATACCACCACATATAGGAGTGCCTGAAACAATTGACACTGTTTTTATAAATGTTTATTACTGGCAAAAAACATTACATTGCTTTTAGGAGTAGGAGAAGGAGTGTGTTCCTGTTTTCCATGCATTACACATGCACACTAAAGTTTTCATGGCTGTTATACTATTGTGTGTATTGTAGCGACCAGGGGATCAGTCAGTGCAAACAGTGTAGTTACTCGTTTCATTGTTTGAAATGCCAAGATTAATTAGCCTAACTTGGCCCTCAGATGTGACCCTGGAAGACATTTAAGTTAGTTGAGTGCTCCTGGGCAGACATGGCAAGATCCTGTGGGAAATAGAAGCCCTCACAGAGACGGTCTGCGAACAAATTAAGCCTGGTTGCTACCATTAACCACTGTCAGGGGGAGAAACTCCTTCACACAAGGAACTGATGGAAAATACAACTCTAGTGATAATTTCACCAGTCTAGTAAGGAAAGTAAATTATTCATGCAAAAGGGCTTGATGTTGAAATTGGTTTGCCTGAAAATTACCCAAAAGCACCCAGGGCAGATTTGACAAGATCCTTTGGAAAATAGAAGAGCCATTCAGAAAGAGGAAGTAAACAAAGGAGTTATGCCTACTCGGTACAAGTAATTAAGATCAGCCCCACTCCCAGCATGATACACTTCCACATTAATCATACAAGGACACACATTATAGCACATTTCTACAACAGTAATGACCATATTTCAGGATCATTCACTAGCCTCTATTGCCATTCAAAAACTGGTTGCGATAATAATACGCAAGTACCCAAGCAACTTCTGAGATTCTGCTCCAGAGCATAACAGGAGGGAACCTGGAAAATAGATGCCTTCTCATTCATATGACCTTGCCAGTTCATGTACACTTTTCCCCCACTACCCTTGATTCCAAGGGTACTTAAAGATCAGGACAGACAGGCCCAGCATGATACTGGTAGCCCCCTTCTGTCCCAGACAACATTGGTTGTTGCTACTCCTCACCCTCAGCGAGGGGAGGTTTTGCATACTATCAAAGTACATAGACCTTCTCAACCAAATCAGGGGCTCGGTCTTCCACCCCAACGTGGCATCTCTCAGTGTAGCTGTCTGGAGAGTTGGGTCACGACGCTCACCTCAATACCTTACCCAAAAGAGGTGCTGTTTATTCTATAGGAGGCAAGAAAGCCCAACACCTGTAAATCATACATGGAAAAATGGAAGAGATTTTCCACTTGATGTCATGGCATCCACATTATCCCAGCTCAAGCAGACAGCAGTTCAGTAGTGCTTTACCTATCATATCTGTTTGAACGGGGCCTTTCTTGTTAGAGAGTAAATGTTCATGCTTCTATTTTCTCAGCTTGCATGTATGTTATTCCACCACCCTTTTCTCACCCTGACATGAAACTGTTCCTAAAAAAGGTGATTCACTTGAGAACTGTCAGAAGGGACCCCATTCCAGCATGAGACTTGAACTGTGTTTCCATTACTTTGCCATTTTCTGCACTGTAGTGCAATCTCGGAGTTGGTATATTTAAGTAGGGTGGGTGTAGGGGGCATAGCCCCCCACATTGGGGGGTGTGGGGACGAAGCCCCCCACTTTATGTATTATTTCAATTTATTTTATTTTTTTTGGAACAGCGATTTTTTTTTTTTAGGTTCATAGGTTGACACTAGGCTATCTGCCCTAGGGCATTTATAAGTATAGCCAGAGTATGTTTGGCTTTCGCCACCCTTTTAGATTAGTTGACTGTGCCTCTGTATAGTAGGTCACAGAAGGTAGCCCTTTTAAGGTTCGTTTACTGTACCTCTGTCAAACAGCGACACAGAAGAGATCCCAGGGGTAAACTTACGATCTCCCATCCATTCGTCAAGATTTCTCTTGAAGAGGGTCAGTGAGGGGCTCTGCCTGACATGGATTGGGATTTTGTTCCAGAGTGAGGGGAGCCTCTGGGATATGAATCTGTCCCTCCAGCATGTCCTGTTTGTCTGTGCTGAGGTTCAAGTCCCTGGAGCGTGTAGCTCTAACGGATTTAGATTTCCTGAGGTGAAGCATGTCCATTAATTCTGGGTTGGACATGGCTTTTTATACGTCAGACACAGATCGCCTCTGAGTAGGCGATATGCAACTGAGTAGAGCTGGAGTTTCTTTAGCCGAACTGCATAGGGCATCTGTTTGAGCCCCTTGATCCTCTTGGTGAGATACTTTTGGGGTCTTTCCAGTTGCTGAAGGTGTCGTGTAAGGTGCATCCCAAACGGGACAGTGTACTCAATTATGGGCCTGATAAGTGATGAGTAGAGGGGCACAATGACCTCTCTTGATCTAGATGTGAACCCTTTCATGATAAGGTGGGCTATATAGGTCTTTCTAACCACTTTGGCAATGTGATTGTCAAAGGAGAGATTGCTATCTACTTGGGTCCCCAAGTCCCTAATTACTTCTACCGTACTTAATGGATTACCACCTATGTGGTAATTTGTGGGAACTTTGTTTTTTCCAAAGGGGATGACTGTGCACTTTTTGGCATTTAGCTTTAGGCCATGGCTCTGGCACCAGTTATCCGTCTCTGTGAGACCCTTTTGGAGGATGCTTGTGTCAGTCGGAGAGTCGATTATAGCACCCAGTTTGCAGTCATCTGCGAACTTGGTCAGCCATAGTCCACCCATGTTAGCCTGTACCTCAGAGAAATATATACCGAACAAGAGAGGTCCCAGGACTGAGCCTTGTGGAACACCACTTGTAACTGGTTTAGAGTCTGACATGGCACCTGCTATTCTGACCATGTGGGTTCTATCCCTGAGCCAGTTTGCAACCCGTCTTGTGACATAGAGGTTGATATTTAAGCTGGTGAGCTTATTTATGATGCCCGAGTGGGGTATTGTGTCAAAGGCCTTTGCGAGGTCCAGGTAGGCTGTGTGGACTACCTTCCCTTCATCTATGGCTTTGGTAACTGTTTCAAAGAAGTCAACCAGGTTCAAGAGGCAAGATCTGCCCTTAACGAAGCCAAATTGGGTAGGATCCAGTGTCTGGAGGTTCCCAATGTCTTTGTTTATGATTTCCATGATGATACGCTCCATAGCTTTGCAGACCAGGCTAGTCAGGCTTGTAGGCTGATAGTTTCCGGGCTCTGTTGTGGCACCACCTTTGTGGCGTGGGACCACTGTTGCTGTATGCCATTCCTTGGGAACATATCCTGTAGTAAGGCTGAGATTGAACAGTGACTTTATATGAGGGTTTAGTTCTTCTTGGAGCTCGTGTAAGATGCAGCCCGGGACACCGTCTGGTCCCATTGATGCTGTGTTTTTAGCTTTGGAGAGGGCAGCTCTCACCTGTGCATCTGTGATCTCAGGAAGGCTACACTCTGTTGGGATAGACATTTGCTCTTTTGGGGGGGAAGGGGGGGGGGAGTTTGCAGTGAACCTTTCTGCCAGGATGTTGGCAATGTCTGTGGGTTCAGTGAATGAATTTTTTTGTCATTTTGCACTAACTCATAGCATATCTGGGAGTTGCCTCCCAGGTTTCTGACATAACTAAAGAAGGCCTTGTGATTATCTTTAGTGTCTTGTGCAATTTTTCTTTCAAAGCTGGCCTTAGAAGATTTTATGAGGGATCGTAGTTTCTTGCTAGTACTGATCAGTGACACCTTCCCTTTTTGGGATTTTGCTCTGTCATGTAGTAGCTTTCTCCTTCTGTTGTATAGCTTATTTATGGCCGGGGTCCACCAGACAGGTCTCCTGCCTTTGGAAGAGTGAGTCTTGGTTTTATTTGGGATAGCATGCTCCATACATTCCTGTAGGTGTCATTTTGGGCCGTATTGTCTACTGGCCTGGGGGCTTTGAAGGATTCCACCTCAGTTTTGAGAAGTGTGAAGTTTGCTTTTGAGAAGTTCTTCTCTATGGTTTCCTTGGCTAGGGGTGGGGACGGAATATGATGGTCTGATCTTACCAATGAGGGGTATACCTCTGGTGTGGAACATAGAGACCCCATGTTGGTGATGACCAGATCCAGTATGTTTTCCCCTCTTGTGGGAGTGGTGACCAGTTGTTCCATAGCATTTGAGTTTATAAATTCTATGAATCGTTCGGCAAGGGTGTTTGGGCTTGAGTAGTTTTCCCAATCGATGTTTGGGTAGTTGAAGTCACCCAATATAATAGTGTTTGGAGAGACCTTCATATTCTCCAGTGTTCTCAGGAAAGCCGAGTGAGGTTCCTGTGTTTGGCAGGGTGGCCTGTAGCAGGCTACAAACTGAAAGGCAGTTTTGCCCACTGTTAGTTGCACATGGATGGTCTCCGAAGCTTCGTGCAGTGCCACTAGCCTGGAGATGTGGGTATCTTTAATAAATATGGATACTCCCCCTCCTTTTGTGGTTCGGTCCGAGTTTTGGGGCCAGAAAGCATGGTATGAAGTATAGCCTGGTAGTGTTGGGGTGCTCTCGGGAGCCTTGAACCAGGTTTCTGTTACTGCACAGATATCAATATTCTCCGTACTAAGGAGAGTCTCGAATGCGTGCATCTTGAGGTTTAGACTTCTAGCGTTGAGCAGCATTACCCTTAGTTTTTTTTTCTTAGTGTTGTCTATGGGGGTGGGTTTGTCTTTTGAGCCTTGCCTAAAAAAGGCACTATGGGGGAGGCAAGAGCCTTAGCCAGTATTCGAAAACCCAGGGGTGACAGGTGCAAGCCTTCCCTAGCGAAGCAACGTGGCTTGTCGAGCATGTCATCCCAGGCTGACAGCCACTGGATCCCCTTTGAATGACACCAATACTTTAGCCAATTGTTAAAATTGATCATTTTGTCTTTATACTGTGGCATCATTCTTGGTGAGGGTAAGATGCTACTCAAGGTCAGGGTCATACCGGCCTGGGCTACATGATCAAAGAGCTCCTGTACATCATTTTTCATGTAGTCCAGGGAGGTATGTCTCAGGTCATTCACACCAGCATGGGCAATGACGGAGTCATACTTGTACTTGCTTTGGAGTGACCCGAGTGCTTGTGTTATGTGGCGGATCCTGGCACCCGACAGGCAGCTTACAGTGACCTTCTCCTTGTTCAGCCTGGTGAGTGGAACGTCAGTGTGTCTGACAATAGTGTCACCTATTACAAGTGTATTAGGTATGTTGTTTAGCCTTAAGGGCTGTGACTGTGTGGCACACTGACTTTGTGAACTATGTGTTACGTGGATATTGTTTCGTGGTAGGTGTTGCTTGGATGTCTGCTTTGGAGGTCTCTGCTGCTTAGGCAGATTTTTATTTAGAGCCTGCAAGTATGTTTTTGTGTGTTTGTGTTTGGTTTGCTGATGCAATAGGTCTGTGTGAGACTGGATTTGTGGTGTGTGTGGTTACCTTCTCCTCCTGACAGGCTGTGCCAGTACTGGGTTGAGAGAGCTTAGCCTCCAGTTTGGCTATATAGTTGCATCTCTCACATATATTTAAGCTTGTTGGGAGGAGGAGAGGGTGGTCTGTATACATAAGGCAGTTGTAACATTGCCTCAAGATTCCCAGATTCACCAGCTGGACTGGAGAGTAAACTCGAAACTGACCTTTGGACATGCCTGAATAATATAGGGAACTACTTATTGACTGATCAGAAAGAACCAATAGGGAGCAAGTGCTTTGAAGGAGTATGAGGATGTAGTGCTTTAGTTTGTGTTTACCTATGAGATTACTTATACGAGCAAGTGCAGGGCTTTAGAATGAGAGTAGAGTGCTTAATTTGAGATTTAGAGCAGTTCTAAGGGAAAAAGTGAAAAGTAGACTTTGTGGAGCCGGGAATAGTTGAAGCTTGTTTAAGCGGCGCTGTTGTAAGCTTTCGCTTACATGGGTTTGATTATTCATCGTTCGCTGAATGAGCAAAAGTATCTTTAACTCCCTTTTCTGCCCAATCTGTTTGTGTTTCTGTTTGTTGGGCAGATAAGTTCTCTTTTGGGAAAAAAATTTCCGTTTTCTTAAATGTTGTTGATGTTTTATTACTCTCCTCTTCAAGAAAGTTATTTTAAAACTAGAAGTGCTATTTAACAGACTGTTTTGAGACTGTAACATTCTTTTAAACAAAGCGGTTATTTCTCTTTTTTAGTTTAAAAGTGGTATAAACTAACTAAAAACATATTTTCTGTGGAGAATTGTGTTTATTTTTTATGAGGCTGCCATAGTGTTTTAAAGTGTTTTTTACTGTGTTTTTCATTCAAAAAAGTATTTTTGTGGACTGGTAGTTTTACTGGCATTTGATGCTAATCTTTCCTGGGAAAGAGGCACCATTTTTGAATTGAACATAGGACAGACTTACCAGTCCCACGGTCAGGCCTCCTTCCAGCCACAAAAAGAAAAAGTTAAACAGCCTTTGCCACCACAGCAGGCTAGCAGTTTGCCTTAAATGCAAGTGAGTGACTCTATTTCATCTACTTGCTGTACCCTAGGACACTCATATTTTACCCTGGATCCCTCTGGTCTAGCACCTACAGCTACTATGGACCAGGGGTTAGCCACATCCTCTGCAACTGGATTCCCCTCAGTGGGCAAGGGAGTGCCACTGTTATCAGTCCTGGAAGAGGTAACATTGAAGATTTCCCCATTGTCAGAATGCTGTGCCCACCCCTGGGGAAGCAGCTGTTGCCATTTATAACTCTGTTAGCCCAGCTTTTCCTGACAAAAAGAAATAGAAGACCAATGATGCATCTATTCCTCCTCAAATTTCTTTGGATAGGAGTATAGAGATCTCTCTTTTTTTGAAGAGATTTAAGATCCTGAACAGGAAGATGCAGGGATGAATTCAGGGTTTCTTCCACATATTTCTGATTCAGACTCTTGAGGAGAGCTCAGTTTCTGGTTTTCCCTGTTGGTGATGTTCATCGTGCATATAGCTGCAGTCATAACAGATGGGTTCTCCTGCCGTCAGGCGGGTCCTTGGTCGGCCGAATTCCAAAGTCTAGGTCTGGCGTCGGTTGTCGTCGCTTCTTCCCTGACGTCAGTGCGACAGGGGTATAAAGGAACCAGCCAACGCCATTTTCTTCAGTCTTTCTTGCCGCACAGTGCCCGAAGCAGAAGCAGTTCGCAAGTGCCAGTCGGCCAGCTCCTGAGATTACGAAATTTGGAAACCGAAGTCTTCTTAAAAGCTAAGTACCCCGTTGGGGAAACTTTTCTTGCCTCAGACCGATGTCAGACAAAGTTAATAATTGTATTTCTTGTGGGAAGCAAATACCGCATAAGGATTTCCATTCCCTCTGTATACCTTGTTTAGGCCCAGACCATGACGTCTCGGTCTGACGCTTTTGTGCTACATTCAACAAATGCACTATTAAGCGTCGGGCGGAGTTCAACCAGCATTATTTTGGGAAAGCATTTAACTATACTATGTCGTCGGATACTCCGGCTTTGTCGAAAAAACGCAAAGACAAGGACCGACACACGAGGTCCGCGGCCTCTACCGACACCACGCCAAAGCCGACTACATGTGGTCCGGTTCTCAGTGAGGCGCCTACGCAGCCCCTGATTACCGACGACACTTCTTTGACGGTGTCTCCTGTGCCCGAGGTCGCAGGCTCCTCGGCCCACACCCCGACTACAGATACCGAAGCCACTCTTGGCGTTGAAACTCAGAATGTGGACAGGTCCACCTCCACTTAAGGTGTCTTCAGACCTTCCTCTTCTTTCTCCATCAAGGCTTTTACAAAGTCTAAAGCAACCATGCACTCTAAGAGACCAGCTACACAGGGCCCATCTCCAGGCCCCATGCCTAAGAAACAGATGCTTAAAATGGCTGAGGATTTAATTACTCTAATCAGAGGTTCTCAGCCCCCACCGGACAAAAGGCCCAGAGTGGAGGAAGATTCCCCCTCCTCTGATCAGGGCTCCATTATTTCAGAGCACTCTGATGATAAGGAACATTCTTACTCCCCTTTTGAAGACTCTGATGCGGAGGAGTCCATCCCTTCTGTATCCCCCCCTGAGGATTACTCATTTGGGGAAACTTTGCATACCTTAAGGGAACACTTCCACTGGGAAGGCCAGGATTATTCAGATTCCAAGAAAAGGCTCAGGGAATTTCTCTTGTTACCTCAGCATAGGACTCTGGCTATACCTCCTGTTTTGGACATCCTAGATGATGTTTACTCGGAGGCCTGTCTTAACCCGGACTCTCTACCTCCAGCTCCAGTTAAGCCTGACAGGTACTACAGGGTTCCTGACTCGCACCAATTTCTTTACAAAAGCCATGCTGCTGACCCAGAAACCATCTCACAGGGCCCCAAGGGAGTTAAGGCCTCCATTGCCAAAATTCCATTGCCTTCCGAGAGAGATTACAGATCCTTAGAAAGGTGGGGAAAAAAGGTATATACCTCGGCTACCTTATCCATGAGGGCCTTAAACTGTCAGTTTCATATGCTAAAATACCAACAGTTTTTGTTATCACAATTGAAGAGTAAAATGTCACAACCTGAACAACCAGACTTGAAGGAGTTGCAGGATTTGATGCATAGTGCAGAACAAGTGGGTAAGCATACCTTACAATGTGGTTTTGATGCTCTAGAGGCCTCATGTAGAGCTGCTGTTACAGGATCAGTCATACGTAGGCATGCCTGGCTCAAGGAGCAAGCCTTGCCTGATCATGTCAAAGCTAAATTACTAGACGCCCCTCTTCAAAAGGATGTACTATTTGGTGCTAATGCTGAGGAGGTATTAAGGAAAATGGAGGAAAAGGCTAAATCAATGCAAACTGTGAAAGAATTTCTACAGGTTCAACCCCCACGTTTTAGCAGAAATTAGCCTTCCAAAAACTGGTCCTTTCCTGCCACAGACAGACCCCAAAGAGGCAGATACAGGTGCCCGATGGGCAGAGGACAATCCCAAGGATCGTATAGAGGCAGACAGTGGCAAGCTCCTACACAAAGAGGTGGTGAGGACAACTCGCAATCTTTCAGAAAGCAAACCCAATGACTTTCCCCTTTGCATGCCAACCAGGTCTCAAATGGCAGCCCCCTTAGGAGGAAAGCTGGCATTATTTTCAAAAAATTGGCATGTTGTCACAAAGGACAAATGGATCCTGGACATTATAAACAGAGGCTACAAATTCCATTTTCACATCCTTCCAAAAATGAGAGGCATGCCAAACCTGCCACACAATCAAAGGGCAGAGGCACAAAGGCAAATTACAGATCTCATAAACATGAAAGCTATTCAAGAGGTACCTACGCACAAGCAAGGTCAAAGTTTTTTATTCCAGGCTATTTCTGGTGCCAAGGAAGGGAAAAGATTGGAGACCTATTTTAGATCTATCCATCCTAAACACATTTCTACTTGTACCAAAATTCAAGATGCTCACTCTACAGCAACTTCTTTCCATGCTCTGGGCAAGGAGTCTTGGCTGGTAACATTGGACCTCAAGGAGGCATACCTGCATGTCCCAATCAGACAAAATTGCAGAAGGTACCTCAGATTTCTTGCAGGTTCAACCCATTATCAATTCTCTGCATTGCCCTTTAGCTTATCTACTGCGCCCAGAGTATTCACGAAATGCCTGGCATCAGTAATTGCCTACTGCAGACTTCAAGGGATACAAATATACCCCTATTTGGATGACTGCCTGATCCAAGCGGACAGCAAGCACATTCTTCTGAAACATCTGACTTATGTAATAATGTTATTGAAATCTCTGGGATACACAGTCAACAAAAAGAAATCATGGCTAATACCCTCTCTGAAGATAATTTTCCTGGGTGCCAATTTGGACACAAACACCCAGATGGCCTACCTCACGCCAGAGAAGCAGGGGCAACTAATTCAATACTTCAGAACATAGCAAATTGCACCAGGCTGACTGCAAGGAAAATCCTGCAGGCTCTGGGATTCATGGCATCTTGCATCTTACTAATCCCATGTGCAAAGCTGCATATGAGGAAACTAAAAACTTATGGTCTCAACACAGCCACAGTTTGGAAACAATAATACCACTAATTCCATGTCTGCAAAAGGAATTTCTGTGATGGGCTCAAGCATGTCAAACAAACACAAGTCTTCCATTCAGCAAGCCTCAAGCAAATTAAGTCATCACAACAGACGCCTTGGACTACGCCTGGGGGGCGCACATGACAGATCGGTGCATTCAGGGCTAATGGTCCCAAAAAGAAAAGCACCTTCACATCAATCAAAAAGAAATGCTAGCAGTAATAAATGCTATTATAGCTTTCAAGGACCTTCTACAACCAGGTCAACTATTGATAAGAACGGACAACACCACAGTTATGTGGTACATAAACAAACAGGGAGGAACACATTCTTACCCCCTATGCAGACTGGCCATGTCACTTTGGAACATGGCCATGGACTTACAAATGGAACTACAAGCACAGTACTTGCCAGGCAAGGAAAACACGCTGGCAGACAACCTAAGCAGGAATATGACAGATCCACACAAATGGAAATTGCATCCAAAAGTTTTTACAGAAATAATCCAAGAATGGGGAAGATCTCTTTGCCTCCCACAAGAATCATCAATTGACAAAATTCTGCTCAAGGATCTTCCATTCAAAAGCCTGGAGAGTGGACGCTCTTTTTTTCAGTTGGACATCAATGACAGTTTATGCCTTCCCTCCTCTTCCTCTGCTGCCCAAAGTTCTATTAAAGACCAAAGCAGACAGACCAAAGATGATTCTCATTGCTCCGGACTGGCCAAGGCAACACTGTTACCCACTCCTGAGGAGCCTGACGCATTCGCCACAATGGACCCTGCCTCTAATGCCTCTTCTTCTGACTCAGCACAGTTTCAAAACTCTTCACAGCCAGCTACAAACACTCAATCTAGCCGCATGGAAGATTCCTTAGCATCACAACAGGCCCTACTCTCCAAGGAGGTGCAGGATGTCATTTTGGAGGCCAGAAGGCCATCAACTAGAAAAGCTTACTCCGCAAAATGGAAACGTTTTTGTGTCTGGAATGAGAAAAAGGGTCAGGATCCTGGAAAACTGAATTTACCTCAAATACTACAATATTTGGCTGAACTGCTAAGCAGTGGACTTTCTTTCTCCTCCATCAAAATACATGCCTCAGCCATTTCTGCAGAATACAACACTGATCCACCTTTATTCTCTCACCCTCTCTTAAGACAGTTCCTCAGAGGGGCTAAGAATTTAAGGCCTCCAAGGAAGCAACCAATACCTGCTTGGGATCTTAATTTCATTCTGGAAAAATTGACCTTGCCTCCCTTTGAGCCAGCTGCCTCATCAGATTTGCAATATTTGTCCTGGAAAACAGATTTCCTGTTTCAGAACTACAGGCTCTCATGGCTGTCCAGCCTTTTATCATCTTCCATCAGGACAGAGTTTCCTTACGAACCAACCCGTCCTTTATGCCTAAAGTGGTATCCAGGGTAACTTTAAATCAAGCCATACATTTACCTACTTTTTATCCTAATCCTCAAAACAAAGGGGAGAGATTACTACATTCCTTGGACATCCACAGACAACTGCGTTATTATTTGGACAGAACAAAGCCTTTCAGAAAATCAGAACAGCTCTTTGTGGCCTATGCGGTAGGAGCTCAAGGGAAGCCAATTTCCAAACAGACAATCTCAAAATGGACGGCTCACTGCATACGCTTTTGCTATTTCTTTCATGGCAAAACTGTTCCTACAGGCATTAGAACTCATTCCACCAGGGCCACAGCCACCTCTGCAGCCTTCCTCAGAGGAGTTCCTACCAAGGATATTTTGGAAACAGCCACTTGGAGTTCTGTGCATACCGTCTCCAAGCACTACAACCTACCATTATACTCCAAATCTAGAGCAGGCTTTGCCACTGCAGTCTTGCAGGGCATTTTGGCTCCTCCTAGTTTCACCTAGTGCCTACCACCCCTTTCTTAGCTTTGGGATTCTACACATCTGTTATGACTGCAGCTGTATGCACAATGAACATAGTACAGTTTTGTACCTACCATAAATAAAGATGTTCGAGTGCTAATACAGCTGCAGTCCAGGTTTCCCTCCCTCCTTCCCCTCTTGGGACAGGCCTATAGGCTAACACATTCTCATACAACCTGATTGGGGTTTTCATTTAGAATGTATTTGCTTGCAGATACTGTATTTTGATTATATTGCACTGCATTATCACACAAATTTATGTATTGCCTTTCTTCTGGGGGCACCTGACATCTGGGGCAAGAAAATGGCGTTGGCTGGTTCCTTTATACCCCTGTCGCACTGACGTCAGGGAAGAAGCGACGACAGCCGACGCCGGACCTAGACTTTGGAATTCGGCCGACCGAGGACCCACCTGACGGCAGGAGAACCCATCTGTTATGACTGCAGCTGTATTAGCACTCGAACATCTACATTTATGGTAGGTACAAAACTGTACTTTTCTGTTTCTCTGAGACTGTTGCTAGAATGTCCCAGTGTTTTCAGTGTGAGAACACTGAGGTTTCTCGGTCCCTCAGAGGACACTGAGTTTGTACAGAAAGGTTTTCCAAAATCTACACCCATTTTTGCCTTTCCTATCTGTTTTTGAGGATGCGTCTTACTACCTGCAATTCTCCTATAGTCATCCAGCTGTCCCTAAAAAGGCAAATAGGATATATAAAGTTCTTTAGTCTTTACATTTTTGTACACTGTTCCCAAACCTGACCCAGCAGCTGTAACTTTAGTTGATTCCACTGCTGCTACGTACTTAGTTAATTCCAGTCCTACTTTTTTTAATAAGGATGTGAAAATTAACTATGTGGAAAAAGTATATACTTCTGCAACTTTGATTTTCAGAATTTTGAACTGTCAGGCTCGTATGTTTTTCTGACAAATTGTGAAAGTATGAGGAATGTTTAACAGTGACTTCCTGCAAAGAGAAATCTGCTTTA
The DNA here is from genome assembly GCF_019279795.1 of Protopterus annectens. Lineage (NCBI taxonomy): Eukaryota > Metazoa > Chordata > Ceratodontiformes > Protopteridae > Protopterus > Protopterus annectens. The sequence continues at coordinate 179,381,988 of NC_056737.1, read as the reverse complement.
AATAACTTGTTTCTTCTTTTACTCATCGTTTGCAATGTGTGTATGACTGATTCTTCTTCCAGGGCTATGACCACTGGTACAGTTTTAGGGAGGTTTGCTTGGCTGCATTCTCAAAATGTCCCAGATGAAAAAAATAGACTTTAAATTCTCCCTTGGATAGAGATTTAGTATTTGGCCCCTCTACTGCATAAGTGGTCAAGAAGTGTGATGAAGGGGAGAAGCTGATCCAGAGACTCTCAAGATTTTTCAGCCCCCTTTTGTACAATTTGTAAAAAAAAAAAAAAAAAAAAAAGAGATTTGCTTTCTCATAGGTTCATAGGTTTATACTAGGCTATCTGCCCTAAGGCATTTATAAGCCTAGCCCAATGTTTTGTGGCTTACGCCACCCCTTATATGAAAAAATACTGTGCCCATTAGTTTGTTGTGCCTCTGTCCAGCAGTGACACAGAGATGATTCCTGGGGTAAACCTACGATCTCCCATCCACAGGTCAAGATTTCTCTTGAACAGAGCCAGCGAGGTGCTCTGCCTCACATGGACCGGGATTTTATTCCACAGCATAGGGAGTCTCTGAGTGATAACTCTATCCCTCCAGCACGTCCTATTTACATCCGTGCTAAGGTTTAAGTCGCTTGCTCTAGTGGTTTTGGTGGATTTGGATTTTTTGAGGTGGAGCATGTCCATTAATTCCGGGTTGGATATGGCCTTGTATGTCAGGAACATGTCACCTCTGAGCAGACGGTATGCGACTGAATAGAGCTGGAGTTTCTTCAATCTGGCAGCATATGACAGATTTTGGAGTCCCTTTATCCTTTTGGTGAGGAACATTTGGGGTCTCTCCAATTGCTGCAGATGTCGGGTGAGATACATCCCGAATGGGGCATTGTACTCTATCATTGGTCTGATAAGTGAAGAGTACAGGGGAACAATGACCTCACTAGATCTGGATGTGAATCCCTTCATGATCAGGTGGACAATGTAGAAGGTCTTTCTAACCATCATCCAGTTTTGGCAAAAAGCAGAATAAAGGGCCTCAACAGAATTCCAGTAAACTGATGTTTAAGAAAAAATATCAGGGAGATTCCAAGACGAAGTCTCAAACCACCGAAAACCGAGGATAGTTCAAGAAGTCTGAATTGACTTTTCATCAGAGCTCGTGGTCCCTGCCCTGGCCCGTGTTCTCTTCCAGAAAGTCTGAATCTCAACTTTTCTCTTTTGCAATAGATTGTTTCAGACAGTTGGGTCCTGAAAGTCATTCATCAGGGTTACAGATGCCAGTAGGAGGAAATTCCTCCTTTCTGGGGAGAGGAGGGAGGGTGTCATTCCTCATCCTGCAGATCAGGCATCTTGTTTCCAACTGTTCTTCATCACATGCTGTCCCAAGGAATGATAGAAACAATTCCTCTTTTCCTGGTTGGAAAGGGATTTTATTCAAGGGATGTTCCTAGTAACAAAGAAAGAGTATTCTCTGAGACCAGTTATGGAGCTTTCTTTCCTAAACCTGTTTGTGAGATGCCCATATTCAAAATGTTGTCGCTTGCCAACCTGTTACCTTTTTGTAATCTTTCGCGTTTCTTGGTAAGATTAGATATAAAAGATGCTCATCACATCCCTATACAGCCAGACTTCAGATGTTTCTTTAAGGTTTTGTGTCTCTGGATCACATTGTCGATTATCTTCCTTACCCTTTGGACTATCTACTTCACCAAGAATGTTCAATCTATAGGGTATACACATTTTTCATATTTACACAACTTGCTTATCTTTGCAAAGTCTTTTTCAAGATGTCAAGAATCTGTCTTGGGTGAAAGATCTCTTACACATACTGGGATTCCAAGAGAATATTCAAAAGACATTCTCGACTCCCTCACACAAAATTGTGTTCCTGGGATGTCAACTGCCCTCTCAGTTCAAAGAGCTTTTCTTCCACAGGAAAAAATAAATACATTTTTGTTTAGATCTGTTTCTAAAGTTTTCCACTGAGACTTCAATCACTGCAAGGGAATGCCTCAGGATTTTGGGTCTCATGGTATCTGTGAATCTGATTATACCCCTGGCAAGTCTCCATGAGAAAGATACAGTGGTATCTGAAATCATTTTTGTCCCAGCATCAACATCTCTTATCTTTTCAGATCCCAGTGCTGGGGTTTGTCAGAAGAGAAATCTTTTGCTGGGGACAACAGATATCTTTAAATCCTGGTTTCCCCTTTTCTCACTCCAAAGTAGTCGGGTACCACAGATGTTTCAGACTTTGCTTGGGGAACAGTTTCAGGAGGGATAAAATTGCAGAGGGTGTGGGACACCAAGAACAGACACAAGCACCTAAATAAGGAGATGGTTGCCATAATCAAGGCACTCAACTCTCTGAACATTCTTTGGTCCCGGGACCACTTCAAATGGTTGCAGACAATACCACAGTCCAATCAAGGGGGAACCAGGTCATGCTCTTTTTACAGACTAGCTATGCTAACTCTGGATATAGCTTCACAGCACAATCTCACTTTACAGGCATTCTGCATTCTTTCAGAGCAAAATTGCATGGCAGGACCAATGCAGACCCTCACTGGAAACTAGATAAGGGGGTCTTCCAAGATATGATCCATCTGCGGGGAATTCCTCAAGTAGACCTCTTTGCCTCCTATCTGAACAGTCAACTAGCAAAATTCTGCTCCAGGACTCCATGAAAGAAGGCCTATAAGATGAATGCCTTTACTTTTTTTGGACAGGAATATTCCTGAATGCCTTTCTACCCTTTTCACTAATATACAGGGTACTAATTAAGATTCAGAAGGAATCCCCCAAGATCATTGTGGTGATTCCATTCTGGCTCAGGCAACCTTGGTTCCCCCTTCTTTTGGAAGTGGCCAAGGGCAATTACCACAAGCTTCCTCACAGACTGGACCTACTCACACAAGACCAATGGTGTTTGATACACTGCCAACATCAGTTGTCTTCAAGTGACTACCTAGATGATAGGTACTTAATTACTTTTAGACTCCTGTTTTCTGAGGACGTACAGCAGATACCAGTGGAAGCAGAAAAATGTGCTACTCGAAAGTCTGATATTCGCAAATGGAAAAGGTTTCTAGTTGGTGCCAGCAACATAACTGGCACCCATTCAGCGCTAGTTGTTCTCTGGTCTCACAATGTTTGTGTGAGTTACTAGTCTATAGCCTTTCTTATTCCTCTTTAAAAGTTCATTTATCAGCCATTTCAGCATGTCTGCCCATGGATCCTCCTCTTTTGGTGCAATTTCATGTCAAAATGTTCTTGAAAGAGGTTTTGCATAAGAAGCTTCTTAGAAAACTGGTGGCCCCTCGTTGTATTTTAGTGTTGTGTTAGAGAAGCTAACACTTGCTCCATCTGAACCAGCAAATCTGGCTGACTTGATGATGATCTCCATGTTTCACTGTTGCAGTCCTGACTTGTGGGATTTTCTGCAGTGGAAGCCCTTGGCCGGCCCGACTACCAGAATAAAAGTCTTCCCTCCTATGATCAGTGGACACACTTGACTGACATCAGTACTGTGGGGTGTAAGTGGAGTCTGCCTACATCATTACTTCAGTTCTTTCTTGCCATCAGAGCCTGAAGCAGACAAAGTAGTATGCATGACATAGTGAAAACTTCTAAAGTTAGGAACCCTATTGGGGAACTCTTCCCTTTCCTAAACTAATGTCAGAGAAAGTTAACAACTGCCTCCATTGTGGTAAACAAATTCCACATAGGGGTTGTCATACCCTCTGCGTTACTTGTTTAGGCCCTTCCCACAGTGTCCCCAGTTGTAGTTTCTGCACCCAGTTCATCTTCGGAACTATTTGGCATAGGGCAGACATTTAGCTAGATTTGTTAGCGAGTCGCCTTAATCTCCACATGGGATGGCATCCGTTCCACATCCCAACATTGATCTGACTAAACGCAAGTGGCCTAAGCTCAGGCCTTCTAAACACAATTGTTCAGCATCAGATAGCCTGCCAGGACTGTTTTTTTGAGAAAGTTGGTGAGGTGCCTTTGCAGCCCCCTCCTGCAATCAAGGTAGTGGAGAAGGCCTCTACTGAGACCCTTTCTGATGCTGGTTTGCCATGAGAACAGTCGACATGCCAACCAGTTTTTGATCGCCATTCATCGGTCAGATCCAAAATTTTTCAGCAGGCCTCTGCTTCTGGCTAACACAGCACTACCATTATACCTCAGAGGTATTCCAGAGTCTGTGTTTGACACCCCCAGACCAAAACAAAAACCTACTCCAAGAAAATCTTCTCTTCTTTCCATCCCTTCCAGCTCTCAGTCTCAGAAGGAATTAGTTAAACTGGCAGAGGACTTGCTTTCCCTGGTAAGGGGTAGACTCCCCCCCCAAATCTACATATGGGAAAGGGAGAAAAGTCACTATCTTTGAGATTCTTTGTAACCCCTTTGAGACCAGGCAGCACTCTGACCAGGAGGGCTCAACCCTTGTAAATGACTTTTCCTTGTCCCCCTTTCAGGAGTCTGACTCAAAGGAAACCTTACCTTCGGCCTCCCCTCCTGAGGATCTATCCTTTGGGGAAACTTTACAATCCCTTGAGGAATTTTTACATTGGGAAGGTCAGATTAAAGAGTTGGGGATTTCCTTCACCTCCCAGAACTCAAACCCCTGGCAGTGCCCCTAATTTTGGAGGTGGTTGATGATGTGTCGCTAGAATCCTCTTTTAGACCAGACTTCCTTCCCCCTGCACCCAGAAAATCTGACAGTTTATACAGGGTTATGGCTTCACATAAGCACCTTTTTAATAACCCTTCAGCAGATCCACAGATTTGTGGTCCTGGACTCCAGGGTTCCAAAATCAGCACACCCAAGAATCCCCTGCCCAGTGATATATAGGATAGAGGTCTTGAAAGATTTGGCAAGAAAGTATACACTTCTGCCACTCTGTCTAGTAGGGCATGCCAAAAACACAGAGTCACTGCAGGAACAGATGAATCAAAAACGTTTGACCATTGAAAATAAGGCCTTATATCAAGAATTAATGGACATTTGCAGTTCCACTTCACAAGTGATCAACTATGCCGTGCACTGTGGGTTTGATATTTACAGGCTGCTAGCAGGGCCACAAACACTGGGTCAGTCATTAGGAAGCATGCTTGGCTAAGAGAGCAAGACTTTCTAGAGCATGTAAAGTCCAAACTTTTGGATGCTCCCTTGGATAAGGAGTCGCTCTTTGGCGGTAGAGCAGTAGCAGTAGAGTAGTAGTAGTATCCTCAAAGAGGTGGAGGACAGGGCTGAGTCAAGGCAGAAAACCAAACCCCTTGTGCAGTGCAGCCCCCATGTTTCAGCAGGAACTACTCACCAAGCTCTGTATCTTTCCTTCCCAACCCACTACAGGCCAAGGGAAAGGGGCCACACTCAGCGCCAGGGACTCAGCCAAGACCACTCATCTTCCCCATCATCAGGGTCTTCCCCTGTTCAGGTCCCTGGGAGGGAGCAGTAGTGATCCTTTCATGGCATGTAGCCCTCCCTGTCCTACCCCTCTCCCTCAGAAGAGAGCGAGTGACTGTCACTTTTCAAACAGTCTTTCCCTTTCTCTTTTCAGGCATAGGACTTTGTCTCCATCTTTTGCAGAGGTTTTTGACCTTCTCCTCTCTTAACCTATGCCCTACCTTAAGGCTTTCTTAGGGACCCCAGTCCTCAAAGCGCACTTCTTGCTGGATCCCAGTAAGGGATCTCACCGAAGATTAAATGACCGCCTCAATTGTCCTCATTCCCTTAGCTCGTCTTCACATGAGAATGCTTCAATGGTTACTTTTGACACAGTAGTCAATTCTAGAACTACCAATGAAACAAAATCATAACAAATTCATGCAGAAAAGATCTTCAGTGGTGGATTCACTCTCCTCTGGTATCTCAAAGCCGCCACTTTATTCCTTCCCAACCCAAAGCCACAGTGACCATGGGCACTTCCCAGAAGGGGGGGGCATTATCTTGGGAAAACAGTTCAAGGCATCTGGCATCAATACAAGGTCCTTAAGTCCTCTGTGAAAAGACCCATCTCCACCTTAGGATCTAAATTTTGTGTTGTCACAGATTCTCTGTCCTCCCTTTAAACATTCTAGCTGTGACTTAAAATTTCATTCTTGGAAAAAGCTGTTTTTAGTGGCTATCACCTCAACAAGGAGAGTTTCAGAATTACAAGCTTTATCTGTCAAACCACCATACTTGATTTTTCATAAGGACAGAGTTTCTTCATGCACCAACCCCTCCTTTCTGCCCAAGGTTGTATCTGAAAGTAACCTCAATCAATCTGTTGTGTTACTGGTATTCTTCCCAAATTTTCAGAATAAAGGAGAATATTCGTTACATCTATTGGACGTTCGTAGATGGTTACGTTTTTTACCTACATAGAACTGCACAGTTCAGAAAATCAGATCAGCTATTTGTTTCCTTTTCTAACACTAAGAATGACTTACCAGTGTCTAAGGTTACCTTATCCAAATGGCTGTCTGAATGCATTTCATTTATGTACAATTCTAAGAGCAAGACTCTTCCAGAACCTGTCAAAGCTCATTCCACCAGGACGATGGCTACTTCTTTAGCTTTCCAGGCAAGGCTGTCTTGGGCAAGCCCTCGTACCTTTATTACTCATTACAAGGTAGGTTTGGCCTCCAAGATTAGAGCATCCTTTGGTTCTATGGTCCTGAGGAATATTCTCCCATGAGCCACCCAAGAATCAGGTAACTTGGGATGCGGTCCCACAAGTGAGAATAATAGCGAGATTGACAACATCGCATAAAGAAGTTATATACTTACCATAACCTTCTGTGTGTGTTGTCCATCTCCGCCTTTATTCTCACAACCCATCCACCTACCCCCTGCCTACACTCTTGGGAGACCAGATAGTAGTAATTGGATATCCTTTGGACTATATAGCCTCAGAAACCACTTTTTTTTCTTGCACTATAAATATTTTTACCTATAACCTTAATTCCAATAATGTTTTTCTCTTATGGCCAAACAAGATCTGAGGGTTTAGGGAACTGCATTATGGGTAAGGTAGTATGCCCACAAGCTTTGCTAAATGCAGATCTGACCCACAAGTGAGAATAAAGGTGGAGATGTACAACACACATGGAACATTATGGTAAGTACCTAACTTTTTATATTCATACTTTCTGTAGTTTTTTTAAATTCTTTGTGTAACATAGAGCTTTTCTCCCCGGGCCTCCGGCTCAGTTGGATACCCCCTGTAAACAAATAAAAAACAAAAATAAATAAATCCTACCCGAGGGATGGGGGACCACACAGATGGAACTCTTCACTATCCAGGAAAACACACAGTGGAGCTACAGACACCTTCTTATTCTCATGGGCAGTGCTTTTCAGTTAGGCTTTCATAATGCCCTTTTCCCAAGAATACCCAGAAATCACAAAACTGATGGATGACTTTATAGCACCAGTTTGTTCATTTCTACTCTGATACCTACTTCGCCTTAGCATTCTGCTTAACCCTCTCTTTATAAGCTTAAAGCATACTTTCTTAATCTGTCTATTAGCTGTAGGGTTTCTCTGTCGGTTGGGGGGGGGGGTCCCTGTGGCTTCAGTGCACTGACTTCGGAGACTGAACTTAGGGGGGATCTAAGTATGATCCTGATGACACCCCCCCCCCCCCAACACACACACACACACACACACACTCCCATGCATTAGCTTGTGCAGGACTTCAAGAAAAGCCAGATGGCCTAGCTCCAAAAAAGCCTGGACAACATAATAAGAAGGCTTTCATGCTGGGAGTGCACAGTTCCATCAGAACCCCAGCAGGGCTAAGATCGCTGTTCTCCAGTTCTACTCTTAAATCTTCTTTCACTAGGCCTTTCTCACTCATCCTGCAAGGTTTACATTTCAGCTATTTCAGTGTACTTCCTTTGCGCACACCTACCTTTGCTCACCGTCTGATAGGGCCTTCCGCTCATAGACCCCCGGGTGAACTCATACACCATCTTGCTATCTAAACTTTGTCCTAGAAACGATTCAATCTTCTGACATGGAACCCTGTCTGCTTATTACCTGTCCATCCACTGAGGGAATCTCTGACTATGTAGGCAGTCAGGCTTAACCCTATCATCAAACCCAAGCTGATGACTGATCTTTTCCTTTTTCTAGCTAGGAACCTACATCTCTTCTCTCCAGAGCCTCAGTATGGAGGGAAGGGTACCCTACCTTTCTCAAAACTTCCATAGGCAGCTACCCTACTACATGGCCACTAGAAAACTCTTCAGAATTTTCTGGCCAATGGAATGTTACCAGTGCTACCCTCAATGGAGGAGATCCTGTATCTTGCAGGCCATTCCCAAAGGGTTGTATCTCTGTCTCTCTCTCTTTCCCGGTACCCTCTTTCTAAATCATCAGGGAAGGAGGTCTCCTGTTTTTGTAAGGGCCTTTTCCATTAAGGCAGCTGGGTCCTTTACTACCTCCCTGAAGAGCAAACATATCAAGAGAGAAAGGAGCTTGCCATCTGATCTTCTGTACCCTTTTACATCAGACACTACATCTGTCAGCCTTTTTCTACTCCAGTTCAGTTTTTGCTTCTAGTTCCTTCAAAACCTCCCTTTCTTATTCTGCTTCACCACCACTACTCTTTTAAGCTTTGGGAATCTTCCCACAAGCCAGAACTGCAGCAGTGAAACACGAAGAACATAGTACATTTGTGTACACGTACCATAAATGTATATGTTTGAATGTATTCACTGTTGCAGTCATCTTTCCCTCCCTCCTTCCCCCTATAGCCTACAGGGTAGCTATTACTTTTTTTCATGTACCAAGAATCTCTACTTTACACGACTACCTGCCTAGGGATCCTTGCCCTCTCCATCTGGCCTTGACTTGCTGCTACTGTTGGGGGGGCTCCGAACTACAAGGGGCAAGAAAACAACTGACGTAATGATGTAGGTGGACTCCTCTTATACCGCAGCATACTGACGTTTATCAAGTGTGTCCGCCGGTCATAGGAGGAGCTAAGATTTTTACTGTGGTAGTCGGGCTGGCCAAGGGCTTCCACAGCAGGAAATCTCACAAGTCAGGACTGCAGCAGTGAATGCATTTGAACATCTACATTTATGGTAAGTGTACATAATTTACTTTAACATGAAAAATGGTTTTACTGATTGCTCTGATCTCTGCGAGAAGGGTGTCTAAGTTGTAAGCACTTACGATGAGTCAACCCTATCTCATTTTCCACGGGGACAAGGTTACTTTTGAGAACTAATCCTTCTTTTATGCCTAAAGCGGTTCCCCAGTTCACTTTAAACCAGACTATCCATTCCCCTGTTTACTTTCTTGAACCTAAAAATGAGGGAGAAAGGATGCTACATACCTTGGATGTCCACAAACAGCTCTGGTACTATCTTGACAGAAATAAATCTTTCAGCTATTCATATCAATTTTTCACTTCTTTTGAAGGTAAAAAGAAATGGCAATCTGTGTCAAAACAGACTATTTCCAAATGGTTGTCTAAGGCCATTACCTTTTGTTATACTCACCATAACAAAACTATTCCAGGCAGGATCAAGGCCGACTCTACCAGGAGCTTGGCTTCATCTTTGGCTTTTTTGGAAAGGGTTGGATTCTAAAATTCTAGAAGCTGCTACTTGGTCCTGTATATTTTTACAAAGCAGTATAAGTTTTGAGTAATTTTCTAGGTCTTGGTTTAGCTCTAGATCAAGCTTTGCTAGGAACATTCTCCAGGGGCTCCTGGACCCTTCTTCCACCTCCCAAATATCTTTAGCAGTGTAGCCACACAGCTAAGGCTTCTGCAGTAGTGACCAGTATGCTGAACATAGTACAGTTGTATAAGTAAACTTGCCATAACAGTAGCGGTTTGAGTGATCACTGCTGCAGTAGCTAACTGCCTCTCTCAATCCCCTTTGTTTTTTTGGTGGGCTTTCTATGTCAGGGTGTGAACATATATTTTTTGTTGTTCCTTGTATTGTCCTTTCAAGGCTCAGCCTTCCTGTCTGTTTGAGCAAGAAAGTTCTGAAGGGCTTTATTCCCAAACTTGTCTTTTAGTCGGCTTGGTTTGAGCTTTTTGACAGTTTGGGTGCATGGAAGGTGCCCTGAAGCTTTGGAAACTAGCCATCTGTTATATCCTTGTCAGAATATGACCCATACAGCTAACACTACTGCAGCAGTGATCATGTTCAACTTAGAAATGTACCTTTTCTTCCCTAATCCCCAAAAATAGTTGGGGGGCAAGAATCCTGTATTCCATAGATGCATGTCAACAGCTGATCTACTCTCTGTGTTGAGCTAGATCTTATAAAAAAATCAGACCAGCTATTATCTCTTTTTGCAAAAAAGAGTTTAACAGTGGCAAACAAGCTCTTTCTAAATGTTTAGCATATTGCATCAGTTTTTGTTACAAGTCCCATTACAGGGTCCTGAGTCAGGCCTCATTCCACAAGGGGTATAGCTGCTACCCCTGGTGTAATGGGGTCTGACCACAAGGGGTACAGTTTATACTACTGCTTTCCTCAAAGAGATTAGTGCACAGTACATCTTAGAGGAAACTACATTGTCCTCATTTCACATTCTTTCAAAACTCTGCAAACTGGAGTGATATCTGATCAGTGGCTAGATTTTCCACTGCTACCCTGAAGGGCAGTCTCCAATCCTCCTCTGATTAGTGAGCCAGCCCTCTGGCTGGAAGGTCCATCTTTGGAATTCTTCCCTATAGTGATTCCTGCAGCAGTGATCCAAATGAAGGACATAGTGCAACTTGTCGTAATTGTAAATGTTCACCTGTGGTCACTGCAACAGTCCTCTCTCCTTCTTACACCCTGTACTGTAATGGCTGAGGTGGGCACCAAATGTACCACTTCATCCCTTGAAACTCACACTCTCTGTCTCTCTTGTCCTTTTTCAGATTCCCTAGAGTGCTTGAATCTGTCAAGTCACAGACTGCATCCCTGGACTAAGTCTCTGCTAAGTAGCTCATGGTGTGGGTGTGGCTCTGCCCTGGCTGAAGGCAAAGGGGAACCACAGCTGTTTCAGGCGGTTACAGGTACACAAAGATGTCTGGTGTGAGATGGCATGAGCCTAGTCATGAAGAATGGCTCTTAGCTCTAAATGTTAAGCCTGATGTTGGATGTAGCCAACTGCAGAATCCCTATAGTGATGACTGCAACAGTGACTACACTTGAACATCTATAGTTACAGAAGTTGCCTATACAACTATACATTCCACACTTGTATTCTTTTCGATTTAAGCCATTTTTGTGCATATTTGCTTCAGTTCTTTGCCCATTTGTAGATATAGCATCAATCCAACTGGATTTGAATCCAGTGACTTCACTTGAAATAGAAGCTTCCAGTCCTTGTAAATATGTAAATTCTGTGTATTAGATGTAGGGTGTTGGATCATCAGGATGACTTTGAGTAGTAGTTGTATACTGAAATTGAGATTGATGCAGTGTAAATTACTGAAGATCTCAAGTCATGAGGACTGAACAATATGTGGAATTCAAAACTGTTGTTGGGAGAGGGAAGCTATGAAAATATTAAGTGTAAGTGCCCTGAAGAAAGGCTATCTGTGGAATTGTGCAGGTGGAGAATATGGAAATGGGTAAAAGTCCTAAAGAAAGGCTGTGTAATTATGTCATTGGCTTTGCAGCTGATCCAGTATTGTATTCAAGTAATTTTGTTATGTTTTTTATTCCTTATTTTTCACCTTCTTCCAACAGGTCGCAGACAATATCGAGATGGGCCACTCAAGCTCCTGGGCCGTCTCCCCTTGCTTTCACAGGAAGACCTCTGGGCAGCAAATGGACTTCCTAACCGTCTGTGCTCTTCTGACCATCTCTCTCTAGTAGTCAAATTTGGACTGGATCCTGTTGTATCATGACTCTCTCTCTCTGGAGAGGGCTGAGTGTCTTTGAAAATGCTACATTTGAATTGTAGAAGCATACATACAGTGAAACTGAACTCTTTGAGTTGCTGGGGACAGTGAAAACAAGAAACTTAATCAGTCACTGTTAGCAATTGAGAGATGACATCAGATCCAGAGATGCTCCATTCTAATGGTCTCAGCGGATAAAACATGCATTTCAGTTGAAGTGGAATTTGACAAATCAGACTCCATAAAGCAATTGTCTTGTTTAATTGAACTGCTACAGTATCTCAGATCTTGTCTTCTTTTGATGTCTTACCCTGCTTTATAGGGCATATATGTGTCAGAAGTGGCCTAGTTAAGATGAGCTGTCTCAGTACAGATATGGGAAGGAGGATTTGTTTGTTTTGCAGCCTTTCATCAGTTATGACTGAAGTACAGAATCAGGTGTTTGCTCAGAGCCACATTGAGAATGTCAAGACTACATTTTAGTGCAGGATGAGACTCCATAAACTGCACATTGTTATGCCATCATACTGGATGTACTACTCACTGGTCAACATGTTTCACAACACTGCCACACCAGCTTTTGATTTCAGAAATGTACTGTAGTGATTTGTCAGAGCCGTGCTTTAAGATGCAATCACAAAACTGGAAAAGAAAAAGATAACTAACTACTGTTAATTGGCTGCTTGCAAAACAATGGGTGTGGTATGATTGTTAAACTACTTCTGTTAATAGCTGTAAGATATTCATTTATATTGAAGGGTCTTCTGCACAACTGACTGGATGAAAAAAACACACTTGTTTCTGACTGCATTTTGCACCAACCAGCAATGCCTTTTACTCTAGACTTGGCTCATCATTCCTTCTCAGTCTTTGTCCGTCTGTAGCCACTAGCTGCTGTTAAAGGTGGCTATGAAGTCTGTAGTTAACATGATGTATAGCAGAGTACCACGGTTTAATGCTGCCATTCTGGAGAACATTGCTTTTTTCATATTGTCTAGCCAGTTGTGAATATTTCTGCACATCTGCAGATTAGTTCTTACCATTGGAAATGGGCAGATAAGTGGATATTTCCAGTTTAACAGAAGCGATATTAAAACATTGTATTATGACGTACATATGTTTTTAACCCTGTTTGTAAAATGAACAGTGAAGTATATTGTAACCAGAAAGCAGAAGAAGTTGTATATTCTTATAGTTCAGTCTGTGCACTAGTCTTTTTTCAGTGGAGAAATCAAATTGTTTGGAACAAAATGAGCTGCTGTTTAGCCATAGGATTGCTAGACGTCCGTACCAGGAGAGGAGATTTACCTAATTATCCAACTAATGATAGAGTCATTATACTGTATAAATGCTGTTGCTTTAACAGGGTTCTTTCTTACTACTTTATCTTCAGAGTAATAGCATTTTACATGATTTACCTAACATTACCTAGAAGAATTATGTCTTACTTTACGTGGAGGGCACTTGCAGCAGTACAGTGAATTACCTTCTGCCTCTGTCATTTGTCTGACCTGTTTTTCAGTCAGCCAGTCAGATGTCCTCCTGCATGAGGATAAGTGCCCTCTTTTGGGCTATTGTTCCTCCTTTTCCACAGTCACCATATAAAGCAGTGCTATCTTCTGCTATTTTCATTTTCATTTCTTCTGTGTGTTCAGAATCATTAACTGCTTGACTACTTTTTCATGCCTTACTAATTTGGATATTTGGCTCAGTTTATAGTCAGCAAGTGTTATGTCTTCCCTAACTCAAAAAGAGAGCTGTATTAATGCTATTTATTGAGTTAAAGCAGTTTAGTGTCATCCTGCTTACAGCTGTGAACTAATGTCCATGCAGTAAGCAGATTGCCCCTGTAGGCTTTTACAGTATATACATTTCTTTGACATTTAGCTTTTCATAATTTTCAGCACTGGGGTAGGTTTTTCAAAACTACTGATGAGACTTAAAGGTTTGAAATCTTTTATGTAACAGTACAAATTATGACAGTGTAAAAAAAAAAAAAGACTAAAAAGAAGATTCAAAAAGTCTAAAGTGCAAACGATTTCTGAAAAGGCAAAAGAAAGTAGAAAAGTTGGGAAGTGGGGAAAAAAGATAGAATAAAAAAAGAAAATAGTTTAGGCATCTGGCTGTTATGGGAAAAACACCCTTAGAGTCTATCAGTACAGTGAAAGCATCTTTTCAAAAGAGGTGATCATGGAAGCATTGCCTTCCTTGCTTCACGAGAGAGTAAGACCAAGCTGCCATCACTGTGGAACGTCACAGAAGAGTCCTCTTTAAAAGAAAGTCACTTTAAAGGTAGTTTCAGCTTGTGCACCTGAATATTTAAGAACTGAAAAGGACAAAACTCTTGAAAGAGAGAGGTATATTTATGGTGTTTCGTAGGACTGTTTCAGGTTTTAAAATGCTTGCAGAGCATTTGCCTTTGCTTTCCTTGTCAGGCCTTTGCTAATCTGTGAATCAGTGCAGGCCTTGTAGCATGTGCTGGCAGAAGAGCATTTCCAGATGGTTCAGGAGGCATTCCCAGGCCTCGCTGAATTTGGACTTGCATGCATTATACTGCTGCATGTCATTGGATGAAGCTTAGTGTCAAAAGTGTGAGACCCTATTCTGCAAGTCCTAGCACTTCAGAATATAAACTGTGGTTCTCCAAAAAAAAAATTCCTCAAGTTGGGGTTAAGCCTTGTAAGCAATTTTGCAGAGGGGCTTCAACCCCCCCCCCCCCAACACACACCATCTGCTAAATTTCTCTCCCTCTTATTAGGAAGTGCTGCAGATTCGCACCTGGTATGTATTACTCCATATTCATGATTGCAGTTATATTCCCCATAATTTTAGCAGATACCCATTATACAAAGGTTTGTCAGATTTGTGCATCGGTCCCATAGGTTGTTTCCAGATCAATACCAGTCAGTTTCTTTTCTAAGAAAAGGAAAAGGTTGCTTTACGTTTAGTATTCCTTGGCAGAGGAAGTGTTTCTGTTAATTATTTTCATCAAGCATTCCCCTTAGGATGTTGCATTCAGGAAGCTATTACCTTATTAATTGGGTAAGTTTGTGGTAGAGCTCCAAAGAGGCTGGTTGCTACAGAAAATAACGCAGTATCATCTTAAGTACTCATGTGGCTAAACCTTAGTATTTTCATGTTTACCGCCGTTGCATAAACCCTGTAACAGAAATGTAGGCATCATATAAAGACCTTAGTAACAGGCAAGATGTGTATAGGACTCTGAAGGCTGATATGATGAATTACCACTACTTCACCTGATTTAAAAAAATCAGGGTGCTGGACAGTTTGGTAAAGGAAATGGACTTGTGTTGCAGTTTTGCCGTTATACCTGCCAGCTGTTTAGCACAGAGTCAAAGTGTAAGATATGTTACAGCTGTTGCCTCCCATATGAAGAACCACTGAATGAAGTTACAACTGCAGCCAGAGTAGGCTGTCATGTGACAGTGTGTGACCACAATTCAATAGATGCTTCATTAATATCTGTAGCTGTTACTATGAACTGATCTGTATTACCTAGGTCCCATACATTTCGTAAAGATGTTTAAACCCGAGTTTCTGTATCCCTGTTAGTATTAAGGTTTTACTTAGATAGTCCAGATCAGTTAAATGCATTACAAATGGAGGGGGGGGATCAAACCTTGGACTCCTGGAAGCAGGTCATTGCCTTAATCTTCTGCACTGATGGTCTTTCCAACAAACTGGTCACTTTCCCAAATTCAGATCATCTCAGTCGCATATCGGTGAGCACATCTATGTTAAGAAATTTTAAAGTGCAGTCAATACTGTACAGTATTTACCCGTTGAGGAGCTGCTGTGAGAATTAATCCATCACTTAAGCCTTAGATTATGTCAGCTGTCTCATACTAGTCAGTTCAGCTGCCAGTCTTTGCAGAACAGAAGAGCAAAAGAAAGAAGCAGGCACACACCTGTCTTCCTAACAAATATGTGAAGTTGTGGCTATGCATCCCTACAGATCCAACAAGTATGCATATTTATTGCCAGAAGTTTAACTTTAGGCTGCAAATTTCTCGCAGAGGATGGAGTGTAGCACAGAGTAGTACTGCTTTAGTATGGGGCCCATGTCAGCAGGGGAGCAGTAGCGGCTTGAGACGGGCTTTACATTTGTTTAGAGGTATCATTAACTAATTGAAAGGCAGGCTGTGTATGGCACTGGCGATTAAAGACACATTTCTTTTTGCTGTTACAAGAGCCTTTGCCGTCAGCTAGCACTGTTACAGTGAGTGCACACACAATTTTACTGTTAAGTGGCCTTAAAAAAGTATTGGTAAATCAGCATAGAAGAAGGTGCATTCTAGGTGTTTTCAAGAGTGCAAAGTTAGACTATGTTATCTGGAGTTTACCATGATATATTGGCTTGTTGGAAGTACATTTATTGCGTATCTCTCCAGATTCTGTAGCAGCATAAAATAAGTTCTACAGTAATATGTTTAAGTGGTCTTCCTTTGGTGGTAATAGTTATTCTCATGATGGTTCTGGTAGTGGTTTATAACTAAGAATAGATGTTTGCGTCTTCTTTGTCATATGGAAGTCAAACTTGTCACACTTGGTGTACAGCAAGCACTTTTACTATTTCCTGGCAGACCACCTAGCTACATATGATTAATGGTAATCTGAATTGTATGTTTTTTTTTATATTTTTTTGGAGACTGTTCACGCCCCTGCATCCTGTGATTTGGGGTTTTGCTTTCATCCCATCCCCCCAGCATTTATCATCTTGGGGAATTTGAGTTATTTTCAAGATGTGAATCATTGGAGGTAGTACATTTAGAAATCCAAAGTGTTAGTGCCCCCCCCCCCCCCCGCTAAAATGTTTTAAGATGCTGTTATAGAGTTTCTTTTGTGTGGCAATCAGTTTAGCAGCAAGGTAGTCCACCTAGTGGATCAGACTTTAACGGTATAGATTTCAGTAGATTTGGTAAGCCTGGTTTAGGTAGCACAGAGCTGGCTAGGACAAGACTTGCTGTCCTAAAACGTTTTCATTTCATTGGGCTCTCTTGGCAGGCCCTTGACTGCCATATGATCAGAACTAAAAGACTGCATAGTACTGGCACTCAAGAGATTTCTTGCTGTTAGACATGCTTGTTGGGGAATATGAAATCTTTTCAAGATAAGGGCAAGGTGAGTAGTTGGAAGATAAAAGAAATGGTCTTAGGGTACATGAAATCTCTTTAAGGTAAGGGAGTAGCATTAGCTTCATTTTAATGCATGCAATGAGTAGTTCAGACTACATGTGGTCATGCTGCCCTGAAGTACTTGGTGGATAATTTTTAAAGCTGTTATAATACTGTTAACAAGTCAGATAAAAAATGGAATTTTTAGACCCTTCACCACTGTGGCTTTCTTTGCCTTCTGCTCTCAGACCCCTTTTTGATAGTTGTTTTAAAGTGCTAGGTAGGAGATATTAATCCTGTCTCTGGGAAAGGAAGTCGTTCAGTCCTCTATTTGGTGATAATGTAGTCTGGATCCCAAGGAAAGAGTGTTCAGTAAAGTTGTAGGTGGTTGTACAAAAGAAAGTTGCTCTGTTTTTTGCACATACCTGTTGAATGTACCACAGATGAGTGAGAGTATTTTAACTTGGGTGTTTACTTGGTTTAGAGTTGGAAAATTGTAGTCTGTTGATACATTTCTTAGAATGTTTTTAATTTGTTCCTGTTTATTAAAAAAATATATATATAAATTGAAGAGTAGGGTGAATGTTAGAGGGGGTCACTAAAGGTAGTGTGACTAGGTGCTTGCAAGTTTTTCATGTAGTCCCCCTCCACACCAAAATCAGCAACCAAAATGTTTGTAATGTACACTTTGCTTAGAAGTTTTTATTTTATTTAATTATTTATCAATTTTACTTTTAAAGTTTTAATGTAGTAGGTCCATATTTCAATTTGTATTGGTAATTTGAACCAAAAAGAAAGTTCTTGCAGAACATATCTGAGGTTCTGCCAAAAACAGCCTATCATTTTGCTTATTTGTCAGTGCTGTCAACAGTACGTCAGGCCTAGCTTTTATTTGGTAACTGAACAGTGAGAAAGCGATATTTGCAGTCATTATATAGACAAGTGACTTTTGATGCAGAGAGGGCTACTGATTAACTGTATTATATTCATTGAATGAATGCTTTTATTTATGCTACCCATTGCCTTATTGTACCTTTAAGAAGGGCTTTTCAGATATTTTACATTAATTTCTAAATGGCTTGCCACATGCTTACTTTGATTCTCTGTAAATGTATGAACACTCTAATTGCTCTAGCAAAGCAGGAAATTAAGATAACGGTTCATCATAGTTTGTAGTTCCCTTATTCCTGCAGGTGTAAGGAAAAGACTGCTGTAGTATCCAAAGTAAGTATGTGTTTAATAACACGTTTTTGTAATTAAAATAAGTATCAGGATCATATTTCCTTAACTTAAATGCCTCCATGTTTGAAAACTGAATTGACACTTGACAAATCAAACAGCAATAGTATTGTTGTGAAGTTATTTTTATAGTTGATTTTTGGCTTCTAAAGTCAGAGCAAAAGTGCCATTGCAAATCTCTCTTGCTGTGCATATTTTGGTCCTCTGCATATTTTGTGGAGCACTTTTACTAGCAGTGTGTATAAAGTGCTCAGACACTAGTTTTTTATTCTGTGAGGTTAAACTAGAGAATTATTATGTTGAGTTATTTTTCTTTTGCCTTATGGTATACTTAGTTTTGTATTCTGTGAGGTTAAACTAGAGAATTATTATGTTGAGTTCTTTTTCTCTGGCCTTATGGTATACTTAAGAACTTTGCCCTTTAAAGTCAGACTCTCCATCTGTCATTAACTGCTTTCATCTGGAACATCTCCATAGTTGACTTTTGCCTTTTACCCATCAGCCATTTGGCTGATGTGGTAGTCAACCAATCAAGGAGCTGATGATTGCATGTCAAGCAGTGAGCCGTTAGGGGACAGAATGTTTGCTGTGTGCCTTAGTCTTGAAAGTAATGTTGCTGTTAGTGCACCTTGGTGGGAGTACTATGAGTATGTTACTCACATTGCTGGTGAAGTAACCCCTCAAGCAGTTGGTTATCACTAGATCTCTGGTCTCTACTTGTGATTCATTAATGGGAGATGGGTCCCATCTCTACCCTCAGGCAGAAGTGCGAAAGTTGGTGCCCAATTCTTAACCCTCCCTGGTCAACAACACCAGCACCAGAGGTAGTAATTGACTGTAAGTCATTTAGGTTGCGTCAGGATCCCTTCCTCTGTGTTGTGAAGCCAGCAACAGTTAACATTTTTGAAGAAATTTAATCAGGCAGGTTGTCTTCCTCAGCCTGGATCCTACACTGAGCCCTTCCCTACACATATAATGACAGGAGTTCAGGGCTGTATTCTGGACCCTGAAGCAGAATGAGATAAAGATGTTACCACTGAGTCCCTGTAGTTTATTTGGATGATTTTTTGGTTCCTTTTTCCTTAACTGTCAGCTTGCCTTTCCTGAAACTTTGCAATTTGGCTTTAACTGGTAGCATCTGAGCTCTTTCTCTCCTGTCTTCTTTAGGTTGTGCTGTTGTGTGCACCTCCTGAAACTGCAGGAAGCCAGCGAGTGATGTAGTCCCTCCCTTCCTAAAAAAAAATTCTCCATTGGAGCAACTGGTTACTTGCCCACCTTTGTAACACAGCTGTATGATGCTGACATAATACTGTCAAGTTTACCTTTGATGCAATTCCACAGCATTGTCTGGCTGGGCATTATCTTTTATTCATGGTTTTGATAATGTTGATTCTGATTTTTCAAAGAGAGCCCCCAGCAATCCTTGTGTATTGTCATTACCATCTGTAAGCTTCTGCTAGCCCTGGGGAGAAGGATGCAAGTCTCTTCAGGGCTTTAACCTTATTTGCAGCAAGTCTCCAATGTAAACAGCCTTTTAGGTTCATAGGTTCATAGGTTCATACTAGGCTATCTGCCCAAGGGCATTTATAAGCCTAGCCCATAGTTATGTGGCTTTCACCACCCCTTTAGTTTGAATAAAAACTATGCCTATCATTTTTCTGTGCCTCTGTCAAGCAGTGACACTGAAGTAATCCTTGGGGTATATCTGCAATCTCCCATCCATTGGTCAAGATTCCTCTTGAACAAGGCCAGCGAGGTGCTCTGCCTCACATGTACCGGGATTTTGTTCCACAGCATAGGGAGTCTCTGGGTGATGAATCTGTCCCTCCAGCACGCTCTATTTATAACCGTGTCAAGGTTTAAGTCTCCCGCCCTTGTGGTTCTGAGGGATCTAGATTTTTGAGGTGAAGCATATTCATCAAATCTGGGTTTGACATGGCCTTATATGTCAGGCACAGGTCACCTCTGAGCAAGCGGTATGAGACTGAATAGAGCTGGAGTTCTTTCAGTCGGGCAGCATAAGACATATTTTTGAGACCCTTTATCCTTTTGGTGAGGAACTTTGGGGCCTTTCAAGCTGCAGCAGGTATCTGGTCAGATACATTCGAACGGGCATTGTACTCAATCATAGGTCTAATGAGTGAGTACAGGGGACGATGACCTCCCTTGATCTAGATGTGAATCCCTTCATGATCAGGTGGGCGATATAGAAGGTTTTCCTAACTACTTTAGCAACATGAGTGTCAAACGAAAGGCTACTGTCAACTTGGGTCCCCAGATCCCTGATGACTTTTTCTGTGCTCAGTGGATTGCCACCTATATGGTAGCTAGGGGTAACCTTGTTTTTCCCAAAGGGTATGACTATGCATTTTTTGGCGTTTAACTTCAGGCCATGGCTCTGGCACCAGTTATCCGTTTCTGTGAGGCCCTTCTGGAGGATATCTGTGTCAGATGTGTTTTCGACTATGGCGCCCAGTTTGCAGTCATCTGCAAACTTTGTCAGCCATAACCCTCCTGTGTTTGCTTGTACTTCAGAAAAGTAGATGCCGAACAAGAGTGGACCCAGGACTGAGCCCTGTGGGACACCACTTGTGACTTTTGCATGTTAGAACAGTGTAGGTTAGGGAAGACAGCAAATTAGATCCATAACTTTGGGATATGGATTGGCACTAAGGCCTGGGTCTGTCAGGCTTGGGTGTGAAGTGGGCTGGGCATGGCATTCTGAAGTAGAACCCTTTCAGAAGTTACCTGTGATGTTATTCATTGCTTTTTCTTCTTCAGTCTTAGATCCTGACAACAAATGTAATGTGGTTATATGTTTTTAGACATTAGCTTGGGAAGTTGTTTTCTGAGTATCTACCTCCCATGCAGAGCAGAAAGACTCATGCCATTCCTCATGACCTACAGTCTGTACTTCATGTTCCCATTGCTTTGCATAGTTTAGAACTCCTGAATGCCAGGCCTCCAGGATGGCCAAGGCAGCCATGGTTTTCCTTGCTCCAATGATACTTTACCATGCCGTCGCTATGCCTGTCAACAAAACACTGCTATCTCAGCAGTGTGTGTGTATATGTGTGTTTTTGGTACTTGCGTATTATTGCAACCAGATTTATAATCCACTGTAATTCACAATGTGAAAGGGAAACAGCTTCATGTTAAAGTAAAAAGGGGTGTGTAAACTCCTAGTGACTACTGTATCAGTTTGGATCGGAACCAGGCACAGGAGTAACGGAACAATTCCTGTTCCTGGGTAGCATCCCTATGTCAAATAAATGACCACATGCCACTAATAACCTGTTTCTGCTTCATGTTGGTTCTTCCGCTTCGTATGACTTTCACAGTGTCTGCTCTTTGTCCAATTATTGCATTGCAGTGTTCTGTATTTTAACCCCTGAATGAGACTTGACCTCTTTCTCGATGTTTTTTTAAACATCAGAAATCCTGTGACTGTTTACAACTGCCCAGAAGGTTGAAAAAACAAAATAATTATGCATAGGCAAAAACAATGAAATCTATTTATGTGTACAGCACTGTTTGAAACGTTCTTTGTTCCCCGGGCTCCTGATTCCATTAACAGCATACCTTCCTTTGTTAACACATACGTAAATGAAATACAGTAAACCATGGTGAAAATATTCATTGTTTCGATAGCTGGTTTGTTTCTATTTCTGTTTTTTGGATGAACTGTGACTTTTTCTGTATTCTGCCAGTAGCTACATATGTATAGCAGCAGTCATGTTCACTATACTTTCCCAATAAGTCACTGCAGTACAAGACGCTAACAATGAAGATTTTTGGGTTTATTCCTGTTTTAGTTTCAAAGGTAATGTGGTGCAACAGTAATTAGGAGTTTACACAACCCTTTTGAATGTAACATATACCCGTTTTCCGATAACTTTACGAATTACACCAGGTTACACATCTGGTTGCGATAATACGCAAGTACCCTTTTTTTTCACCTAAATGTAAAGGCATTGATGCCCTTTGCAAAGTGGGGACTCGCAACCTATTTCAGGTACCTTGCTTTTCTTTCACTTAGAGGTCATTTACATTTTAAGGGTGGCTAGATGACTGCCTACCTAGGAGAAAGTTGCCCTCATCCAAGTAGATTGTTTATCTATTCATCTTTTGGGCAGCCCAACAATTAGTGCATAAAAAAAAAATATTTGCAAATTTGCTATACATACTCAGTCCTGTATATTCTTGAGTAAGGTATCCCCTGTATCATTTGCAGCTGGTATACCTATTGCCCCACAGGTTTTCCTGAGATCTACCTTTCAGGGCCTTTTAAAGGTATCTTATGTTCAATGTTATAGGTAACTCTTGAATGTGCTGGAGAAAATTAACATTGGCACGCTGTGAGTAATTCAGGTCAGTGGATTAAAAATCCCTACAAAATGGTGACAGTCATATCAGCTAGAGTGATCTAAGAATTGCAGGCTTTATTGTGTAAATTTGGTGCACATTCTTTTACTTGCATAAAGTCACTATTATTCTATCAGTAGTAAAAAATACAAGATTCAGCATGGAGATTTTAGACAAATCGATGAACAACTGTGTTTTCTACATTGTACTGTAGGCCTTCTATTTTCTAAACAGACTTTTGTCAGAGTAACATGAGTTGCTAGTGTTTAGCAGCAAATTAGGAAGAGAATCCATTCAGAATATTTTTATGAACATGTCCCTCCATGAAATATGTGAAACTGTAGTCTGGACATCTGTTCATATATTCATACAACACTGCAATCTAAGTGCTGAATCTACAAGTACGAAGGACAATTTCAACATAAGCTGTCCACATCCCTAGATGTAAAGTACTTTGGATTCTAGTTTTTTACAGTGCTGCAAAGTATCTCAAATAAAAGATACTACAGTTATGGGAGGTGCTCTCCATAATAATAATATACATTTGAAGGATTTTTACTGAAGTGCAGATCGCCTTCCGGCTCTCCCCATTTATAACCAATTCTGTTTTATAGACCTGTTTACTATGTATTGTCTTTATAGTATTGAAGTTAATAGTTTGACAGCACTTTTGCATTTTATATATGTTTTTTATTTGGAGAACTGACAATATCCTTGGGATGATTCAACTTGGTATGGGGCATGCACAAGTATCTGTCAGAGCACTGATAAGACAGATTTAGCCTTATGAGAAGGAACCCAGTTATTGGATAAACTGGGACAATTGAATGTTGGTAAGTAAATTTGTGTCTCGCCTCAACTGCAGTGAGATGGCTGTCCATGCAGCTATGTTTGAACGGTTTTTGTTTAATTGTGTATTGTGGCAGTAAGTACATTAAGCTATTAACAGGCAATGTTAAGTTGTCAATCTCGCCTTCATTCTTGCCGGATGGGTTCGGAGCCGAACCTCGGCTCCGACTCGGCCTATTACTAAAGCTTGAGAGCTATTTATACCGGCCCGAGGCTATCATATGTCCCATAATGCTAGGCGTCATATACCCAGATCTCGTTTGCCGCTTCAGCTACGAGGTTGCGTTTTTCACCGGCTCCAGGTCGTATTAAAAATTTTTTATATTTGCAGTTAGTTTTTGTAAATTTTCTCTTAGTAGTTTTTGTCCTAGTAGTGTTAGTAGTGTACCGACTAGTTTTCCCCTCCTTTTCCCGGTAGTTTCTCAGGCATTCTCATACATCACATTATTAGAGCAGCCATAGCTTTCCTTATTTTCTTCCTGAAGGTCTCCCTTCTAGATGTATGTAAAGCATCCAGTAGGTTTTCTGTCTGCATTGCTTACCAAACACTACAAAGTACAACAGAGGAGTAATTGTCATTGCTGGGGTGTTTTGTGCCAGCCTCCTTTATCCTTTACATGTTACTTTTTCTAGTATACTGTTTAGTTTTCTGATCATTATTAGCTGCTACAGGAGCCCTTTTCAGAGTAAGTTAATATTCGTTGTGAGATGTTTATAGATAAAATAATGTTGACTGTTGGTACAGGAGCGGGTACCAGCTGTACTCACCCTTCAGCCATCCTACTTATTTTTCCATCTCTGTGTTACATTGAGAAAAGTTCTAGCATGATTCTGTGTTGTACTCGCATGTGCCTTTTTTGACAAAGCTGAACTGAAGAGAAAAGGAAGTTTCTGTCCTCCTTTTGATGCACATGTTTATTGTTACAGAGGTACAAGAGTCCTTGCATCGTGAGACATCTTAAGCAATGGCATCTTAGTTTGATGTACTTAGTATAGCTTCTTTAAGGGATGCCTTGCTACTGTTTGTATAGTTATCTTTTTGCATTTGCCCTTTTTTGGTTTGTTTTCTAAAAGGTATTGAGGAAGCAGACTGAATACATTATAAATTCCTTCAAGAGATCTATCCAAATTGTTTCCTATACCATTATTTTGTTACCTCTTCAGTGGCATCATTTTCTGTTGGCCATTTGTTTTCCAACCATCAGTGTCTAATAGTTATTTTGATAAAGCATGACTCAGATTTGGCCAGTATACCAGAGGGATGCAGTTACCATTAGATTTGATAACTATGCAATTGAGTAAAGCTGTTCAGTGTTGTCATAGAAGCATCTTGACTAATGTAGGCTGTATTGTGCAGCACAGCTGGATGTGTTATGCATACATAACCTGACTGTCAATACACTGAAGTTGAAAATTTGTCACAGATACCAGCAGCGCTTCTTTATAGGGAATACTTTTGAGCAGTGTTGTATGTAATACATATTCAGCACTTTTGAAGGGGTGAAGACAATAAAAAACCAAAGTATGTGGGCATGTTGTGGCTTGGGAGGAATATTTTGTGCCAGCATTTCAAGGAAATTTAAAGGAAAATATGGTTTAGTTTGGAAAGTCGTTGCTGAATGTGAAATGTATCTTTCATTTGATCCTGTTCCTCAGTTACTTGACTTGATGAACTCAAACATGATGACTATCAAATATGTTGCATTTGCTGTGAAAGTCAGTGATACTGAAATTCTGTTAGTTAAGCCATGGCTTTGAGTGGTGACGTCAAAGAAATGAAAGCTGCACTCTTGCCATGTAAAATTTCCCAGAGTGCTAACCCTAGAAAATGATTTTAATGTATTTAGTGGCATAGTAGACTTCTTGGTAAACTCAAGTTCTAGAATTGTTTCCCCTATTGAGGGGAGGAGGGTAAGTATAAAGAATGTGAAATGAATGAAGAGTTCTTTCAAAACCATTTCCGAAACTAACTGTTTCACATATTTTGGAATTTTGTGTTTGCATTTAGAATCTTGCACCAACTAAAATTCAAAAATTGTTCATCAGTCTGTATTAAAAAAAAAAAAAAACAGCAGTGAAATCAGCATTCACTTTAGTCTAAAACATTTCAGGCATCTGAATCCAGATTTTGCTGTATGTTTTCCTATTTGTATATGGAATGACTTTGTGATTAATAAATTCGGTTTTATTACTGAATTGTTTAACAGTGATTGTATGATTAAACATTTTTCTAATTATTAGGATTATTTTATAACCTGTTTTGTACTTTAATCATTTGTTATAGTAGTAATAAACAGTAAATTGTCATTCAAGTGAGGAGATAGTGCATTTACAGTGGTGTCTCTAAATTTAAATTCAGTGCCACATTGAATTGAATGAAACTTCAGAAACATATTTAAGATTTTTTTGTATACAAAAATGGGGACGTTTTGAGAGATGGCTATCTTGGTTTTGCATACATGAATGTGCATGTACATGTGTCATACACGTTACATGTACACAGTGAAATTAAATGCCAACACCAAAACCAATACTACTGTAAAAGGTCAGCTTGCACATAGCAAGACTTGCTGACTTGTTGGAACATGGGCTAAATTCTTGGGTAGGCTTGTAAGGGCCTCAGGGCCAATAGCCTAGTAACGTCCTATGATCCTGTGAACAGAAAAGTATGATAAGCAAGACAGAAACATGTTTTGTCAAATTACTGAAAAACAGTTGACACACAACCTCAAGCACATGAAGGTATATTCATAGGTGTGTACTAGGCTAATGGCCCTGGAGCCTTTACAAGCCTAGCCCATAGGATTACCCTGGCATTGTGCCACCCGACCTTAGTTCCCAGTGCCTCTGTCGAGTAGAGCCACTGGAGTAATCACTGAGGTGAATTTTCTATATAGGTTGTGATACATAATGTGTGTTTGTGTGTTGTGTGTGTATATGTCAGAACATCTACTTTTCAGAAAACCAAACAACACAAAACAATAAAAATCTGTTTTTACAGGGGGGCAAGCCCCCTACACTCCCCACACCACCTGCATATTATATTTATTGACTCCAAGACCGCAGTACAGTGGGGAAAAGGATAAATTCCCCACTGTACTGCAATCGTCATACAAAAGCTTCGACTTTTCAGAAATTCGATCATATAGTTTTGACAATATGAAGTTTGACTTTTTGAAAAGTTTTATCATCTGAATGGGAGAGACGCACACACACGCTTTCAGGCATTTTGGCCCATGATCCAAAGACTTGAAGATTTTTAAATGAAACCGTGTATTTTATTAAAGGGGGAAGTAACTAAAATAAAATAGAATTATACACTACTGATACAAAGAAGGATAAGCAGAAGTTGGCTAAACCGTACAATTGTGAGAATTTAGTTTTCATTTTTTTGTCCTCCATCTCCTCCCACATACATACGCTTGCAATATCCTTTTAAATTCTGAAAAGGCTGTGATCTTATTTTAGTAGTTCACAACACAGTTTATTCATAGCAGAAAATAGTACAGTTCCAGTAATACAGTTGGCCTGTAACCAGTTTAGTCATTTCTTTCAAAAGGCAGAGGGGGTGAGACTTTTCCCCATTATATAGCAAGCTTAAGCATAAAGTATAAAAACAAAATGTTTCTACTGACAGCAAATGGATGTCATTCCTCTGTGAGACACACAAGTTGCAGAATGTAGCAGAGGCACCAATTCTCCAGGAGACCTATTCTAGCAGTGTTCACATTTGGAAGTTTCCCCAGAAATTAGTACTTCTCGGTCCCAGGATAAATTCGAACATGCCTACTCCCAAGTTTTCCAAGGAAGGATAACTGCGTTCCCAATGTAACTCCTTTCCTCCCAAGTGGAGGATTTTTTTTTTAATTTCCCCCTTGCTATAGCTCCACTCTGCCATACTTTCTGAAGGAAATTAACCCTTTCTTCTCCAGCAGCCACTTAGGGTTGATATATATATATATATATATATATATATATATATATATATATTTGCCATTAATCAAGTACCACTTTCATCAGTGCCACCTAAGTCATACTATAGCCATCTGCAACAACACATCCTGTCAAAAATACTGCTGAGAGATGATCAATCCAAAAGAATGCACAGCAAACCAAGATGATGGATAGCAAACCTAAATTACAGAAACAATGAAGACTTCTTGACCTGCACCTTAATGTTTGGCCATCACAAAAATACTTTTACACACATCATCTTACATAAAAGTGTCAGCACATGCTAAGTCACTCAGACATCACAATGCCACGTACATAATGGCCCACTTTCTCACCATTTGATTAGTATAAATAATGTTTGTGCAATATTCATCACAAATTCAGAATGAAGTTTTAGGTGGGGCTTCATCCCCGCACCTAACAGTGCAGGCACCCCCCCACACACACACACACACTGTTAATTTATATATAATGACTGCAGTCATACTGCCCTTACCAAAGTGAAATAGAAGGTAATGTGGGCTGTAACAAGGTCTTGGCAATAATTTTATCTAGGATTTCAACAAGTTGTATCAGCTGTTATAGTATGAAGTGAACCTATATGAAGAGTAGGTAATGCAGACCATAAAATGTAAAATAAGAATACTTATGATGAATAGGTATATACTCTCACCCACTACCACCAACTTATACATGGGGTTGTAACTTTTAAATCTGCACTGCTAGCACCAATTTTATATGTAATAGGCAAGGGTTATGTTCTTATGATCCATACTACTAAACACCAAATAATATGCAAGGAATGATTGGCCTTAACATGTACTGTAAATTTGATTTGCTGCTTCAGGTAATCGCCAGTACCTTCCACAACTAATTAAGGGTTAAACTGACCCAACTGCAGAGCAGTTTTGTAATCACTATTTACAAATAGTAAGTTTTTCACTTGCTCGATCACTCTAACAGACTAAAAACAAAGTTGCTGTTTATCCTTAAGCTAAGCCAAAGGTTAAATATTTGTATGGTAGCAGTAGCTTGAACAGCAGCCCTTCAAAAGTTGGAAGCCAGCAGTTGAGTTTTCACTAGTTCAGTACACATGATATTAAACTAACAGTGAAACAACAAGCATTTAAAATTGAATCCTGCCATTGTTTGGAATAAATTCATAATACCTTTTTTCAAAGTTAGATGTACAAAAAGGTTTACTTTTACACAAAGAAATGGGAAGCAAATGGGTTGAAACAGGTTGCATGAAGAGCATTTTTTATGTTTTTTTTTTCTGGACCTATTGCTACCAGTATCTAAGGATGTACTTAACTTTATATCTCTGAGTTGCCCAAATAGTAGTTGCACAGGTTCTCAGATGGTAGCTCTTTTAGTAGAAGCTCTGCTGAAGGTACTGCAAATTTTTGTGCACTAGATTAGCAGATTTAGTATCGGTTTTTAACAGTTCTGCTACGTTTCCAGTGAAAGTGATTTCATATCTTATGTATGATGTTCTTCATCTCACATTGCTGCAGTCCTTACACTTGGGTAGTCCGCTGTCCACGGTCGGCCCGAATATCAAAGTATAAGGCTGACGTCGGTCAGGGCGCATTTAACTGACGTCAGGGTACAAATGCGCATGACCGGCGTCATATCCTCAGTCTTTTTTGCCGCATGGTCCGATGCAGAAGCAGCATTGCAAGTGCCGGTTGGCGTTCTGAGATTTTTCGATTTAGAAGTTTCAGACCGAGTTCAAAGTTGGCTAAGTACCCCGTTGGGGAATATTTTAGTTTTTTCTTGCCTCAGTCATTTACCGGATGTCAGAAAAAGTTAATAATTACGTTTCTTGTGGGAAACAGATACCGCATAGAGATTATCATACTTTGTGTATTCCTTGCTTAGGGCCTGAGCACGACGTTGTTGGCTGTCGCTCTTGTGCTAGATTTAATAAACGCACTATAAAGAGAAGGTTGGATTGTGCAAGGTTAGTCTTTGGGAAGCGGTGCAATTATAAAATGCTGTCGGATGCTCCGGCCCGCTCTCAAGAAGCGCAAGGACAAGGCAGTTAAGCCTAGGCTAGAAGAACCGTCTGTACCGGACGCGGTTCTTTAGAGGTGTCGGTGGAGCCGGTGGCTCCACCGAGATTTCTTTGTGTCCCCAGAGTGAGACCTTATTATTGCAAGATGTGGCCTCTCAGGAGGCAAGTCAGGCTGAGGGGCTTCTCAGGTTACTATACTCCCTCCCTTCCTAAGGTGGCTAGGCCCTCTCCTTCTGTTTCTAAGGCTTCTCCCAGGGCAGGCCAGGTTTAGCTTCAGTTGGTGTTACCCCTAGCTCTTCAGGTACTATGCCCAAGAAGCATATGCTTAAAATGGCAGAAGATTTGATTACTTTGATTAGGGGTTCTATGCCCCCTCCTGCTAAGAGACCTAGGGTGGAGGCTGAGCTGGGGGGTTTTGAGCAAGCTTCAGATGTTTCAGAGTCTTCGGCTGAAGACTTGCAGGAGTACTCTCCTTATTCTGATTCTGATGTGGATGATTCTACTCCTTCTGCTACTCCTCCTGAGAATTTTTCTTTTCAGAAACTCTTCATTCCATGAGGGAGCATTTTAAGTGGGAGGGTCAGGACTTCTCTGATTCCAGGAAACGGCTTAGGGAATTTCTGTTTTTACCCCAGCATAGGCCTTTGGCTATACCTCCTGTTTTGGATGTAGTGGAAGATGTCTTTACAGAGGCCTTTCTTAATCCTGATTCTTTGCCTGCTCCTCGTGTTAAGCCGGATAGGTATTACAGGGTGCCTGCAGTTCGCAAGTATCTTTTAAGAGTCCTAGGGCAGACCCAGAAACTGTTAGCCAGGGGCCTAAGGGTGTTAAGGCTTCTGTTGTTAAGAATCCGGTTCCTACAGACAAGGAGGCTAGGGCCTTGGATAGATGGGGAAAGAAAGTTTATACTTCTTCCACTCTTGCTATGAGGGCTCTGAATTGCCAGTTTCACATGTTGAAATACCAAAACTATCTCCTTTCACAATTGAAGTCTAAGGTTGATGCTCTGGCAGTAGGTATTGATTGTAAAGAGTTGCAAGATTTAGTACATGTTTCTGAACAGGTGGGTAAGCATTCTTTGCAATGTGGTTTTGATGCTGTACAGGCCTCGTCTAGGGTGGCTGCCACTGGGACTGTTCTTCGCAGGCACGCCTGGCTGAGGGATCAGAATTTGTCTGAACATGTTAAAACAAGGATTTTAGATGCTCCTTTACAATCTGACGTGTTGTTTGGTCCTCCTGTTGAGACAGTCTTAAAGAAAATGGAAGACAAGGCTAAGTCTATGCAGACTGTTAAAGATTTTTTGCAGGTCCAGCCTCCAAAGTTTAGTAGAAATTGGCCTACTAAGGGGTGGACGTATCCTTCTTCTGATTCCCAGTCTAGGGGTAGATCTAGACGTGGTAAGGGCAGAGCTCAGGGCTCTTTCAGGCCTAGAACAGGGAGTTCTCCTGCACAGGCTTCGGGTGAAGGCAGGGGTCAGTCCTTTCGTAAGCAGACCCAATGACCTACCTTTTCAGCTGCCAGAGCCTGCTCGTCTGGCAGCACCTTTGGGAGGACGGTTGGCACTTTTCAAAGAAAATTGGAGTTTAGTTACCCAGGACGGATGGGTATTGGATATCATACACCACGGCTACAGGTTTTATTTCCATACCTTGCCTCCTTTCAAAGGCATGCCAGACGTTCCTCCTCAACAAAGAATAGAGGCTCACAAACAGGTTTCTCTGTTGCTCCAACTAGGGGCCATACAGCCGGTCCCTCTGCCAGAAGTGGGCCTAGGATTTTATTCTCGCCTGTTCCTAGTACCAAAGAAGGGGAACACGTGGAGACCAATTTTGGATTTATCTATCCTCAACACTTATCTGGACATTCCCAAGTTCAAAATGTTGACGTTGCAGCAGCTTTTACCTCTGCTGGGCAAAGATCATTGGATGGTAACTTTGGATCTCAAGGAGGCTTACCTTCATGTTCCTA
Organism: Protopterus annectens; assembly: GCF_019279795.1. Lineage (NCBI taxonomy): Eukaryota > Metazoa > Chordata > Ceratodontiformes > Protopteridae > Protopterus > Protopterus annectens. The sequence continues at coordinate 179,350,595 of NC_056737.1, read as the reverse complement.
TCAGACTCAGTTGCAGAAAGTATCTGCGTTTCGAGCTGGGACTTCTCACTATCAGTTCTCTGCATTGCCCTTTGGCTTATCTACTGCGCCCAGAGTGTTCACGAAAGTTCTGGCTCCAGTGATAGCTTTCTTCAGACTAAAAGGAATACAGATCTATCCTTATTTGGACGACTGTCTAATTCTGGCTCAAGGAAGGGAAGAGCTTCTTCGTCATTTGGAATATGTGATAGCAGTGCTAAGATGCCTAGGGTATTCTGTGAACGAAATAAAGTCCAGTCTAGTACCCTCTCAAGACATGTGCTTTCTGGGTGTGAGACTGAATACAGCAGCCCAGATGGCCTTTTTAACCCCGGACAAACAAAAGAATCTATCCCTTTACTTCCATCGACTATCTCATCAGTCCGGGCTGACTGCAAGGACAGTCCTTCAAGCCTTAGGGTTCATGGCATCTTGTATTCTGGGGCTTCCCAATGCCAAACTGCATATGAGGAAGCTACAATGGTATCTCAAAAATGTATGGACACAGCACTGCCAGGATCTGGACACTGTCATTCAAATTATACCTTGCATTCAGAAGGAATTTTTGTGGTGGGCTCAGGAATGTCACCTAAACAAGGGACTCTCTGTGACCCGGCCAGAGGCAAGTCAGATTTTAACGACAGTTGCCTCAGACAAAGCTTGGGGAGCTCATCTACATGGAAAGTGGATACAAAACAAGTGGCCTGTCAGACTACAACATCTACATATCAACATGAAGGAGATGTTAGCAGTCCAGTTTGCATTAATAGCTTTCAAGGAATTCCTTCTTCCAGGACAGGTGTTGATTCTAACAGACAACACAACTGTCATGTGGTACATCAACAAGCAAGGGGGAACGCATTCTTATCCTCTATGCAGGCAAGCAATGATTTTGTGGGAGACTGCTCTCAGTTTACAGCTCAATCTTCAAGCAAGGTTTCTGCCAGGAGCACAGAACTCCTTAGCAGATGTGTTGAGCAGGCAATTATGGATCCCCACGAGTGGAAATTGGATCCTCATGTATTTCAGAAATTGACAGTGTCATGGGGAACTCCAGACATAGATCTGTTCGCTTCTCCACTAAACCATCAGCTGCCAAAGTTTTGCACGAAAAGGTTTCATCCCACAGCTTGGAGAGTGGATGCTCTTTCTTTCAATTGGAGCAATCTTCATGTGTATGCCTTTCCACCTCTGCCTCTCCTCCCAAAGGTACTTCTGAAGGTCAGACAGGACGAGCCAAGGATGATTTTAATAGCTCCAGATTGGCCTCGACAGCACTGGTACCCATTACTAAGAAGTCTAATACGGAAGCCTCCATGGCCTTTGCCTTCGATTCCACACCTGTTGTCACAGGAGGACAGCCATTTGCTCAATGTCAAGCTTCACTCTCTGCACCTAACAGCCTGGCATATTCTGTTTTGAACCATAATGGGCCTCCACTTCCTCAGCAAGTTTTGAATGTTATTTTGGAAGCTAGAAGGCCTAGTACAAGGAAAGTGTACGCTGATAAATGGAAGAGATTTTTATTTTGGAGTGCAGCAAAAGATTTTGATGTTTCTGAGCCTAATTTGTGTGTGGCTCTTCAATATCTTACTGAGTTACTAGACAAAGGTTTGTCTTTCTCTTCTGTTAAAGTTCATGCTGCAGCGATTTCAGCTCACTATGATTGCGACCCGCCATTGTTTTCTCATCCTTTGTTCAAGCAATTTCTTAGAGGGGCAAAGAATATAAGACCCCCACGAAGAGCTCCTACTCCTGCTTGGGATCTCAATTTTGTGTTGGAGAAACTCACTCTACAACCTTTTGAGCCTGCAGCTACTGCTGAGTTGAAATATTTATCATGGAAGACTGCTTTTTTGTTGGCCATTACCTCTGCAAGAAGGGTTTCTGAATTACAGGCCCTTATGGCAGTTGAGCCTTTCTTGATTTTCCATAAGGATAGGGTATCATTACGTACTAATCCTTCCTTTATGCCTAAGGTGGTTTCTAGTGTGGCTTTAAACCAGACTATTCATTTGCCTACTTTTTATGCAAATCCCCAAAATAAGGGGGAAAAGATTTTGCACACTTTGGATGTACACAGGCAGTTGCGTTATTATTTGGACAGAACTAAAGGGTTCAGGAAGTCTCAGCAGTTGTTTCTTTTTGCTTTGAGTTCTCAGGGCAAGCCTGTGTCAAAACAAACTATTTCTAAGTGGATTGGGTTTTGCATTGCTTTCTGTTATTCCCATCATGGCAAGGAGGTTCCAGCTGGGATTAGGCCTCATTCCACTAGGGCTACTGCCACTTCAACAGCTTTTTTGAGGGGAGTGGCAACCAAGGATATTTTGGAGGCAGCTACTTGGAGTTCTGTGCATACTTTCTCTAGGCATTATCACCTGCCACTTTACTCTAAGTCCAGGGCTGGTTTTGCCACTGCGGTTTTGCAGGGCATTTTGGCAGCTCCTGCTTCCTTATAGTTAGCCATCCTCCCTTACCTCTGCTTTGGGATTCTACCCAAGTGTAAGGACTGCAGCAATGTGAGATGAAGAACATAGTACAGTTTTGTACCTACCATAAATGTAGATGTTCGAAGATCCACATTGCTGCAGTCCAATTTACCCTCCCTCCTTCCCCTCTGTAGTTGGAGGTGGTTGTGTGGGTTGGGTTGTACATATTGTGTATATTATATATATTGTACATATAGTTAGTGCAAGGGTGGTTGGTTATTTGTTTGCTGTCTTATGGTTTTGACCTTTATTTTTAAGGTCTTCTGACATCTGGGGCAAGAAAAGACTGAGGATATGACGCCGGTCATGCGCATTTGTACCCTGACGTCCTGACGTCAGTTAAATGCGCCCTGACCGACGTCAGCCTTATACTTTGATATTCGGGCCGACCGTGGACAGCGGACTACCCAAGTGTAAGGACTGCAGCAATGTGGATCTTCGAACATCTACATTTATGGTAGGTACAAAACTGTACTTTTCACATTTTGCAGGCTGCAAGGTTTACTAGAATTGTTTTACACGGTCCTTTTATGTAGATAAGTGCTTTTGACAAATAAGTTTAGAAATGCAAATCAAATAAAGAAATAAATGTCACATTTAGTTCCAGTCGGTACAATTTTCTCCATGGTTCCTGAAAAACTGTTGCAAGCTTCATTTTACTTCTACCCTGAAGAGTTACATTTGCTTAAGCTTAATAACCATTTCTCTACACCATATGTATGCAAAATTTGAGATCTGTATTGGATTGTTGTCATGTACTGTAATCTCTCTCTATATATGTGTGCGTGTATGTATGTGTGTGTGTGTGTGTGTGTGTGTGTGTGTATATATATATATATATAATATGTATGCAAAACACAGAAAACTGTTGAGCACTCTTCCACTGCAAAAGATTAATGTAGAAACAAATATTTTTGTACTCCAACACACACACATCTGTAATTATACTAACTTTGGCATTCTGCATCAGTGGGGAAAAAGAGAGCAAGCGTCTTTAACCATCCCACTCTCACCCAGTCTTTGCAACTGCATGGTGATCTTATCTCTAGCAGATAAATATACTAAGATAACAACCACAGGTGACAAGACAAATCCAAGGAACAAAATATAATCCACAGAGACAAGTTTTAATTCATAAAAACAAGTAGTGTAAGCGCTTTCGTCTTGCTTCTATGAGCAAGACTTCGTCAGACAAACAGAACTAATGCAAAATGCAGCTATTAGTGTCACATGCTAAGCATCAATTAGCTTCTAAAAGCAAAAGTTACAAATATTTAAAAACATTTCAATATAAATACAAATACTAAATAAATAAGCAAGCATGACTAAAACTGACCAAGAATTAATCTGCATACCGAGGATGACCCGATTTTAAAAAAATATTATTTTTGGATACATGATTTTACTAGTGGGTAGTTCTTTTAAATGAATTGCTCATTTTGCACATCAGGTAATTATTTAGCACAGTTTTTAAACCAAGTTTTTTATAATATTTTTTAAAATCAAGTCATCCTCCGTGTGCAGGTTCATTCTTGGTCAGTTTTATTCATGCTTGCTTATTTATTCATGCTTATTCATTTAGTATTTGTATTTATATTGAAATGTTTTTAAATATTTGTAACTAATTGATTCTTAGCATGTGACACTTTAAATAGCTGCATTTTGCATTAGTTCTGTTTGTCTGAAGTTTTGCTCATAGAAGCAAGACGAAAGCACTTACACTACTTGTTTTTATGAATTAAAACTTGTCTCTGTGGCTTATATTTTGATGTTCTTCGTGTTTCACTGTTGCAGTCATCACATTTGGGTAATCTGCTGGCAGGTTGCCCTCAGTCGGCCTGATTAACAAAGCCTTGGGTCCTGCATTGGTTGCTGTCCCTTCTTCCATGACGTCAGGGGTATAAAACATGCAGCCGATGTCATTACCTCAGTCTTTCTTGCCGTGCGGTACCCGAACCAGAAGCAGTTCGCAAGTGCCGCTTGTCCGACTCCTGAAATTTTTGTTTTCAAGTTTCAGAACCGAAGTCTTCAACTTAAAGCTAAGTACCCCTTTGGGGAAACTTTTTCTTGCTCCTTACCGATGTCAGTAAAAGTTAATAATTGCATTACTTGTGGGAAGCAAATACCTCATAAAGATTTTCATTTGTACTGTATTCCTTGCCTAGACCCTGACCACGACGTACCTTGCTGTTGGTTTTGTGTGTAATCAGCGCACTATCCATCGTCTGTACATTTCTGCCTCTATAAATATTTTGGTTCTCAGTTTAATTATCCAGAAATGATGTCGGTTAGCCATCCAACTACCAGAGTACTGAAAAAACACAAAGAAAAAGGCAGAGACAGGCTGTTGAGGTCCAAAACTGCTGACGGCGCTTCTCCTAAGCCAGTCGCCAGTACTCAGTGAGGCGCTTTCGCGGCCCCTGATGCCCGCTACTTCTGATTCGCAAGCCTCTACTGCAGGCACCAGCTTCTGAGGGTGTATTCAGGCCTACAAACTTGCATATTAAACCGACTCCACCTTTAATACTAAGGCCTAAATCTCGATCTATGTCTAAAAAACCGACGCCCAGGCCACATGTACAGGCCCCTATGCCTAAAAAACAAATGATCAAAATGGCTGAAGACTTAATTACTCTAATCAGGGGTAGTCAACCCCCCCCCCCTTTCTAAGAGGCCTAGGGCTGAGCTTGACTGTGAATCTTCTGAACAGGACTCTGTTTCTTCTGTCTCTTCTAATGACCTGGATTTGTCCATTCCAACTTATGAGGATTCTGATGCAGAGGATTCCATTCCCTCTAAGCCCCCCCCCGAGGACTTTTCTTTTGGGGAAACGTTACATACCTTAAGAGAGCATTTCCACTGGGAAAGTCAGGAATTTTCTAAATCCAAAAAGAGGCTTAGGGATTTCCTTCTTCCTCAGCATAGGCCTTTGGCTATACCTCCAGTATGACCCCTGATTCCCTGCCTCCGGCTCCTAGTAAACCAGACAGAGATGCTACAGGGTTCCTGAGTCCCACAAGTTCCTTTTCAAAAATCCTTTTGTGGGCCCAGAAACCATTTCTGAGGGGCCCAAGGGCATTAAGGCTTCTACTGCTAAAAATCCTACCCCTTCTGATAGAGACTCCAGGGCACTGGATAGATGGGGTAAAAATGTTTATATTTCTGCAATCCTGGCAATCAGGGTTTTACACTGTCAATTTCATATGCTAAAATATCAACCACATATCATGGGACTGCTTAAACAGAAATTATGTTGATTTCTGACTGTGTGGAAAATAAAGATTTACAGGATTTATTGCATTCAGGTGAACAAGTTAGAAAGCATACTTTGCAATGTGGTTTTGATTCTTTAGAGGCCTCTTGCAGGTCTGCTGTTACTGGGTCTGTGCTTAGAAGGCATGCTTGGCTTAAGGAGCAACCTCTGCCTGATCATGTTAAAGCAAAATTGTTGGATGCTCTTTGCATCAGGACCGTCTGTTTGGCAATAAGGCTGAAGTAGTTCTGAAAAAGATGGAAGATAAAGCTAAATCTATGCAAACTGTGAAATATTTCTTACAAGTGCAACCTCCGAGATTTAGTAGGCACTGGCATACTAAGAACTGGTACTTTCCAGCTCCTTCCAGATCCACTCAAGCCAAGCCCAGACACACCAAAAGCACCAGGTTTCAGTCCCAAGGGACTCTCAGAACTAAGCAATGGGGTGCTTCCACTTCCAAATTTGGAAATAACAAGACACCACCCTATGGTAAACAGTCTCAATGACTTTCCTTTAAAATTACCAAGCACTTACCTCTCAGCCGCCCCTTTGGGGGGAAAAATTACTCTTCATGCAAAAAACTGACAACTCATAACTCAGGACAAATGGGTTTTAAATATAGTGTTCCAGGGATACAGATTTCATTTCCACACATTGCCAACTCCAAACGGGTGGCCAGACCTGCTCCCAAATCAGTGGGCAGAGGCTCAGAAACAAATACTTTCCCTCTTAAACATGGTGGCTATTCAACCAGTACCAGAAAAGGAAAAGGGACAAGGTTTCTATTCCAGACTTTTCCTGGTACCCAGAAAAGAAAAATCGTGGCGTCCAATTCTGGACCTGTCCACTCTAAACACCTTTCTGGACATTCCAAAATTCAAGATGCTGACTCTTCAGTTACTTCCTATGCTAGGCAAGGATGCCTGGTTGGCAACTCTAGATTTAAAAGAAGCTTACCTGCATATCCCAATCGGGGAATCTTGCAGAAGATACCTACGCTTCAAAGCAGTCTACTTGCATTATCAGATGTTCTTCGTGTTTCACTGTTGCAGTCATTATATTTGGGTTATCCTGCTGGCAGGTTGCCCTCAGTCGGCCTGAATTCCAAAGTCTTGGGTCCTGCGTCGGTTGCTGTCGCCTCTTTGACATCAGGTCGTCAGGGGTATAAAAGATGCAGCCGACGCCGTTTTATTTAGTCTTTCTTGCCTCGCTGTGCCCGAAGCAGAAGCAGTTCACAAGTGCCGGTCGGCCAACTCCTGAGATTTTCATGTTCGAGTTTCAGATCCGAAGTCTTCATTAAAAGCTAAGTACCCCATTGGGGGAACTTTTTTCTTGCTCCAGACCGATGTCAGAAAAAGTTAATAATTGTATTTCTTGTGGGAAGCAAATACCTCATAAGGACTTACATTCCTACTGTATTCCTTGCCTAGGCCCTGACCACGACGTTGCTAATTGTCAGTTTTGTGCTAGATTTAATCAACGCACTATTAAGTGTCGGTACGATTTTGCATTGAGCTACTTTGGGTGAAGATTTAATTATACAATGTCATCGGATAGCCATCTGACTACCGGAGTTCACAAAAAATGAAAAGAAAAATACAGGCAACCAAGGTCCAAAACCGAAGATGAAGCTTCTCCTAAACATGTCGCTGGTTCGCCGGTCCTCAGTGAAGTGCTTTCGCAGCCCCTGACGCCCGCTACTTTAGAGTCGTAGGCCACTACCGACTCCCACATGGAGTCGGCCAGGCCGCTGGAAACTCAAGGTGTTGGAGCCTTGGAGATTATTCCCTCAAATGGGTCTGGAGCCGCTGAGCAGGCATCGGCTTCTGAGGGTGTATTCAGACCTAAACAATTATATATTAAACCGACTTCAAAGACAAAGGCTAAAACACCTTTAAAGGCAAAGAAATAAGTTCACCAGCCACAAGGACAGGCCTCCATGCCCAGAAAACAGATGCTCAGAATGGCCGAAGACTTAATTACCTTGATCAGGGGTTCCCATCCCCCTCCTGATAAGAGGCCTAGGCAAGAGACAGACTATGAATCTTCAGATCAGGTTTCCATTTCTTCTGATTCCTCTTTCTCTTCCCCCCTATGAGGATTCTGATGCTGAAGAATCAATTCCTTCAGCTTCTCCTCCTGAGGACTACTCTTTTGGGAAAATCTTGCATACCATGAAGGGAGCACTTCCACTGGGAGAGCCAAGATTTTTCAGAATCTAAGAAAAGGCTCAGAGACTTCCTTTTACTACCTCAACACAGGCCTCTAGCTATTCCACCTGTGTTAGACATTGTAGATGATGTGTTCTCGGAGTCTAGTCTGACCCCTGACTCTTTACCTCCAGCTCTTGTTAAGCCGGGCAGATACTACAGGGTCCCTGACTCTCATAAATTCCTTTTCAAAAACCCTACTTCAGACCCAGAAACTATTTCTCAGGGTCCGAAAGGGGTCAAGGCTTCTACTGCAAAAAACCCAACCCCCTCTGACAAGGATTCTAGGGCACTGGATAGATGGGGAAAAAAGATTTACACATCTGCTACTTTGGCTTTAAGGGCCTTAAATTGCCAGTTTCATATGCTCAAATATCAGCAATATATCATGACACTGCTTAAACAGAAAATGATGGCAAATTCTGAATGTGCAGAAAACAAAGAAATGCAGGATTTATTGCATGCAGCTGAACAAGTTGGAAAGCATACTTTGCAATGTGGGTTTGATTCTCTGGAGGCCTCCTGCAAGGCCGCTGTTACGGGTTCTGTCATTAGGAGGCATGCTTGGTTAAAGGAACAAATTCTGCCTGACCATGTTAAAGCAAAATTATTAGATGCTCCTTTACAACATAATACCTTGTTTGGTGTTAAGACAGAAGAGGTGTTAAAGAAAATGGAGGACAAAGCTAAATCTATGCAAACGGTCAAGGATTTCTTACAGGTACAGCCACCTAGATTTAGCAGACACTGGCCTACAAAGAAACAGTCCCAATGACTTCCCCTTGCCTGCACCAAGCAATTATCTTCTGGCAGCACCCTTAGGGGGGAAAACTAGCACTTTTTTCTCAAAACTGGCACATTATAACCCAGGACAAATGGGTTCTAGACAGTGTCACAAGGCTACAAGTTTCATTTCCATACCCTGCCAAGGGCAAACGGTTGGCCAGACCTGCCAAAAAATCAATGGGCAGAGGCTCAAAAACAAGTCGCAGCTCTCATGGACATGAGGGCTATTCAACAAGTGCCACAGCAAGAGGAGGGACAAGGATTTTACTCGACTGTTCTTGGTACCCCGAAAGGACAAAGCATGGAGACCAATACTGGACCTATCTATTCTAAACACTTTCCTGGATGTACCAAAATTCAAGATGTTGACCTTACAGCAGCTTCTCCCCATGCTGGGCACCAAGGCTTGGCTCGTGACTTTAGAGGCATACCTGCATGTCCCAATCAGACAGTCATGCAGAAGATACCTCAGATTCAAGGCTGGCTCAAAGCATTACCAATTCTTTGCACTGCCCTTTGGTTTATCTACTGCTCCCAGGGTCTTCACAAAGTGCCTGGCACCAGTAATTGCTTACTGCAGACAAAGAGAAATACAAATATATCCTTACTTGGACGGCTGTCTCATACAAGCAGAGAACAAGGACATTCTACTACAGCATCTGACTTTTGTGATAAGACTTTTAACATGCCTAGGGTACACAGTCAACAAAAAGAAATCAAAACAAGTACCCTCTCAAGAGATAATATTCCTGGGTGCAAGCTTAAATACAACTGCCCAGATGGCTTAACTCACTCCAGACAAAGGCAACTGACTACCTATTTCAAGGAAATGACAACAAAGTCCCAGTTAACTGCAAGAAAAATTCTGCAGGCTTTGGGCTTCATGGCATTATGCATCTTACTAATTCCATGTGCAAGACTGCATATGAGGAAAATTCATTGATACCTAAAAAGTGTCTGGACACAACATCGCCACAGTCTGGAATCAATGATTACTCTAATTCCCTGCCTGCAACAGGAATTTCGATGGTGGGCAAAGGCTTGTCACCAAAACAAGGGACAGCCATTCTCACTACCCCCAGCCAGGCAGAGCCTAACAACAGATGCATCAGATTATGCCTGCAGGGCACACATGGCAGGAAGAGGCATTCAGTGCACCTGGTCCACAAACCAAAAGCATCTACATATCAATCAAAAAGAGATGCTAGCTGTTCAAAATGCCTTGACAACCTTCAAGGACCTACTTCATCCTGGACAACTACTGATAAAGACAGACAACACCACGGTCATGTGGTACGTAAATAAGCGGGGGGGGCACTCATTCTTATCCCCTGTGCCGACTAGCCATGGCTTTATGGGACACAGCATTGACTTACCAAGTTCATCTGCAGGCACAATTCCTGCCAGGAAAGGAAAATACTCTGGCAGACGAACTAAGCAGAAACCTCATGGATCCTCACGAGTGACACCTGGATCCACAAGTCTTCAGCATGATAACAATGAAATGGGGACGCCTGGACATAGATCTATTTGCCTCTTCTCAAAACAATCAACTAAAAAGATTCTGCACAAGGACTTATCACAGACAAGCTTGGAAAGTGGACGCCTTATCTTTCAACTGGACAAACCTATCAATATATGGCTTTCCTCCACTGCCTCTCCTCCCCAAGGTACTCCTAAAGGTCAGGCAGGAGAAACCAAAAATTATTCTGATTGCCCCAGACTGGCCACGCCAGTACTGGTATCTGATCTTAAGGAACTTGTCCCAATGCCCAGCCTGGACCTTACCTCAAATACCTCATCTGCTGTCCCAGTAAAACAATCAGATTCTTCACAGCCAACTCAGGACCCTAAACCTGGCAGCATGGCAGATAATGTAGCCATACAAACCACACCTCTCAGTAAAGCTGTGATGGATGTCATTTTAGAAGCCAGAAGGCCTAGTACTAGAAAATCCTATGCTGGGAAATGGAAGAGGTTTTGCGCTTGGAACTAAGCTCAAGGAACTGATACAGCTATCCCAAATATTCCTCAGATTTTGCAATATTTAACTGAGATGCTGGACAAAGGCCTATCTTTTTCATCAATTAAAATCCATGCCGCTGCCATTTTGGCTCATTACAATACAGAGTCACCACTCTTTTCTCATCCTTTATTAAGGCAGTACCCCCAGAGGAGCCAAAAACTTAAGGCCTCCAAGGAGAACGCCAATACCTGCATGGGATCTCAATTATATATTGGAAAAACTCACCTTACCTCCTTTTGAGCCAGCTGCTACTGTGGACATAAAGTTCTTATCTTGGAAAACAGCTCTGCTCCTAGCAATAACTTCTGCAAGACGAGTTTCAGAGCTACAGGCTCTCATGGCTGTTGAACTCTTTATCATTTTCTATCCAGACAGGGTCTCTCTCAGAACAAACCCTACATTTATGCCTAAGGTGGTATCCAGTGCAGCCCTTAACCAAACAATTCATTTGCCAACTTTTTATCCAAGTCCACAGAACAAGGGGGAGAAAATTCTGCATTCTTTGGACGTACACAGACAACTTAGATTCTACTTGGACAAAACTAAAGTTTTCAGAAAGACAGAACAATTACTAGTGGCATATGCCATGGCATCACAAGAAAAGGCTATCTTCAAGCAGACTATTTCAAAGTGGATAGGTCGTTTCTGCTGCTCACAGCATGGCAAACCAGTGCCTAAGGGCATTACGCCACATTCAACCAGCGCTGCAGCCACTTCTGCAGCCTTTCTCAGGGGGAGTACCAACCAAAGACATTTTGGAGTGCATACCTTTACAAAATATTACAGTCTGCCTCTTTACTCTAAATCCAGGGCAGGCTTTGCCACTGCAGTTCTGCAGGGCCTCATAGCCGCTCCTAATGCTGTTTAGCTCCAGCCCCACAACCATAGCTTTGGGACTCAACCCAAATGTAATGACTGTAACAGTGAAACACGAAGAACATAGTACAGTTGTGTACACTTACCATAAATGTAAATGTTCGAGTGTATTCACTGTTACAGTTCAGGTTATCCACCCGCCAGCCCCCTTATTTTTGCTGGAACTTATCTTTACTTCTCTAATTTGTACAACCTAGGTGGTGTATTTGCTTATAGATAAAGGTAAAGCTTATTTTGGTGCATGTGTGTTTTATTTACATAATTTTAGCTTACCCTTTTGGGGGCACCTGACATCTGGGGCAAGAAAAACTAAATAAAATGGTGTCGACTGCATCTTTTATACCCCTGACGACCTGACATCAGGGAAGAGGCGACAGCAACAGACGCAGGACCCAGGACTTTGGAATTTAGGCCAACTGAGGGCAACCTGCCAGCAGGATAACCCAAATGTAATGACTGCAACAGTGAATACACTCAAACATCTACATTTATGGTGAGTGTACACAACTGTACTTTCTCTGCACTGCCCTTTGGCTTGTCTACTGTGCCCAGAGTATTCACAAAGTGCCTGGCTCCAGTAATTGCATTTTTAATATATATCCATACCTGGACGATTGTCTAATTCAGGCAGAAAACCAAGTCATACTTATAAAACATCTGGTGTTTGTAAAAAGGGTTCTAACTTGTCTAGGGTACACCATAAACGAAAATAAATCACAACTGGTACCCTCTCAAAAAAATTACATTCCTTGGTGCAAGCTTGAATACAACTGCCCAGATGGCTTTCCTCACTCCAGAAAAGCAAATTCATTTGGTGACTTACTTCAAAAATGTGGCCACAAAAACCCTGCTATCTGCAAGACAAATACTGCAAGCCTTGGGGTTCATGGCCTCCTGCATTCTTCTAATTCCATATGCAAGACTGCATATGAGGAAACTTCAGTGGTACTTAAAAAGTTTATGGAGTCAACATGGTCACAGCCTGGAAACAATGAATGTTAAGTTGTCTATCTCGCCTTCATTCTTGCTGGATGGGTTCGGAGTCGAACCTCGGCTCCAACTCGGCCACTCTAAAAGCTCGAGAGCTAGTTCCACCAGCTCGAGGCTCCCCTATATCCCACAATGCTAGGTGGTAACTCCTTAGATCTCGTTTGCCGCTATAGCGATCGAGGTGCTCTTCCAACCGGCTCTTCAGGTTAGTTGCTTTAGAACAAAGTTTAACTAAGATAGACCCCTTTAACTTGGTTTTTCTGTATTGATTTCTTAATTAGGTAGTTTCTTTAACAATCCCTTCCAATTTCTTCCCTTTTTTTCCCAAGAACTGTCAAGAGTTCTTCCCTTAGGCCCCGTCCCTCCCTTCCTAGTAGTTGGAGTGACTGTGTTTTCTGTAGGGAATTATTTAGTTTAATTTAGTTTAATTTCAGTTAGTGTAATCTGTGTGTGTGTGTGTGTGTGTGTGTGTGTGTGTGTGTGTGTGTGTGTGTGTGTGTGTGTGTGTGTGTGTGTGTGATTGTGAGTGAATACACTACCTTCTTTAGAAATGTCTAAAGAATCGAAGGTCTCAGGCTTTAAGAAGTGTGACTCGTGCTGTCAGAAGATGTCTCTGACAGACGGTCACACTTCTTGTGTATACTGCCTGGGACCTTTGCACCTGCAGGACTCATGTGCTGTTTGCCATGGTTTCAGCCCTAGAGTCCTGCAGGAGTGAAAAAATAAGCTCATTTTAAGGGGCTTATTGAAGCCTGAGGGTCCCCCGACTCAGTCTTTGGGGAAACCATCCAAGCCTACCAGACCGTCGGCTCCAGTGTCTGAGTCGTCCCTTGGGGCTTCGAAGTCTGTTCGAGCTCGAACACATATTTCTACTGTTTCCTCGGCTCCGGCCGGAGCTGAGGTAGACATCGCTGAGTCGGCTCCAATAAAGTTATCGGAACCGACTTCAGGAAGAGGTCAAGATCACCATCTATCGGCTCCGTTCATTCGGCTCCAGCATCGCCATTGTTGTCTGAACGGAGCCATAGATCTCACTCCTCTAGGTCGTCGAGACTGTCAGATCATGACCTTCAGAGGGTGGTGAGTCGACTTCTCAAGTCCGAGGCACTGGCCCAAATGCTTCAAAGCCCGACTCAACAGTCGATGGCTAATCCCGTCACTCAGAATGTTCCTCCTCTGACTCCTTTGAGTTCGGAGCCGGGGCGGCTCGGACCCGAGACTGTGGCTGCGTCGGAACCGATACCTTTGTCTTTGGTACCGTCGTCTGCTCCTATGTCTTCTCTGGAGGAATCTCGGCGCCGAACTTCCCTCGTCGGCTCCAAGGGGGTGAGTGGCATCGGACCCTTGTCCGACCCCGCTCTCCCTCTCGGTGCTTCGGCGCTGGTGAGTTCGGCTCCGACATCGACCTCGGAGCCATTACTGTCGGTGCCGGGGGAGGTTTTCAGCTTTTCGGAGCGGAGACCTCTGGCTCTGCCTGACAGGGGTGCCTTCGAGGTCATGAGGAGCGTGTTAGAACCTGGTTCAACCCCACAGTCGGCTCCATCTGCCCCTCCCTCCACGGTGCCTGCGGTGATTTCTTCTCACCCCCTCATCCAGGATCGTAGAGAGCCAGCTCCTCGAGTTTCCCGAGTGGGGATCTCCTCCTCTTCCGAGGCCTCTCCTGACCCGGTACTATCACATCAGAATGAGCCGACGCTCCAGGAGATTCCTCCGCTTCAGGCTGGGAACCAGTCATTTCCAATTCAGGGCCCTGCCCTTTGGACTCACTACAGCCCCCCGAGTGTTTACCAAATGCATGGCAGTGGTCGCCTCTCATCTGAGACGACAAGGATTCCAAGTGTTTCCGTATTTAGACGACTGGCTCCTTACAGCCCCCCACCAAGCATCTTCTTGCCAGAGACTACACCTTACACACATGTCAAACACTAGGCATTTCAATAAAGTACGAAAAGTCTGTCTTGTCGCCTTGTGTTATTACCTTCATGGGCGCAAATATAGACACAGTCAACATGTCAGCCAGACTCACAGAGCAGAGAGTAGCAGACATACACAGACAAGTCTCTCTTGTCTTGCAGAGCAACAAGATCAAAGTCAGACTGATCCTGAAGGTCTTAGGGTTAATGGCGGCGGCTATCCCTGTCCTCCCTTTAGCCCGATTCCACATGAGAATCTTACAATGGATGCTCTTCACACAATGGTCATACCAACAACTCCCAATGTCCCATTCCATTGCGATAACACAATCGTGCAGGAATCATCTTTCTTGGTGGATCACATCCCCCCAGCTCTTCCTAGGGAGACCCTTTGTTCCTCCCCCTCCGGTTGCTACATTGACAATGGACGCCTCCCTGATTGGGTGGGGGGGGCATTACCAGGGCAGGACGGTCCTAGGCATGTGGCAACCTTTCGAGCGCCACTTGCACATAAATGTCCTAGAGATGAGAGCAGTGCTTCTAGCGTTGCAAGCCCTACAAGACTCTCTTCCCAAAGGAACTATAGCAATTCAGACAGACATCAACAAACAAGGCGGAACCAGATCTTACCCCCTATGTCAAGAGGCACTCAGACTGTGGCAATGGGCGATTTCTTCTCAGCGGTTTCTGTTAGCAACGCACATTCCCGGGAAGTCCAATGTGATTGCGGACAAATTGAGCAGAGCTATTCTCATGCCTCACGAGTGGTCTCTGAAGAATTCAGTGTTGGAGAAAGTTTTTCAAAAGTGAGGCCGGCCTTGCTGCGACCTTTTCGCTACTCCCCAAAACAGCAAGTGCGACGATTTTTTCACCCTCTTTCCCCAACCAGGCCACCCCAGCAGAGACGCTCTAGTCCACGATTGGCCCCGGGGACTTCTGTATGCCTTTCCTCCCTTCCCACTGATATCTCAACTAATACAGAAAGCCATCGCTCAGAAAGCTTCCATGATCCTCATTGCCCCTTACTGGCCTCGACAGGTTTGGTTTCCATTTCTTCACCGTTATCTGTTGGAGCAACCCTGGCATCTGGACCCAGTTCCAGACCTCTTGACCCATCAGTCGGGTCAGTTGCACCACTCCCTCCCTTCTCTGAACCTCACAGTATGGTTTCTCCAATTCCAACTCTAGCCAGGCTTCCTCTAATATCTCACTCAGTTCGAGATATTTTGATAGCCTCTCATAAATCTTCCACTCGGAAGATTTATCATAGTAAGTGGAAACGTTTTTCCTGTTGGGCGCAGTCAAAGGATATAGATCCTTTCACTGCTTCCATTCAATCAGTTTTGGACTTTCTAGCCGAACTTTTCCACTCAGGTTCGTCTCCGTCTACCATTAAAGTTCAATTGGCAGCTATATCTAACTTTCATGTTGGAGTCTCAGAGTCTTCCATTATGTCTCACAAGCTCTGCAAAGCTTTTTTAAAGGGAGTTTTTCTCCTCAAACCACCTATCAGGGATCCTCCTCCTCAATGGGATCTCAACTTGGTTCTGGCGTCCTTAATTCTTCCCCCCTTTGAACCTGCGGCTTCATGCTCAGTGAAGTTACTATCTTGGAAAACACACTTTTTGGTAGCTATTACTTCAGCTAGAAGAGTCTCTGAACTCCATGCTCTGTGTAGTCGACCCCCTTATCTTTTGTTTCATAAGGATAGGGTGTCCTTACGTACTAACCCGTCCTTTTTGCCTAAGGTAGCTTCACCGGCAAATTTGAATCAAACCATTGATCTTCCTGTGTTCTTTCCTAACTATTCGCACAGATCAGAACAAAAATTACATTGCTTAGACGTTCATCGCCAACTTAGGTACTATTTAGACAGGACCAAACAATTCAGGAAGTCTGATCAACTGTTTGTTTCCTATACAGAAGGTAGAATGGGCCTTCCAGTTTCTAAGGTATCTCTCTCTAGGTGGCTTACTTCATTGATTACCCTTGTGTATGAGATCAGACAGCAACAGTTGCCATCCAAACCCAGGGCTCATTCAACTAGAGCTTTAGCCACATCTATAGCTTTCCAAGACAGACTGCCTATTGATTCAATTTGTTCTGCAGCTACTTGGGCTTCTCCCCATACTTTCATTTCTCATTATAAGTTGGACTTAGCCTCTAGGGACCGAGCCAACTTTGGTTCCACTGTACTCAAGAGTCTGTTCCGAAAGGCCACCGGGGACAAGGTGCTAGGGACGCGGTCCCATCCAGCAAGAATGAAGGCGAGATAGACAACTTAACATTTAGAAGTTATGTACCTACCATAACGTTCCATGTTAGTTGTCTTCTTCTCGCCTTCTTTCTTGCGTCCCACCCTCCTTCCCCCTAGTCTGGACAGACCTAGAGGAGGTGGTTTTGTGACCTTTCTATCCTTTCTCCCATGCTTACCACCTCTATATATATATATTTTTTCCTCTGTTAGGTTTAGGACACCTCACAGTCAGCTTATAGAGGTGGGTTACCCTTTTCCATATTATGAAACTTTTCTTGCTGGGCCTAGCTTACAAACGAGGTCTGAGGAGTTACCGCCTAGCATTGTGGGATATAGGGGAGCCTCGAGCCGGTGGAACTAGCTCTCGAGCTTTTAGAGTGGCCGAGTCGGAGCCGAGGTTCGGCTCCGAACCCATCCAGCAAGAAAGAAGCCGAGAAGAAGACAACTAACATGGAACGTTATGGTAGGTACATAACTTCTAATTCCTGTCATTCCTTGCCTACGCCTAGAGTTCTTATGGTGGGCAGAGGCCTGCCACCAAAACAAGGGACTGCCATTCACACCACCCCGTGCCACCCAAACCCTAACTACAGACGTATCAGACTATGCGCAGGGGGGGCTCATCTGGCAGGGAAGTGCATTCAGAGCAAATGGAGCCCAAACCAAATGCACCTACATAATCAAAAAGAAATGCTAGCTGTACAGAATTCGTTGACAGCCTTCAAGGACTACCTTCATCCAGGACAACTAATGGTAAAGACTGACAACGCCACGGTTATGTGGTACATAAACAAGCGGGGGGTACACATTCCTACCCCTTCTGCAGACTAGCCATGGCATTGTGGAACACTGCCTTGAGCTACGAAGTACAACTACAAGCTCAATACCTGCCAGGAAAGCTGAATATTCTGTCAGAAGAACTAAGCAGAAATCTCATGGACCCACATGAATGGAAACTGGAACCACAGATTTTCAAAGTGTTGGCAAGCAAATGGAGGAGCCCAGACATAGATGTATTTGCCTCCCCCCAGAACTACCAGTTGGACAAGTTTTGCACAAGAGCTCCTCACAAAAAAGCCTGGAAAGTGGATGCTCTGTCCTTCAGTTGGAAAAACCTATTAGTCTACGCCTTTCCCCCTCTGCCTCTGATCTCCAAAGTTCTGCTAAAAGTCAAACAGGACGAATCAAAAATGATTTTGATTGCTCCAGACTGTCCATGCCAACACTGGTACCCGCTCCTGCGCAGTGAGTCTCTAATATCCCCATGGCACCTGCCTCTGACTCCTTCCTTACTGTCTCAGCAGAAGAACCAGATTCTGCACCCTGAGCTCCCTACATTGAACCTTGCAGCTTGGCTAATCACTTAAATTCACCCTTAACATCCTTCAGCAAACCTGTGATGGATGTCATCTTGGAGGCGAGAAAACCTAGTACTAGAAAATCTTATGCTGACAAATGGAAAAGATTCTGTGCTTGTAATCAATCTCAAGGAATGCGCAGAGCAGCGCCCAATTTACCTCAGATTTTACAATATTTAATTGAGATGCTTCACAAGGGCCTGTATTTTTCCTCCATTAAAATCCACGCCTCAGCCGTTTCAGCTCATTATAACACAGAACCTTCCCTCTTCTCTCATCCTCTGCTCAAGCAGTACCTCAGAGGGGCCATAAATTTGAGACCACCCAGGAGAGCTCCAACCCCTGCCTGAGACCTCAACTTTGTATTGGAAAAACTCACTTTGCCTCCTTTCGAGCCGGCTGCTACTGCAGACTTAAAATTTCTTTCTTGGAAAACAGCCTTCCTTCTGGCAATTACTTCAGCTAGAAGGATACCCGAGTTGTAGGCCCTTATGGCAGTGGAGCCTTTCATCATTTTTCATGTGGACAGGGTGTCACTCAGGACCAGTCCGTCCTTCATGCCCAAGGTGGTATCCAGTGTGGCTCTCAATCAGTCCATTCATTTGCCAACTTTCTTTCCCAATCCACAGAACAAAGAGGAACAGATTCTGCATTCATTGGATGTGCACAGACAACTGAGATTTTAATTGGACAGAACTAAGACTCGAAGAAAATCAACTGCTGGTAGCATTTGCTGCAGGGGCAGAGGGAAAGGCTATTTCAAAACAAACCATTTCTAAATGGATAAGCCATTGCATTCATTTCTGCTACAAGCATCATGGAAACGTTATCCCCCAGGGGATCAGATCTCATTCCACCAGGGCTTCATCTACTTCTACAGCCTCTCTCAGAGGTGTTCCTACCAGGGATATTCTAGAAGCTGCTACCTGGAGTTCAGTTCATACTTATACCAAGCATTATCATTTACCAATTTTCTCTAAATCTAGATCTGGCTTTGCCACTGCTGTCTTGCAAGGCCTTATAGCTGGACCTAATGCTATATAAATCCATCCTCCCAACCATGGCTTTGGGAATCTACCCAAATGTAATGACTGCAACAGTGAAACACTAAGAACATGGTACAGTTGTGTACACTTACCATAAATGTAGATGTTCAAGTGTATTCACTGTTGCAGTCCTGGTTACCCTCCCTCCAGCCCCGTATTTTTCTCTGACTATACTTCTACTTTCTGTTGCTATGCTTTAAAGCCTTTTTGGTGTATTTGCTTTTGATTGGAGGTATATTGCTGTATTTTAAGATTATATTTTGCTCCCCATTCGGGGGGCACCTGACATCTGGGGCAAGAAAAACTGAGGTAATGACGTTGGCTGCATGTTTTATACCCCTGATGACCTGACGTCATGGAAGAAGGGACAGCAACCGACGCAGGACCCAAGACTTTGTTAATCAGGCCGACTGAGGGCAACCTGCCAGCAGATTACCCAAATGTAATGACTGCAACAGAGTGAATAAACTTGAACATCTACATTTATGGTAAGTGTACATAACTGTACTTGTATTGTCTTGCCACCTGTGATCATTTTTCAGCATTTTTTTGCAGTTATGTTTTACAGGTTTGTTTGATTCTTCTCAAACTGATGTATGATTTTAGTAAGTGTACGGTCATACCCTCACTGTCACATGGTTTCAGTAAACTTATTTTGATCTTTTCCATTTCCTCAATGTGTACTTTCTGATGAAGTAATAATGCAGTATGTTGCTTTGCAATTCATTTCAGTGAACACAACTCAGTCAGCTAAATTGACTCCCCATATATAATGTTATTCTTTTTGGCCCCACACTAACATTTAACTGATTGTGAAAGTTGTAGTCATTCATCCTGAAATTTGAATAGCAGTTAATACATTCCTAGATTAGGTAGCAGAGCTGTTATTTTCTACTTTGCAGGGAGGACCATACTTAAGTGGAAGTAAGCTCATTCATCTACATGAAGAATTGGTACTTCCCATTGTTATGTCTTCCAAAGGGGGGGAAAGGTATTTATATTTTCGGTTTGCAGGTAGTAATCATCTTTCATGCTTAACACCTGTTACGCAGCAAGAATATTTTAGCATTTATTTTTCATTTCAAATTATTTTATTTTTTATTTATAGTTTGTTGACCAGGTTAGTCCCACTAGGCTATTGACCTGTCTTCAGAGTAGGCACAGATTTAACCAAGGCTTCACGGAACTCTGAGTGAACAGAAACTGAGGTACCTGGACTTAAGAGGAAGACACTAAGATTTGAAATTGATTATTTTTGTATTATCTGAAGGATTGGATGGAGGTGATGGAAAAAAGGGAGTATATTAAAATAGCAAAGGGAATAAAAATAATACACAAGAAATTATGGAATGAAATTGGAGAGTGATAATTATTGCACTTATGGAAGGATCATATAACCATGAAGGACAGCTATAAAAGCTGGTCTGAGTAGTTGATTGAACTTAAAAAGAAGTATATATTTTTCCAGTGGCAGGATGATATAAGAAAAGAAGAAAAAGTGAAGTATGGGAAATTTATTAATGTATTAGAGAGTAATACAAGAGTGTATTTTGATATGGAAAAAGAAATATGGAAAAAGTGAGAAAAACATTTAGGCATTGAAGGGAGGAGGTATCTGTATATTTCAGTAAAGGAGGATATTAGTATATTGAGAGAAATTTTAAAAGGCGAGGTAAAAAGAATGCAAGAGCAAATAATAAGTATTGTAGTACAGAGTCTGAAAGATGTGTAAGGATGGAAAATTAAATTTCCAGAACGAGTTAAGGAAGAATTTGAAAAAGAAATTGGTATTAGTAAATTGGATAAAATACTTAAAGTGAATGTTCATTCAATATTAGCCTCAGATGGTATATTGTATGAAAAGTACAAGAAATTGATAGACTGCCGAAAAGGGAGTATTTTGTAAATGTACTGAATGAATGGTTGAAGGAGGGGATATATTTATATATTACAAAGATGAGAAGAATTAACTAAAAAATTGGAGACCCATCACACTAAATAACACAGATTATAACATTTATTGGAATAATGTAGAATGGAAGGAAGAATAAGGGAAATTATGGAAGAAAGTATAAATGGCAAGGGATGCCAAGAATTGTTATTGGTTGAGGGAGAAATTGGGGATGATGATATAAGTAGAAGGGAGGGTATGAAACTTATGGTAGGTGATATTAGCAAGGTATTTGATACAGCAGGACTTGAAGCTTTGTGAGATGATGTTCATCGTGCATACAGCTGCAGTCATAACAGATGGGTTCTCCTGCCGTCAGGTGGGTCCTCGGTCGGCCGAATTCCAAAGTCTAGGTCGGCATCGGTTGTCGTCGCTTCTTCCCTGACGTCAGTGCGACAGGGGTATAAAAGAACCAGCCGACGCCATTTTCTTCAGTCTTTCTTGTCGCGCGGTGCCCGAAGCAGAAGCAGTTCGCAAGTGCCAGTCGGCCAGCTCCTGAAATTACGAAAATTTTGCAACCGAAGTCTTCTTGAAAGCTAAGTACCCCGTTGGGGAAACTTTTCTTGCCTCAGACCGATGTCAGACAAAGTTAATAATTGTATTTCATGTGGGAAGCAAATACCGCATAAGGATTTCCATTCCCTCTGTATTCCTTGTTTAGGCCCAGACCACGTCTCGGTCTGTCGCTTTTGTGCTACATTCAACAAACGCACCATTAAGCATTGGGCGGAGTTCGCCCAGCATTATTTTGGAAAAACATTTAACTATATTATGTCGTCAGATACTCCGACTCCAGTTTTGTCTAAAAAGCGCAAAGATAAGGACCGACACATGAGGTCCGCGGCCTCTACCGACACCACGCCAAAGCCGAATACACGTGGTCCGGTTCTCAGCGAGGCGCCTACGCAGCCGCTATCGACGACACTTCATTTGCGGTGTCTCCTGTGCCCGAGGTTGCAGGCTCCTCGGCCCACACCCCGACTACAGATACTGAAGCCACTCTTGGTGGTGAATCTCAAAATGTGGACAGGTCCACCTCCTCTCAAGGTGTCTTCAGACCTTCCTCTTCTTTTTCCATCAAGGCTTTCACTAAGTCTAAAGCAGCCATGCATTCTAAGAGACAAGCTACACAGGGCCCATCTCCAGGCCCCATGCCTAAAAAACAGATGCTTAAAATGGCTGAGGATTTAATTACTCTTATCAGGGGTTCTCAACCCCCCCTGGACAAAAGGCCCAGAGTGGAGGAAGAATCCCCCTCCTCTGATCAGAGCTCCATTATTTCAGAGCACTCTGATGATCAGGAACATTCTTACTCCCTTTTTGAAGACTCTGATGCAGAGGAGTCCATTCCCTCTGTATCCCCCCAGAGGATTACTCATTTGGGGAAACTTTGCATACCTTAAAAGAACACTTCCACTGGGAAGGCCAAGATTATTCAGATTCCAAGAAAAGGCTTAGGGAGTTTCTCATGCTACCTCAGCACAGGCCTCTGGCTATACTTCCTGTCCTGGACATACTAGATGATGTGTACTCGGAGGCCTGCCTTAACCCGGATTCTCTACCTCCAGCCCCAGTCAAGCCTGACAGGTACTACAGGGTTCCTGACTCACACCAATTTCTATACAAAAGCCATGCTGCTGATCCAGAAACCATCTCACAGGGCCCCAAGGGAATTAAGGCCTCCACTGCTAAAAATCCATTACCTTCCGAGAGAGATTCCAGATCCTTAGAAAGGTGGGGAAAAAAGGTATATACCTCGGCTACCTTAACCATGAGGGCATTAAACTGTGTCAGTTCCATATGCTAAAGTACCAACAGTTTTTGTTATCACAATTGAAAAGTAAAATGTCACAACCTGAACAACCAGACTTGGAGTTGCAGGATTTGATGCATAGTGCAGAACAAGTGGGTAAACATTACCTTACAATGTGGTTTTGATGCTCTAGAGGCCTCATGTAGAGCTGCTGTTACAGGATCAGTCATACGTAGACATGCCAGGCTCAAGGAACAAACCTTGCCAGATCATGTCAAAGCTAAATTACTAGATGCCCCTCTACAAAAGGATGTATTATTTGGTGCTAATGCTGAGGAGGTATTAAGGAAAATGGAGGAAAAGGCTAAATCAATGCAAACTGTGAAAGATTTTCTACAGGTACAACCCCCACGTTTCAGTAGAAATTGGCCTTCCAAAAATTGGTCCTTTCCAGCCACGGACAGACCCCAAAGAGGTAGATACAGGCGCCCAAGGGTCAGAGGGCAATCCCAAGGATCGTTTAGAGGCAGACAATGGCAAGCTCCTACACAAAGAGGTGCTGAGGATAACTCGCAACCATTCAGAAAGCAAGCCCAATGACTTTCCCCTTTGCATGCCAAGCAAGACTCAAATGGCAGCACCCTTAGGTGGAAAACTGGCATTATTTTCAAAAAATTGGCATATTGTCACAATAGACAAATGGATCCTGGACATTATAAACAGAGGCTACAGATTCCATTTTCACACCCTTCCAAAAATGAGAGGCATGCCAAACCTGCCACACAATCAAAGGGCAGAGGCACAAAGACAAATTACAGATCTCATAGACATGAAAGCTATTCAAGATGTACCTCCGCACGAACAAGGTCAAGGTTTTTATTCCAGACTATTCCTGGTACCAAGGAAGGGAAAAGATTGGAGACCTATTTTGGACCTATCCATCCTAAACACATTTCTACTCGTACCAAAATTCAAGATGCTCACTCTACAGCAGCTTCTTCCCATGCTGGGCAAGGGGTCTTGGCTGGTAACATTGGACCTCAAGGAGGCATACCTGCATGTCCCAATCAGACAAAATTGCAGAAGATACCTCAGATTTCTTGCAGGTTCAACCCATTATCAATTCTCTACATTGCCCTTTGGCTTATCTACTGCGCCCAGAGTATTCACGAAATGCCTGGCATCAGTAATTGCCTACTGCAAACTTCAAGGGATACAAATATACCCCTATTTGGATGACTGCCTGATCCAAGCGGACAGCAAGCACATTCTTCTGAAACATCTGGCTTATGTAATAATGTTGTTGAATTCTCTGGGATACACAGTCAACAAAAAGAAATCAAGGCTAATACCCTCTCGGAAAATTTCTCGGAAAATAATTTTCCTGGGTGCCAATTTGGACACAAAAACCCAGATGGCCTACCTCACGCCAGAGAAGCAGGGGTGGCAACTAACTCAATACTTCAGAGCACTAGCAAATTGCACCAGGCTGACTGCAAGGAAAATCCTGCAGGCTCTGGGATTCATGACATCTTGCATCTTACTAATCCCATGTGCAAAGCTGCATATGAGGAAACTTCAATGGTGCCTGAAAAACCTATGGTCTCAACACAGCCACAGTTTGGAAACAATAATACCACTAATTCCATGTCTTCAAAAGGAATTTCTGTGGTGGGCTCAAGCATGCCAAACAAACACAGGTCTCCCATTCAGCAAGCCTCAAGCAAATCAAGTCATCACAGCAGACGCCTCGGACTACGCCTGGGGGGCGCACATGACAGATCGGTGCATTCAGGGCAAATGGTCCCAAAAAGAAAAGCACCTTCACATCAATCAAAAGAAAATGCTAGCAGTAATAAAGGCTATTATAGCTTTCAAAGACCTTCTGCAACCAGGTCAACTATTGATAAGAACAGACAACACCACAGTAATGTGGTACATAAACAAACAGGGAGGAACGCATTCATACCCCCTATGCAGACTGGCCATGTCACTTTGGAACATGGCCATGGACTTGCAAATCGAACTACAAGCACAGTAAATGCCAGGCAAGGAAAACACGCTGGCAGACAACCTAAGCAGAAATATGACAGATCCACACGAATGGAAGTTGCATCCTCAAGTTTTTACAGAGATAATCCAAGCATGGGGAAGGCCAGACATAGATCTCTTTGCCTCCCACGAAAATCACCAACTGCTAAAATTCTGCTCAAGGATTTTTCATCCAAAGGCCTGGAGAGTGGACGCTGTCTCTTTCAGTTGGACATCAATGACAGTTTATGCCTTCCCACCTCTTCCTCTGCTGCCCAAAGTTCTATTGAAAACCAGAGCAGACAGACCAAAGATGATTCTCATTGCTCCAGACTGGCCAAGACAACACTGGTACCCACTCCTGAGGAGCCTGACGCATTCCCCACCATGGACCCTGCCTCTAATGCCTCTTCTCCTGATTCAGCACAGCTTCAAAACTCTTCACAGTCAGCTAAAAACACTCAATCTAGCCGCATGGAAGATTCCTTAGCATCACAACAGACCCTTCTCTCCAAGGAGGTGCAGGATGTAATTTTGGAGGCCAGAAGGCCGTCTACTAGAAAAGCTTACTCCGCAAAATGGAAATGGTTTTGTGTCTGGAATGAGAAAAAGGCCCAATATCCTGGAAAACTGAATTTACCTCAAATATTACAGTATCTAGCTGAGCTGCTAAGCTGTGGACTTTCTTTCTCCTCCATCAAAATCCATGCCTCAGCCATTTCTGCAGAATACAACACTGATCCACCCTTATTCTCTCACCCCCTCTTAAGACAGTTCCTCAGAGGGGCTAAGAATCTAAAACCCCCAAGGAAACAACCAATACCTGCTTGGGATCTCAATTTCATTCTGGAAAAACTGACCTTGCCTCCTTTTGAGCCAGCTGCCTCATCAGATTTGCAGTATTTGTCCTGGAAAACAGCTTTCCTTCTGGCTATTACCTCAGCTCGTAGAGTTTCAGAACTACAAGCTCTCATGGCTGTGCAGCCTTTTATCATCTTCCATCAGGACAGAGTTTCATTACGAACCAACACGTCCTTTATGCCAAAAGTGGTATCCAGGGTAGCTTTGAATCAGGCCATACACTTACATACCTTTTATCCTAATCCTCAAAACAAAGGGGAGAGCTTACTACATTCCTTGGACATCCACAGACAACTGCATTATTTGGACAGAACAAAGCCTTTCAGAAAATCAGAACAGCTCTTTGTGTCCTATGCTATAGGAGCTCAAGGAAAGCCAATTTCCAAACAGATAATCTCAAAATGGATAGCCCGCTGCATACGCTTTTGCTATTCTTTTCATGGCAAAACTGTACCTACAGGCATCAGCTCTCACTCCACAAGGGCCACAGCTACCTCTGCAGCCTTTCTCAGAGGAGTTCCTACCAAAGATATTTTAGAAGCAGCCACTTGGAGTTCTGTGCATACCTTCTCCAAGCACTACCACCTTCCACTATACTCCAAATCTAGAGCGGGCTTTGCCACTGCAGTCTTGCAGGGCATTTTGGCTCCTCCTAGTTCCACCTAGTGCCTACCACCCCTTTCTTAGATTTGGGATTCTACCCATCTATTATGACTGCAGCTGTATGCACGATGAACATAGTACAGTTTTGTACCTACCATAAATGTAGATGTTCGAGTGCTTATATAGCTGCAGTCCAGGTTTCCCTCCCTCCTTCCCCTCTTGGGACAGGCCTATTGGCTAACATATCCTCATGCAACCAGATTGGGGTATTCATTCATGATGTATTTGCTTGCACTACTGTAGTTTGATTATATGGCATTGCTTTATTACACAAATTTATGTATTGCCTTCCTTCTGGGGGCACCTGACATCTGGGGCAAGAAAAACTGAAGAAAATGACGTCGGCTGGTTCTTTTATACCCCTGTCACACTGACGTCAGGGAAGAAGCTACGACAAATGACGCCGGACCTAGACTTTGGAATTCGGCCGACCGAGGACCCGCCTGATGGCAGGAGAACCCATCTGTTATGACTGCAGCTGTATAAGCACTCGAACATCTACATTTATGGTAGGTACAAAACTGTACTTTATGAAGTATGGAATATGCAATAGAATTAGGAGAGTATATGTCAGCATATCACAATAATAGAGTGAGTGTTCATGAATGGGTGGCTGAGTAAAGAAATACACATTGATTGCATTATAAGACAAGGATATCCCAAGAGTGGAATATTGTTTGCATTGATGATGAATGTGCTAGTGAGTAAAAAATGCTAGATATGTAATGTAAAAGGATGTGGTGATACCAGTAGTTTTGGCATACACAGACAATATAGTTCTATTTGCTAAGAACAAAATATGGATGAGGGAAGTGTCGGTTTGCCTGAATGGATGTTTAAAGGAATTAGGAATGACCTTGAATAAAGATAAAAGTAAAGGTTTGCATTATGTGAAAACTGGGGGTGTATAGTTTTCAATAAATGAAGTACATTTGGTAGCAATAGCATTTGTGGAAAATAATGTGACACAATGGGAGGCTTTGATAAATGAAAAAATATGGGGGGAATTTAAAGACTACATGGACTTATTTGCCATGTAGGCATAGTGACACCGTGCTTACACGGAAGTAAGCAGATGTGCAATCCAGTAAAGGGAGCTGAGGGGCGTGCATGAGCATGCAAGCATGGAATTGTCCATGGCATGCAAATCACCTCATAAGCAGGTGAAATGCATGCAAATAAAGCAGGTAGAGCAATCCAGCAAGTAGTTAGGCAGTTGTGCAGACCCCGTGTTGGTGTCTGTAATGTACACAAAACAAATCTATGTACAGAATGTAAACATGACACCAGGGGCTGTAAAAGTGTAGTTACAGTGGCAGAAATAGTATAGAGGACACAGATGTGTGCAAAAATAATCACTGCGTGTCCAAAACTGTATGGAAAATAATGTCAAATAATTTTATGTTTTTTTAATACCCTGGGTATATTTGCGCAGCTCTCCGCAGTGCACAAACATGCCATTATGGAAAAAAGTTTTGTAAAAACCAGAATCTGAGTATGTAACAGTAATGCATTATAGAATCCTGTGTGGAGTATGTGCAATGTAGGACTGCTGTGGTTGCCAATGAGGCAGGGCCTGAAACCATGTAGTTTCCAGGTACTTTTCACGGATCTGTATACAAATGAGCTGGGATTACTGAATAGCGCAAATGGGTATCTATGTCTGCAGAACCCATCTGTGTTGGGACAGAAATGTGTTGGTGTCCACAGAAGAGGTAGCTGACATCAAAAGGGGGGTGTATCCACAGACTTTTAAGCTCATTGGAGCTCAGCAGCGCCCATTTCCACAGCATGCGCTCTGCTCATCACAGGTGTGTGTCCAGTGACTGCTAAGCTTTGTTTACATTAGGGGCACGTGTTTCAGCTGGTTTGAGCATGTTTGTGTGGCATGCAGCTGTGCTGAGCGTGACCTTCCATGGGGGCGTGTCTGCTCACTCTTAAACGTTGTTTGTCTGTGCAGTGCAGGTTTGCTTAATTACTGATGAGCCCTGTTTCACTTAAAATGGGGATATTAAACCCCTTAATGATGTACTTGGCAAGTGGAATGCATCATAGCTAGCCAATCACACACGCTACACGTAGAGCAGAGCACTGTAAAGTATGCATACACCCTACAATCTGATTTTCCCCATACTCTGCATCATTGGAGTACAGACTTGAATTTTAACCTACAGAATGCTAGGGGTTGCTGCTACTGACCATACCCTTAGACTTAGAAGGAGAAGAGTGTTCAGGTACAGGATGACCTGCCAGGAGCTGGAGAATGTAAAGCCTTACAGGTTGGACAGGGACATACAAGTCCCTGAGCTCTGCCAACCTCAACTCGGACCCAGAACCAACAGACAGGAAACCATCCTAGTAGAAATAAAGGTATGTGTAGCCCTTAGGATACTAGCTACAGGTACTTTCCAAAGACCCACTGGGGACAGTGATGGGGGTCTCACAGGCATCTGCTTCCAAGGTACTCCACCAGTTCTTGGATGCCATGCTACCACATGCCAGTGAGCACATTTATTTTCCCCACACTCCTTAGGAGAGGAGCAGCAGTATGTGACTCTTCTACAGAGTAGCACACTACCTTGATGTACTGGGTGCCATAGATTGCACTCATGTACACATCAAGGCACCACCCAGTGAATAGGGTAGAATCTACTTCAACCGCAAAGGGGTACCACTCCGTCATCTTCCAGGTCATGTGCAGTGTGCTAGCAGCCCTGGCAGTTATCATGACTCCCATACCTGGAATGCATCACAGCTGTACCAGATGTTTGCTGTGGGGGGCATCCACACAGCCATTTGCTTGGGGATGCAGCTTACTCACTGGAACCATGGATGATGACACCCATCAGAAATTCACACGCACTTACCGAAGAATGCCGTAATGAGGGACACTCACAAACCAGGAGCATCATAGAGCATGTCTTTGGGCTGTTGAAGTCACGGTTTCAGTGCGTCGATATATCTGGTGAAGCCTTGCAGTACTCTTCAGCCACATGTGCACAGATGTTCACAGTATGTGCCATGCCACACAATATGGGAAGAGATACACAGCCCCCCACCAGTGCCTAGGTTACCACAGTCGCACCCACATGGGGACTCGGAGGTGGAACCCCCTGAGGCTGCCCCTGTAGGCAATGTAGGCATACCCAATATGTCCTGGCATTGGCCAAGAGACAATGCATATCACATGCACTGACAACCTAGGGCCCTAGGGACTGACACCTTACTCCGACATACATATTAGTAAAAATTATGCCAGCCAGCCCACACAACCAGTACCTTTCCATGTATTGGCTGTAGATTGCATGCATCAGAGTCAGTCCTGAAATACAGGTCTGTCAACTGCTGCATTTGCAAGGTAAGTCAGTCTCCTGTACACCACTTGTAAGGGGTTCTACAATATGGTACCATATGTATGGACCTACCACATGTATGCAAAGAAATGTAGTGAGCTATATATAGTGTTCTACTGGGCTACTTGCAAAGATCTGTTTTGGACTTACTGGGCTACTTGTACAGATCTAACAGCCACTTGGGACAACAGGTGCTCTGTTCACTAGTATGTGCCCTACAATAGCCTCTAGGCCACATGGCTGGAAACCCCACAACAGTATTCCAGGGAGATGCCAAACAGCGGGGTCACAGGACAGTCATATAGCTGTCTATGCCAGCAGAACAAAGGCTGGTCATCCCCCACCCCAAACACATCAGTGTTCCTATGCAACTGCTGTAACAGTAAGTCTGCAATGATATACCAGCAGACCAGACAATTCCTCTGTCTTGTTGATAGTGTTAGGAAGGAAACCTGTCTGGTAGCTGGTGTGGCTCACTGGGCCAGGGACAGTAACGTGTGATGTTGCTGATGGCTGGAAACTGGCAGCATCCAACATCTTTTTCATGTGAGGTACTCATATAGGTGGTAGTTCCACAGACTGTCATAACCCCTCAATCTTTTACTGCAAGAAAGCTGGACAAAGCCAGAGTGAGTGGAGGCACAAAGGGCCATACCTACAGACAGACATTATACACGCTCTGAGTAACCTAGCAGGTGGCTAGTATAACAGCAGGTTGCAACAGGTCAGATTAGCTGCAGGATGTAACGGCCATCACTTAAATGTGTCAGTAGATACAAGTCATGACCGCTGTTTACAGTACACCACCGGGAAACCACAAATGTATGAGGAACAAAGCAGACACATGGGGCAAAATGCTGGACATTCTGCAAAAACATGTACAGGGAGAGGTATGTAGACTGTCAACCCTGTATGTGGTGTTTCACCATGTACCCCAGTCACTTCATACCTCTCAATCCCTTAGAGCAGGAAATCTGGCCAAATAAAATGAATAAAAGTAGGACCAAGCCCCACATATTGGGGCAGGTTTTAAATATTTGCACCTACAAATGTAGAATGTCGATAGAATAACAGGTCCTGCAATAGCATGACTTTCCTGATGTGCATGGAGTCTGAAACTCATGTCTGTCATTATTTATTTACTTTAATCTTCACTGATTTGCCATTAATTTGCCAGAAAACCACAATGTTATGTGAAACGCGTCAAAAATATGAGTCAAAAGTCTGGACAGTCTGTGAATCCCTGTACACATATTAAGGTCATCAAACAGCCGGAGAGTGCCTTGGACAATATCAGAGAACTGCAGTACTGTGGGAACAGGTGCAGCAGCCAATGGCCTGCAGCACACAATAATCCTGGACTGCAGTACAGGTAGCTCTTGTCTGGAGTCACCTTATACTGACAAACACACTGGGCATGCTCCTAACTTGACCCAAGCCTGTCTCTATCGCCCAAACATCTGCTATGTGGGAATATGTACAGGTTTACTATGACTTACCCGAATGGCAGCAAGTCAAACGGCCAATGTCAAAAATCATGGTTTCCAAGGGAAAGGAAACTGAACCAAATGTGTTGATCGCGGTTAGTTGAGATGCATATTGCATTCGACCTTTCGGCAAGCGACGTGTCGAGACTTTGGAAGGGCGGTCGTGCTTCAGTGAGGAACAGCAAAGTAGCCCATTTCCATATTGTAGTGCAATCTCTGAGTTTGTACATTTAGTGTGCAGGGGGTGTGGGGATGCAGAGGGGCATAACCCCCGTGCTAGTTTAGGTAAGCTGAGTAAGACAGGAATGTCAAAAATGTCATATTTTCTTAGCTATTTGCTCAGGGGTTTTTTGTAATCTTTATAATATATATTTACCATCTCAAAAGTGCTTACTCCTCTCTGTACTCTTCTTTTCTAGACCTAACACCACTCTCAAGTATTCAACTGCGGTACCACCTTTATCATTCTTATAAGAAAAGCGCAGTCCGGGTCTGAACTGTCTGCAAACAGCTAAAGTTAACTTTGAGTATGTGTCTACCTGTTTGAGCCAATATTCATTTTCCCCTGGAGAGCACTCTGCTTTGGCTTATAAGCAGCCACCCACACACCCACACACTCATCTTCCACTTTCTCTCTTATTCCCTTCTGTTAGCAAATAGTATCCATAACCGATCAATACTGTGTGTTTGTTAATTTAAACTGAGACCACAGTAGCCTACTGATACAAGGTTATCCTGTTTTTCCACCTGAGAAAAGGTTAAGAAATGACTTACAGTTTCAGAGCAGTCCTTGGTCAATTGTGATTGTTTCTTAAACACAAACTTGTCTTTGCTTTGGCTCATTAGCAGCAGTACAAAGAACTGCCTGCTCACACCCTTGTTCTCCCTCCCTTCCTGTTTATTACCTTAAGACAATCCCAAAGTTAATAAATATTACCTGTGGCAGGCACCATTTTTAAAACTACAACTACCCTTGTCACTATCATATGTTCATTTATCAGTTAACTCTGTTAACTGATTGTTTCCAGCCCCCTCATAAGAGCAACTAACAGGGTCTCTACCCGCTTCGCTTCCCACCCTGCCCCTATTCCCTCACGCCCCAGTGGTCCCACCTTTATTACACTCACAAACCCCTCCCATCTTTCCAATAGCCAACCACAGTGCTAACCCAACACTACCTCTTCCATCTTCCCACTACTATCACACCTCTTCAACTAACATGTACACGCATACCTTACCTATGCTCACTGCATGCACTCTCCTTGCATATCTTACATCCTACCAAAGCTCCATCATTCCCCCACTCAACCACTACCACTGTACTACTACTCACACCACCACTCATGTCTCACCCTCACTCTGCTCCCCTCCCACCAACTCAAGAACCATCCCTATGCACCCCCACATATTCTACCAACTATATTACTCAAACATAAAGCATCCCTACAACTTAACATAGTAACCCTCCCACCATACCTATTACCCACAGAGCACAATCATAAAGTTTCCCTTATAAACAAACACATTCAAAAACTGAGAAAACTAATAACCTCATGCATATCAAAACTAGCCCTAAGTGGAGACATCCACCCCAACCCTGGCCCTACCATCTCCAACCCCAATCCTCATAATCAGACTAGAAACCACAACTCCTCCCATATCACAGCCAATAGAAAGCCAAGTGACTTCCTTCTACTAAGCCTAAATATTAGAAGTATATCCAACAAAGTCCATGAACCCCATGCCACCATAGACTTGTACTCCCCAGATATAGTCATCCTGACAGAAACCTGGCTCAAACCTCACATTACCAGTGAGCAAATACTCCCTACAGGTTACAGCATACTAAGAGTAGACCGGCTAAACAAGAAAGGAGGCAGTGTAGCTATAATATTTAAACAGCATCTAAACATCCAGATCTTGAAATCATCAGCTCCACAAATAGGCAATGAAGAAATAATATATACCAACCTCAAAATAAACCAAAACAAAACCACCAACATAATTGGATGCTACTTCCCACCTGGCCAAAACATCCCTCCACTAGAAAATCTCAGCTGGTCTACCCACCATCTCCCCCAAGAAACTATAATTTTAGGTGATTTCAATATTGACTGGCAGGTCCTGTTCTGGCAACCATCCATCCCATCATGTAAACCTTCATGGCTTCACCCAACTAGTCCAGTCGCCAACCAGGATAAATAAAAACTCCAGCAAGCACACTACCCTGGATTGGATACTAGTCAGTAAGAGCCCCCAGTCATATATAACATGCTGCTTATCAGATAGCCTCAGTGATCACTCCCCAACATACTCAAAAAATACCTATACCAAGCTAAACCTGTCATCTACCATCAAATACGTAAAAAACTAAACTTTAACCCACTCACATTCATCTCATCCCTCAAAGAATGTAACTGGCATCCTCTAAAGTACCTCAGTCTTGATGACACAGTTGAATTTTTTAATACTACCTTCCTGAGCATCCTTAATTACCATGCCCCCATAAGACTTTCCAGAACCAAAGCACAACCCTCCCCATGGCTACAGAAAACCACTAAGTCAGAAATGAAAAACCGGGATAAAGCCTGGGAGCACTGGCGCAAAACTAAAACCCCCTCAACTAGACAGAAATTCCTAGAACTACGCAATAGAGTCAAAAAGCTAATAAAACAGGACAAATTCCAATACTACCAGTCTGCCCTAGACTCCTCACAACACAGCCCCAAACAATTCTGGTCCTCCATAAACTCCATTCTCCACGCAGGTAAAGTCAGTACCCCTCCTCCTAACATCCCTCACTCCTCAGAAAATATTGCTACCTCATTCAACACACACTTTACCGAAACCATACTATCACTAGCTAAACAACACAACCCCCCTCCCCTCCAACCCACACCTTCAACTAGTAATCTTCCCACTGCCTTCTCTTTTTCTCCTGTACCTACCTCCACCATAAAAAAAAACTCTTAACTAAACTTAAACCCACCAAATTAGCAGCAGACAACCTCCCAAGTGAATACCTACAAATCGCAGCTGATGCTCTGGCCTACCCAGTATCCATCTTGATTAACCGATCTCTGTCAGAAAGTTATGTTCCCACACTGTGGAAAGTATCACATATAATTCCTCTCCATAAAGGCGGACCCTCCACAGAACTAACCAATTACCGCCCCATAGCTATTCTCTCTCCACTCTCCAAAATACTAGAGAGATGCATACACTCTCAGGTCTCAGACTGCCTCCTTACTAACAACCTCCTTTCCAGTACTCAGCATGGTTTCCGACCAAGCCATAGCACTACCACTGCCTTACTCCTTTACTAACACTATCCTTCAGCATAAAAACAATGGCTATCTCTCCTCTGCTACTTTCCTAGACCTATCTAAAGCATTTGACATGGTCCCACACAAACAACTTATCTCTGTCCTCAATAACCTATCCTTCTCTCAATCAGTCACCAACTGGTTTCAGAGTTACCTGTCTGACCGCCAACAATCCGTTGTATGGCAGAATGACATATCTCCCCAACTACCCGTCTCCATAGGGGTTCCCCAAGGATCCATCCTTGGACCCCTACTCTTCTCTGTTTACACCAATAATCTTGCCTCTGCCACCAAACATGGCACACTCATACAATACGCAGATGACTCAACCATCATCTGCTCAGCCCAGTCCCTATCCAAACTGCAAAAAGTCACACAGGAAGCCTTTTCCTCTGTTGAAACTTGGTTATCTGATGCCCAATTAATACTCAACCAAAACAAAACTAAACTACTCATCTTCCAACCCACCAAACATACTCAAAACAACTCTCACTTTAACATCACAGCAAAAGACAACACCAATATATACCCAACTGAACACACCAAATTGCTAGGAGTGGAAATAGACAATAAATTAAAATTTGACATTCACATATCCATGACAATAAAAAAAGTCCACAAAAAACTAGGAGCGTTATATAGAAATGAGCAACTTCTCACCAAAGCAGTAAAGATTTCATTAGAAAATTCCCACCTTATCTCCACCCTACTTTGTCTCTCCAATATATACCAACCTAAGGCAATACGATCTAAACAAGCTAGAGACCTGCTACAACAGAATTACCAAATTCGCCACGGGCATTCTACCGTAGTCACCACTGTCTCTCACTTGCTGAACTGGGCTGGCTTGAACTCCCTCACCTTCTTCAGTGGTATCAACTCTCACTCGCCCACAAACTAGTAAACCGTCCCCTAAATGTCCCATCCCTCCAGAATCTACTCCAACCCTATCGCACCACCAGACCACTAAGATCCAGCAACAAAAATCACTTGCAGATCACTAAAGCCAATAACTCTGCTGGTGAAGCACTATTCTCTATTTCTATTATGGAACTCCCTTCCACCCACAATTGCCTCCATACCATCATGCACCTACTTCAAAACTTTACTAAAAGCGCACCTAAAAACATACTGGCTATGCCCTTGCAACTCCCACTCTAATGTCACCCACCCCATCAAACCACTTCCTTTCTTTCCACTCCACTAACTACCTTGATTATAGCAAGCTCAGATGCTCATAAGCCTAGTACTTATTATACAGCAGGAACTTCTTATTGTAACATTTGTTAATGTCTGTTATGTACTTCACAGATAAAGATTCTAGTTGTCTACTGATGTACTATGTTCTTCATCTGTAAATATGTTGTAAGTAATTGCTATGTTAAATTGTTAATTGCTATGTAATCCAATGTAACTACTGTCTGTTTATTTTAACTGTGGAGCTTTTCTCCCCGGGCCTCCGCTGAAAACGGACCTACGTTCAGTCGGACACTCCCGGTCAACATATGTAAATAAATAAATAAAATAGTATACTCAGTTAACAGAAAAATAGGGTCTTTATACCGCATTAAACCATTTCTCACCCCTTCTTCTAGAGCTACTATTGCTCACACCCATCTTATATCTACTCTCTTTTATGCCTCTCCTATCTTCACCAACCTCAAGAAAACTAACCTTAACAAACTAGCAACCTGCTACAATAACATTGCCCGCTTCGCCACTAGTAAACCTTTTAGAACCCATCACTGCCTTAATCTGAAACACTTAGGCTGGCTGGAACTACAAAACTATCTCACTATCTCACAACTCACAATAGCCCACAAACTACTGTACCAACCTAATAACACTCCTATTCTATCACAACTTATACCCTTATAACAATCTCACCTCTCTTCGTTCATCCTGTAAACTTATGACCAAACCCATAAAGGCCCATAACGTAGCTGGTGACTCCTTTTCACAAACACTGTTGGTAGGGCATGGAATTTGCTGCCTAAAGACTTAACTTCAATCTCATCTCTACCTCTCTTCAAAACAAATCAAACTGTACTTCCATAACCACTGGCTTTGTTCCTGTACTACTCCAGGGTAATCTTCCCTCACCCCATCCACTCTGTACCTTTAACCCTTCTGTTTGCTTAATATTTAGCTGCTACCCTACTTCTTCACCCCTGCTGTCCTACTTTTCTCTCACCTCCTCTTAACTGTCTCTCTCAATCCTGACTCCTGTCCCATCACTATTATTTATCTCACTTTTCCTTCTACTTCTCTACCCTCCGAGCTTAAACCTTTATTCACTATTGCAATTGCGACATTGTACATCCTTTTATGTGCTAGGTAAAATTATTGTGAATCTGATCTAACTTATGTATGATCTCTAACTGTTTGAGTTCCAGAACATATGTTGATTTTATTAACAAGTTGATGTTTATTTCTATTTTATTGTAAGTTTTTATTAACAAGTCTGTTCTTTTATGTTTTGTGTGGAGCTTTTCTCCCCGGGCCTCTACTGAAAATGGACATATATCCAGCTAGACTAGCCCGGTCAACAAATGTAAAATAAAATAAATAAATAAAATAAATATACACAGTTTCGTGTTTCCCATTTTCGACATTCCAATCTTCTGCTGTTGTCAAAGTTAGCTTTGTTTTCCGAGTTTGTAACTTTTCAACTCGACCCCTTTCGAACATACCTTAGTAAACCGTCTGTATACACATGCAGCTGTGTATACGTATGTCTCTCCCTGTCCCCACACACTTGATTAGTGTCTTTATCAGTATGTGGCACATCTATATGTATATATGTGTGTGTGTGTGTGTATGTATATATATATATATATATATATAGAGAGAGAGAGAGAGAGCGCTATATAAAGTACAATGATACGTAGACTCCCCACATACTTCTACATAACACATTTACATTACTTGCACACACAACTACATTTAAGGAAACCACCCTGTTATACACATTTATATAGATGTGGGTGGGGATGCACATCACAACAGCTGCCCGATGTCACCAGACTAAGGCCACAACAATATATAATCCATTCACCCACAGACCCCTGTGCCTATGGACTGTCATCCTGCAGACAGACATAGGTACACAGGTGGTGTAATGTACAATGGGTTTAATGCATGCCTTGGACAGGACATATTGTCCCGGGCCACATGTCTGTCTCGCAAACTGCAAACAGCCACATATGGCCAGACTGGTAAGTGTACACACAGCAGGAATAATACCAGGTATCCCACCCCTAGGACACTAGATAGGACACTAGATACAATAACAGTACCAAGCAGCATCACTCTGCAGTCCACACATGCTGACACAAGGCCACTTTGCTTAAAGTACAAATGCTGTGCCTGCATCAACATATACAATGGACATAACCTGTGGTGTGTGCGATAGGTACTGTGAGCTGTAGTGTGTGATACTAGATAGGCATGAGTTCTAATCTCACATCCTCTGTGTGTGTATCAGTGTATCCTCCTCACAGCACTATGGACATGCCCATATGGGCTGTCTCCATGCAGTAGTATGCATTTTATGGCCCTGTGACTGGCTGCTGGCCTCTAAATTCCCTCCTGGGATCAATAGTTCAGAGTAATGGTGAGTGTGTAAGAGAGGTGAAGAAGAGTACAGGCAGGATGGAGTGTATGGAGAAGTGTGTCAGGAGTTATTTGTGACAGACGAGTACCAGTAAGAGTGAAAGGGAAGGTCTAAAAGAGGGTAGTGAGACCAGCAATGTTATATGGGTTGGGGACAGT
Organism: Protopterus annectens; assembly: GCF_019279795.1. Taxonomy (NCBI): domain Eukaryota; kingdom Metazoa; phylum Chordata; order Ceratodontiformes; family Protopteridae; genus Protopterus; species Protopterus annectens. The sequence goes on along the minus strand of NC_056737.1, from coordinate 179,312,171 downwards.
GGCATTGACAAAAAGGCAGGAGTTAGAGCTGGATGTGGCAGAGTTAAAGATGTTAAGATTTGCACTGGGTGTGACAAGGGTGGACAGGATTAGGACTACGTATATTAGAGGGTCAGCCCAGGTTGGAAGGTTTGGAGACAAAGCTAGAGAGGCACGATTACGTTGGTTTGAACATGTGCTGAGGAGGGATGCTAACTTTATTGGGAAAAAGATGCTAAGAATGAAGCTACCAGGTAACAGGAAAAGAGGAAGGCCTAAGATAAGGTTTATAGATGTGATGAGACATGCAGGTGGTTGGTGTGACAGAGCAAGATGCAGAGAACCGAAAGAAATGGAAACAGATGATCCGCTGTGGTGACCCCAAAAGGGGACAGCCAAAAGAAGAAGATTATGACAAGGCCTGCAGAAGCCATCCACCTTAAGAGCACTGGCTAAAAATCTAACAACAGATAAACTCCATGGCACATGTGATAACTACTGCAAGCTATAATTTGTATGACTAGATAGGAGTTCTAATCTCACATCATCCAACTGTGTATGTGTGTAAATATATCCCCATGCAGCACTTCAGACAAGCCCATATTAGCTATCTCTGTGCAATGGTTATGCATTTTATGCCCACTGACTAGCTGCTGGCCTCAACATTGGTCTCCTTTACAAGGCCTGCTGATGTCATCCACCTTAAGAGTACTGGCTGACAGTGTAATATCAGATAAACAGTATGGTGCATGCGATATGTACTGTGAGCTATAGTATGTATTACTAGGTAAGGGCTTTAATCTCACAGCATCCAACTTGTGTGTGTAAATATGTCCCCGTACAGTAATAGAAACATGCACATGTGGCCCTACCCCCTGTGCATTGGTTATGCATTTTATGGACCTATGACTAGCCGCTGGCCCTAAATTGCCCTGTTGTACATAAGCATAATTGATGTCCGCCACCATCTAGAGTTCTACTTGCAGAAAACATAGATGGCATGTATCAAGGGTCGTAGAGTGTCTCACAGGGTATGAAAGCTTGATGATGCTGACAGTCCCATTGTCCCTGACACACTGTTCTACACATATGCACCTAGGGAGCCATGCACGTATACTGGCATACCTTGCTGATGTTATCTCTGCTGTGGTGCCTTGCCATCCTGTTCTCCTGTATTGCCGCAATGTGCCATAGTTGAACTGCTCAGACTCCTGGGATAAAAACATACACAGGTCCGTGACACACCTATCATTCTGAACCACTACTGCCAGTGTACCATAAGGCAACAAAGATATATGTTTGATGTGTAGTCCTGACACATGCCAGCATACAGTAATTGTCATGGTCCACAACTGCCATGGCATAACACTACACTAAACAAACACATCAGAAGTTATATAGTCACCCTGTGTATCAGACACATATATACAGGTCCCCGCATTGATGGCAGGGATGTGGCATAGGTGTCATCACATTAACTGGGTGTGGTGTGGGGTTGCCAGAGGCCTAGGCTGTGCCAAACAGTTGATAGCATGTGTGTGAGTCAGCAAGGGGTGCTGGTTACATGGGCTGTGGAGAGGTGCCTTGTGTGTAGGTGACCTGCATGGTGACAGTGGTGTTGGAGTGTGTGTACACAGTCAAGCCCAGTGCTAGTCCTACAGGTGTGTATGGTTGCAGCTGTGGACTGTACATGGTAGAGTGGACAGTTCATCTCTGGCCACGAACACTGGAACTGGTTCACCAGGAGTAGCATGGGCAGCACCATGCCCAAGATCAGATGTGCTAGTACCTGATGGTGACTGCTGTCTGGGCCTTTTTCCCCCCATGGGACCGCCCAGGACCACATGCCCATGGCCTGCCATGTCATGGTGTGGACAATACACTTCCCTCTGTAGCCCTGGAAGTACTGCCACTACCAGAGCATGTGTGTGCATGGCCACATGGACTCCGAGCAGATGGTGTTGCTGGCCTACGTCCACATGTCCGACACCGAAGTCCAACCACATGTTCCAGCACAGAAGACGTGCTCAAAGACAAGATACTGTCTCAGCCCACTGTCTGTCCACTACATTAGTGAAACGTTCCAGGGTGTCACCAATGTGGTGGAGGCAGTCACGGATGTCAGACTATGTTGCATCCATAACACTAAGCGTCTGTCTGGTGTTGCATTCATGTCATGCCTGTGCCTCCATGACCACCCAAAACATTCAAGTGACCCGGGATGTGACACCTGCTTCCTCCTTCAAGCACCCCTGTCAATCTGCCTGTGTGGGACCTCACCAGCTGTCTGGCTATGGCCAGTCTATATAGTCACTGACACCATAGTTCTGACACTGTCCTGTACTGTCACCACCCTCTGTCCAGTATCTGTGGCATCTGGTGACTGGGTACATGTGGGCATACTGACTGTGTGCAAGGACAATGGTGGCAGAAGAGAGATGTCAACCTCTGAGACAGATTCAGCAACCAACAAACCCCACCTGTGCCTCACTATGACCACCACCATCATCAGAGTGTGATGAAACACTGACATCAGGTTGTGAGGGGAATAGACACCAACCCCCCTGTTCACCTGAGAGAAGCAAGACAAAAGCAGTACATTATCACCTGCATTATTATGTATAGTAATCCACACTGACTCATACAGATGAGGATCCACAACTGCATTTCACGTCCCATATATTCTCATCTCTGATCCCATGCACAACACACAAACTCGCAACAGCATACACAGACAACCCAGACCCTGTATAACATGCACGTCCCTACATCTGGGTAATGTTGCCAGTACAATACACCTATGAGGTATGCAATGTGACAGTGTATGTGATGGAACTACACATAAAACCCAGTACACCTATCTTGAGAATGATATACCAGTTGTAGTATCACTGTCTCAGGTTTGTACATTCTCCCTATTGTATTTTAGTGGGCATCTTGGAGTAATTGCCTCATGTATAGCAGGCTGCATAGTTGTTCATAACTAAGTGCAAACATAATAATGTTTGTACAGGTACACATCTGTCATTCCCTAGGCTATACACTGTAGTTAACTGCTTCAAAATGGAACATACAACTATTCTACTCTGACTAAGCACAATAGTTGTGCATAAGGCAAAATGACAGCCCTTAAATTTCATAGGGTATATATGATCTGTAAAACAACAGTATCACACTTACCAGTTACAGGGCCATGGACTCCGGCCACACCTGAAGAACCTATGAAAAGGTGAGGGAGAGGTATTGTCAGCACCACCAAATGTTGCAGCGCTACAAGGTAATATGTGCATATATCCACATGTACAGTAGCTAATGTGATATTGGCTATATTGCTGACATTCTGTGTATGTGTGCACAACGTTGGGGAAAAGCCCACCCCTCCCCATGGAGATAGACCTGACATCCATGTACTGGTCTTTAGAGCTTGCCACAATGACTGCTAATGTAGCATACTGGTGAACACAGTAGGCATACTTGGATGCTCTTCTGATGTGCACGTTGTGGCACCCACCTCTAGGATGTATGGCATGATGGATGCCTGGGAGCTGTTGGTTGATCCTAGGTTCACCAGGAATTCCTCTGTGGCCGAGAGTGGATGTTCTGTTGCAGGCCCCCCCCACCAGTGGCAGCGCAATCCATGGCAACAGCAGCTGTCCTTTGATGTGTGGTATTGATCATATCTATGGCCCGGTGTCAGACCTGCTCATAAGTCTTGTTAGCCAATATGATTAACAGCCCTCAAGGTCAGCCTCAATGCTGCCTGCTTTTCATGATTGTGGCAATCCTTTGAAAGCAGGATGTGATGGGTGAGTCTGAGGGCATCCAGTATAGTGTCATTCTCTGCAGATGAAAATGGAGGATGTCTCTATCAGTACATTGTTCCTGCAAGACAAAAAGAGGGGGAACACATTACAGGACCAGATACTTGATGTCTGCTATGTAAAGACCCCACACACCCATAATGGCCTGCCCTATCCACTGCTCCCTCACACATCGTACCCCACAGTTTGGCAACACACTGTTTGTGGCTATCGCCAAGATAGTAACAATACTGGGTAATGTCAGTGTGCCATGGGAGATTCTACTGTATGTCTCTACACCCGTCACTGTAGTGTACAATGGTGTGTCCTCCTACAGGCAAATCCCCACTAATATGTTATATGGCCACTGTCGTACAAATAGTGTACTATTACAACTATATGGGGACAGTTCAGCAAAACCAGTGTGCCACAATGGCAGACAGCAATGCAAACCTGCTGCAGTATATGGTCCTTGTAGGCATCATACCTCTCAAGTATGCAGATGTTTGCAGGATGTCAGTGTTTGCCTCATAGATGTGGTCCTTTTTGCACAAACGTATGGATGTCTGACAAATGGATGTCCAATCATTGATGGTTGCTGTCAGGAAATTACAACAGAATCTGTCACCTGTCAGACCCCTCAGAAAGCACTTATGCTACAGTAGTATCTGTTAGCCTGTTCACATTTTTACTTTGTATGGCCAATATGTATACTCCGTCACTGAGTTTGGGCCTTTGTCCTCCCATTAAATATGGATTTGTCCTGATTTCTTACTGTAGGAGATTGAGAGGTATGTTAGGCATAGCTGTCAACCTGACAGGGACAAATGTCCACGAAACGGGGACTTAGCCAGAGTACAGCAGGGAGATTCAGGGACAATTTTACAATGTTAGTACTGTTTGTGTGTGACATTGACAGACTGAGAGGTGGTGAATTACAGTACATCATTTGATGTTAGTGGAGTGTACACGTCTTACAGGTAATCCACTATCTTTACCACAACAGCCGACTGTTGTAGGAGGGATAGTCGGGGACAGACCAAAGATGCGATTCAAAGCAGGGACAGTTGAGAGGCATGCCTGTAGGTGTTGGACACCAGAGTATCACTGACATATCATTATCATAGAGCTAATATAAGCCTACTGTTTTAATCCATATTTCCCATACCTCCATCCCCCATCTGCAGGGAAATGTACATACCTGGTAGAGTGATTTATTCCTTTTTTGAAGCATTCCTCTGCAAATGCTTTGCACATATGCTGTCTGTGTCAGTAAAACTACATTACAGACCTGTTTCCCCATAAGCAGTTGCTTAGCTTTTGTAGGTAATGCTGATTAACTGGTAATTGCCTCTCTACCAATCTGTGGCTCAGAATTGCTAATTGCATCCGAGACAGCTGCATTACACTATCATTAGCCATTGACATGGCACAACAGTGCAATATATAAGGCCCTCATGTAGGCCTTGGCCCCTTTCTTAGTTTTTGAGATGGACATTACTGAGGTGTGGAGACTACAGCATCGCAGAGGGTAAGTACAAATACTGTCCCACTGTAGAGAAGTATGAAGTATGTCCCCAGTTTTGCCTTACATGTTTGGTGAGTGTCCCATAACAGTGTGGTCATCTGGCAGTTCACTGTCAAACATTGTGGGTTTAGGTCAGAAAGTGAAGAGAGACATGTGAGTGTCACACTTCATACCCATCAGAATATGCATGCCAATGCAGTAGCTGCTATTCTGTCAACTTACTAACTTTATAGGGGCAAACTGTGAAACTTGTACCTATCTCTGGTCATTTGCCCACCCCCCTTATGTCTGGTTATGTCTGTATCCCTTGTTATAGGGAGTTGGGAGGTATGGTTGGTCTGTAGCAGCTACCTTAACATGCAGCTGTGTATGCTCCAGGCTGCAGCTGCTGCAGCCTAGTAAACATGTGGGGGGGGGGGTGTGTGAACACATTGGAGGCCGGCAAGCTGTACATGTAATTGTGGCAGCAGAGCCAGGGTAAGTGTACCCTTTACAGTCCACTCGAGGCATGTGCTTAAGGTACATCTGTTATGCAACAGTGCCAATAACAGAGTAGTAGGCAACATATAGGCTATACAAATGTGTGCAGTGTGTTCCTATCTGCAGGCCTTTGCCTTGCAAAACTGGCTAGTTGATAATTCATTAGCAGTAACCTATGGGGATTAAAATTGCATGACTCAGTCTTTACTTGCTGTCTTCACAACAATGTAATTGAAGTGCAAGACACTCGATTCAAACCAAGGACTGTGTATGTGGCAAAATGTACTGTATGCAAGGCATTTAACAGACTGAGCTGCTCAGTCAGTGCTGTAGCAGGTGTATTTGCCAGATATATATGTAGACATGCAGGTGGTCACATGTCTGCATCCATCAGCAAGTGCATGGATTTCAAAGGCATTTTTTCTGCAGCAGGGTCCCAGCTGACCACATATACTGTGCCATTGATGCCTTAACAGGTGTGTTTAAAGATGTTGCAAATAAAAGGGTGCATTTACCTGCTATCCTAGGCCTCACATACTGTCATTATTATTTATTTGGCTGTGTACTGGTGTATTTTTTATCAGAGTCCCAGGTACACTCCCATTTTTCCCATTAGGTTTAATTTCAGTCTATCAGTGGCAATCAGTATGTTTTGCTGGAAACACCTGTTTTAATTAAGATCTGTGTGACATAGTGGGTTATTGCAGTAAGCTGCAGTTGACAGGGGTTCTGATTCAAAATATGGCAGAGGTGGTTATTTTGTACATATGCCTAACACTGTGAGAAACACACAAGATCATTAAGGCTCATTAAAGATCATTTAAGCATATTTCAGCGGTGCTGCGCAAACCCTCACTAAAATTAAAAAGAAAAGAAAAAGGGGGTGATAGGACAGTGATGAAATGGGGCAAGTAGGGGAAACATTTTGAAAGGTAGGTAGGGATGTGCAGGAAGGATGTAGGAAAGAAACATAGTTTTCCATTTCTTGTACAGCAATAGCTGTGCATATTGACAGATTTTGTGGATGAATTTGGACACTCAACCCCCAAAGAGAAAGGTAAGAACAACATAAATGTGTTGTCAAACCAATTAGACCAAATTAATTGTATCCAGTGGACACGTGTGTGAAATGGAGAGCTATGTATGGGGCAATATTTTTTGTTGGACAGGTGCCCATTTTTTTTTAAGGAGAGAGTGGGATGTTGGGGAAGGGATATAGGTAAGTGTGAGAGGTAAGTTGGGTAGGAGAGGATGCAATTGCAGACAGACAAGATAGCAGACGGGTGGTGTGTGACACATGAGGGGCATGTTGGGGAAGGGATATAGGTAAGTGTGGGAGTTAAGTTGGGTAGGAGAGAATGCAATTGCAGACAGACAAGACAGCAGATGGTTGGTGTGTGACACGAGGGGCATAAACACCTTGGGAGGGGAGGGTGTTGTGGAATCCGAGAAGCATATGCCTCCAGACTGCAGCAGGTTGACTGACATCCCCACCCATGGGCAGTCAACATTGCTCCTTTACTGCCCTGAGGGTGGCTGTTCTGGAGGCTGGGTACCAGGGCCAGCCTGCCCCACCAGGCTGTCCAGTGTGCCCTCAATCCGGAGCAGGCGATGTTCATAGCTCTGATGAATGTTCCTGCGCACCATGGCTGGTAGTTGATCTTGAGTGAGTGCCACCACTCCCCAGGGGGAGACCGGGACCCATCCCCTGAGGCTGTTCCACCTAGAGGTGGTACAGGGGCAGTGGAGGGGGCACAACCGGCCTGGGTCCCAGATGTGCAAAGACCTGGTGCTGCGGCCAGCTGAGGTAGGGTGGGCAGATCACTGGGAACCAGCCTCCCTGTCGTGCTGTGGTGATGGAGGTATAACAATAAATATAGGTTAGTTATGAACAAAACCATTGTTAGTAATAACAGCATGCCAGAATATTGGAAATGACCCGATTACATTTCAATGCATATTATGTGAAACACAACAATAAGTAACAAAACAGTCAGTATATTGACAGCATGCTAGTAACAGTTATGGCATAAGGCCAACAGAATAGGTAATTCAACGTGATATGTTAATATGCAACCATTTTAATACATAACAGTAATGAAACACATGCCCCAAAATAAAGTTTAATGTAACAACATATTTTAATAGCAAGCAATAACCAACAAATAACTGATAAATGAAGATAAGGGGTGGAGAGAGAGAGAAATATCATCCATTAATACCATTATAGGCTATATAGTTTACAACAGTACTGCTATCTACTCTACAGGTCTGTCTTTTATCTGTACAAGTGCCTTATACCTGCTGTAGCACATACATACCTCTCAAGCTATCTGCATGGGACATTATGGGGCAACAGTAACAACTGCAGGTACACAACTACACAGAACGCTTGTACATCAGGTGGGCCTATATAACTACCAAGGTGTACTGTGGACTGTTGTAACCTATGCATTACTACATAAAATGCAGATGTACGCAATATATTAGTGTTTTGATATATCTGTGAAGTCAACAAACAATATCTGATTATGGGTTATTTGCAGTCTGCAGCTATTACACTGTTATACTTGACTTCAGCACCGTACCTCACAGCTTGAATGCATATAGCTGACATGCAATGGTGAAAACAAGACAATCATGATGTACACAATTTACCTTGGTGTTATTGCTATTGTTGCAAAACAGTTGTCATAATTCATTTCTTACAAAACCGCTCTGAATCTACACGTATTGCACAACAGACTTTATTAGATATACCTTCATCCAGGTACTGGTAATTTTTCGTGTTTTTATTGCAGAACAGTTGTCATAATTGATTTATTGCAAAACAGCCCTAATTCCATACTTATTGCACAACAGATGTTCTTCATGCAATTACTGGTATAGTTTCAAGTTTTTATTGCACAACTGTTGTCATTATGCAGGTGTTGGCAATACAGCTGTAATTCTACAGTTATTGTACTACAAGCTTTATTGCATATACTTTATTACGGCTAGTGCTTTAGTCTTCCCTGTTTATTAAACTACAGTTGGCAGTATGTACTTATTGCACTTGAGCTGTAAGTCCACATTCATTGCAATACAGTCTTTACTGCATATACCTAATTGAAGTTGATGCTTTACTCTTTCTTTCTTATTTGACGATGGGTAGTAAAAAAAAATACATCTGTACTCCACACTCACGATGCAGCCTGACCAAGAACAGCATGCACCTCAGTGTTGCGTCTTGTGAGACCACTATTCTGCAGCTGTTGGGAGAGAAGCACACCATTATGCATACCAGTTTATCAGACATTCAGAGTAGGTATTGGTGGAACAAAGGTAAGAGCTCTCCCTTTCTCCATTTCAGGTCATCATGGTGGTGACGAACCTGCTCACCTGTGCGGGGGCTACCTGTCACACTGGTGAGCTCACATGCCAGCAGGTCCCAGGCCTCCACCTTACACTCTGAGCCCTGGAAGCCCTCCTGTAGCAGCCGGTCATCATGTTTTTTCACCAGGAGTCCAATCATGACCCTGGACGTCTGAATGCCCCACTTCTGTGCCCGGAAGCTGCACCCTCTCCAATGCAAGCCATTGTCACTACACAGGTAGAACTCCCAACAGATTATGTTGTATTCCTACCTACTGAGCTTAATATAGCCCATTTTCCCACCCTTAAACCCCACTGGGCAACATTTAAAAATGCAGCACGTTGCTTAACACTGTGCAAACAGCTCAGTGCAGCCAAGCAGTGCTTCTCAGTGCTTCATGGTAGGCAAACCAGCCAAGCAGTGCATAAACGTTATCCGCCATTATTTTGTTTATGCAGTGCTTAGCTGAGCACAGCAAGCCAGTATTTAAAAATAATTTGCATAATTTCTATTTTGAACGAAAATGCTAACTTGCTCTTCCATGTATTCAAACCCTGCACCTACTGCACATGAGGTACATACTCTACCCATTTAGCTATGATGATATGTGGAATTTTGCTATATATTTACATATACCTCTGAGCTACCTTTAAGCAGTGCTGAGCACTGGGGCACACCTCGCAAACCTGCTCAGCTATGCTTAAACTTGACCTTTATAGATGTAATAAAGTATAACCAGTTTCTATTTTTAGATGTGTGTAAGGTGTCTCAGCACCACTTAGCACTGCTGTGCTCTGCTCTGCACTGCACAAACATGCTTTAAAAAAAAAAAAAAAAAAAAAAAATTGCATTGCTATAATACAGTTAGTGCAGGGAGTGTTACTCATCTCTGGACACAGCACCACACTCCCTACACTGATTCAATTATTGTGTTCCACGGCTCTCCCTTGGCAACGCACCATGATTAATATGTATGGTGCGCTGCTGAGAGGGAACCATGTACATGAACGCTGTACATATATTATGCCTACACGGATTTTATTAAATCTAGGGGTATGTCTTTTGTGGAAGATATGTAGATTAGAATTTGGGGAAGACGTTTATCTGGTATTAACGGGAAAGTAGCATATATGTCAAATGTGTATATGCTTCCAATAAAATGTGAAAAATAAATTATGTGCTTGGCGTGTTTTTATCTGGGGGTCAAGATTAAACCCAGTGACGAGTGTGTTGTATACGAGTGAAGATGATGGGGGTTTGGGGTTACTAAATCCAGTTGTTTATTTTGCTTTAAACTTGTATAGAAATATAAAGTGGGTAAAGTAAAAGAATGTGACTGTTTAAATATAAGTGCAAAAAAAAAATTGGGAGATGAGACTAAGAATAACAGAAAAATAGGTTGTTGTTGTGTCTTTCAGCTTTTCCCGGTTAGGGGCCGCCACAGCGGAACTCCGGTCCGCTAATGATTGGCAGTTGATTTTTACGTGCCAAGTTGCCAGCCCTGACACACAACCTTCAACGAAGGTACAACAGAAATAGGTAAATGAAGAAATTAAAAATTATCAAAAATATTAGCATGGGTAATAAATGATATAGAGAAAGATAGAAGGGTGAGGTGTAATGTGATGAAACAATATTATGTAAATCTATAGGAAAATTTAACAGAATAAGTGATTAAAGCCATTAATGTAAGGAAAAGGTGGTGTATCAAAAAAGTAGTCTTCCACTGGAGACTGGTTATAAATAAGTTACCTGTAAAGGGGAATATACCATATAAAAAGAAGGTTGAAAGAGTATGTATCTTGTGGGGAGGAAGAGACAACAGAGCATGTTTTACATTTCAGAAAAAAAGTGAAACTGGAAAAAGTTTTGTGAAAAGAAGATTTTTTGAGAGTATTAATGACAATCCTATAGGTAAGTATAATTACATATTGATATTTTAAGAGTAAGAAAGAATATGTGAGAAGGGTGGATAATTTATTTTGGTAATGTGGATATTTAAAATGAAAGATTGAAGGAAATTTTGTTTAATGAAAAATGGATTTTGGCAGATATAATGTGAAAAATCAGATTATGGTTGTGGAAGAAGGAGTAGTGGTCAGTTGTGGAAGAATGACAATGAGGATGTTATAAAAAATGATAAACATTAATAGAAAAAAATGTATATATGTGCTTGTACATTTTGTAAATGTTTTTTATGTTGTGCTAAATAAAGGGATCCCTACCCTTTTTAATAGGGGTTGTGGGATATTTGACATCCATCTGAGCTACCACCAACCCAAAGAGATGGGACCTTGGTTTAGAGTTTCATCTGAAGGATGGCGCACACAGTAGTGTAACACCTCTCTAATGCTGCACTGCAGTGTCAGTAATTCAGTCATTTGGAATTAGAAACTAACCCAACAACTTCTGGTCTTCCAGTACCATGTTGAGCCACTGATTCTAGGATTTTTTATTGAGTTTCCAATACTCGCCATGCACCATCAATAATGACCAGCTGTGGCAAAAAAAATGAGGAGGCATTGACAGTATGAGGTCTTAATAGCAAAAACTGTTCCCGTGTTCAACTCCACACCTTTCTTGCTTGACTGAGCTGTGCAGCAGGAAAAAGAGTCCTAGTACCATGCCCATTTCTCTAGCATAAGTATAGCTAAAAGTACATCACACATTGATCAATGCCAAACTGTTGAAAATGTTCATCCTAAGCATTAAGGATGCATCTTTACCGGGAAAAGCCGAAAAGACAAACAACTTCATAAAAAATGAAATCATATTAAATCTTTTTCTTCAGTAGGTAAGCCTGTACGAACAAGTAGTAAAACATGTTCTTTGGCGCAAAATTCTATTTGAATATACTAATGAATCCAAGAGCCAGTATGGCCACACCTTTGCCAGCATATGGGTCATAAAGCATTTAGTGAGTAATTACAAAGTAAACCAATATATTAGCAAAGGCATCAAATTGTTATATATCTATTTTTTATTTATTTTACATTTGTTGACCGGGCTAGTCTAACTGGATACATGTCCATTTTCAGTAGAGGCCCGGGGAGATAAGTTCCACTTTAAACTAAATAAATCAAGACAGAACAAAAGTCCAAAATATATCTAAAGTACGTATACTTGAAGATTTTCTTCAACAACTTGAGTTATACAGAACTAAAATTATACAGGCTGTCACTACTGAGTTTAACAAGGCAAAATACAGTACTATTATGAAGGGAAATAGATTGATATTCACCATAAGTATATTGGGTAGGAATGTACCTTTACAATGATGTATATAGGTTATAAAAAATATATATAACACTGAGAAATAAGAAAATTATTAAATATATGTACATGAAGTAATTACAGTCATAGTGAAATAAATAGTCTATATACAAGGTGGAAGATATGAGCTCACTGAAGAAAGCAGTGTTGTAAAGAGCATACTCCATGATAGTTCCTTGGGAATAAGATACTAAGAAGGCAGTGAATGATGAATTTGCTAATACTGCAACATGGGTTATTGGAGGAGTTATAGAATAATGTTGTATTGGGGGGGGTTAGTCGGGGTTAGTACAAGGACATAGCCATTGTGTTTTTAGTTGTTTTATAAAGAGTGGTAATGATGAGAGAGATGTAAGTTTAATGGGAAGCTTGTTCCAAATATTCCCCACTGAAGTAGAGAAAAGAGAATCACCTGCCTTATTGTGGGATTTCTGGATGGTAACCAGTAGTTTATTTTCTGAGCGAAGGTTAGTAAGGTTTGCAAAGGGGGAGATGACGCTACTAAAAAAGGAGTATTTCTAGGCTGGTACAGAATCTTATGGGTAGTGGAGAGTTGTTGAAATTCTAGCTGGTTATTTAGTTCAAGCCATCCTAGAAGTTTGAAATTTAGACAGTGATGAGTTCTAAATGGAGACCCAGTAGCAAACCTGGCAATATTGTTATAAGAAGTGGTCAATTTGTTTAGGTTGCTTTTGGAAAGATTAGTATAAATTGGAGAGGCATAGAAGATGGTGAAGATCAGATGGGTCTGGGCAATAGTAGATCTGGCTTCTGGGGTGAGAATATTTATATTGAGAATATATTGTGTGTGTGTGTATATATCTATATCTGTGTGTGTGTATACCTAAAAACATCAAAAACCACAAAGTTGACATTAATAACCTTGACAAAAAAAAAATAAAATAAATGGCAACCCAGTATGCATGCTCTGAGACACAATCTCGGAGCATGCAAATCAAAATAAGATTTTTTTGTAGGGGGCCAGCTCCCCTGTGCCCCTACATGTCCTGCTACTTAAATAGAATGCACAGTTCCAGGAAAGGGGCATATTCTCCAACCTCTGTATTATAGCACCCTCACACAAGTTATTGATGGCTTTTTGTCAACCAAATAAAATTGACAAAGTTGTTGACTAAATGACTACATACTTCTGGGCTCCCTTCCGTGTGTGTGTGTGTGTGTGTGTGTGTATATATATATATATATATATATATATATATATATATATATATATATATATACTGTCATGTACTTTTTCAAAACAAAATCTGTCCACGTCTGCAAATCAGATGTGCGAAGTTGAAAAAATCAAGTAGGTCCGAATGTCGAAGTGCTCACACCAACATCATCGAATTCACACTTTTTGACATTCACTTAAGCAAGTCACTAGTGTACACTACAAAATGCCATCTTTTTGCAGGGGGATGCACCCCCCGTACCCCCTGCAAATATATTCCAACTCTGAGATTGCACTACAGTGGGGAAAATGGCTATTTCCTGATCCCCACTGTACTGCGATCTTGTTAGAAAAATATATAATAGTAATATATATGCTTAGTGCATTCGAGGTTTAAAAGGGTTAATACATTTATTCTGTTCACACTGCATGAATCTGCACAGCTATTAGAAACTTAAGAGCCATTTCATTTCTGCTAATGTCATGAAAATAACAAGAGACATTTCATTTCTGCTAATGTCATGAAACTTAGAGATATTCATTTCTGCTTATGCTGTGAGAAAGTATGCAGCTGCTAGAAGCTTATAGATGCTTGAAAGTATAAACCATAGTCAGCATTACTTGTACCAAAGCTAGAAATGTACCTTGAATCTAGACCAAATGTAACACATGTATTAGAACAGTACAATTGAAGAATTGAAAAGTTAAAATGGGCTAAAATAAGCCCAAGGCCAGGTTGTTTTTCTCAAAATGTTTTGCAAGCTAGCAAATAATCTAACCTTGTCAGCAATAAGTCTAGTAACATTTTCTGTAGAACATGCAGAAAGCTGTGTCTAACTATGTCAGCAATAGAATAGTAACATTTTCTGTGTGACAGGAAGAGAACTGTATAAGAATAACATACTAATCACCAGTAATTCAGACAAACCTTGTGCCTACATGCTTTGTCTCCTTGCTGCAAGTAATAAAGGGTGCCTTGCTTGAACCTAAAGTGAATTGGTCTTTGAAGTTTTTTCCTTTGACAGATTGGTCCTTCGGACCGGAACCCTCTCTTCACCTCTGATCAGACTGCCAGGTGGTTGAAACCGTATGGGGAAGAAACCAAATCAGTTCTTCTTATGTGGAAAGTCCTCCGACTGAATTGTCATTCAAAAGAGGCCAGCCACTTTCTGATCTGTGACTGAAGGACGGGTCTCCGCGAATTGGTGATCAATCACGTGGGCTCAGGTAAGGTGAATCTACTTTTTTCTGTTTTAGATCAGGGACTAGATGTGTATTGTTTTTGTCAGACTGTATTTTTCTCACAAGTCAGGGACAAAAAAGATTACTGTCTTGTCATAGATCAGGAGAAACAGAATAAGTAGGCAGTCATTCTGAAGAGACTATAACAAAATCCATGGTACCATGTTAAAAAATTAAGAGAAGTTACGTAACGATCAAAGGGTAGAACAACATGGGTAATAATTGCACAAAAAGATCCCAAAATCCACCTTTAACAGAAGACGCAAAATATATGCAGTTGCAGTGCGCCGACAATATTAGATATTATTCAAAATGGGTTAATAAATACGAATTCGACAGAAAATTAGAAAAATCCTCGCGTATCAAACTTATCAAACAGCTCAAAACCGATTCCAAAGGTCGGGTAAAAAAGCAACGTCGATTAGGAATTCCTCAGGCACACAGGTGGCTTGAGGAAGTAAACCATAGGGAACAAAAGAACAAAAATTCAAAAGCAATGTTTTTAGATAAGGAGGACAATAATTTAGTAATAACATCAGCACCTCTGCCTCCCTTACCAGAATATAAAGCAAGTGAACAGGTTAATCCACCCCCACGATATCCTTTAGTCACTGAAGATAGAGATATTATAAAACTAAAACTGACTAAAATTAGAGATCCCATCAGGACCAGGTCCCAAACAAAGGCAGGTAACTTGGATGAAGGCATCGAGTTATGGCAAATGGTTAAGAATTCACGATCTATAAATGAAGAAGAAGAAATATGCCCACTTATAGAAGTACCCAATCCTCAGGCAGGTCAAGACAATCAGGACCCAGCTATTTTAGTGTATAGACCTTGGACTCTGGAAGACATCCGGAATTCCCCATCCAAAGGTTAATTTTAGAAAATTCTAAGATTTACAAGAAATGAGGCTGAGTTATAACCTAAATGGAGAAGAAATAGAAAAGGTAGTTAGACAGATTGTAGGGCCAGATTAGTACATGATTAGTGGGAAGTGGAATCCCCATGACGCTGCACAAAGACCCCTCCCACATAGCAGCGCAGAATTAGACACCAAAGTAAAAGGTCTTACAGACCGCATCTCTGAAAAATGGAAACCTAGGGCAGACTGGCCTTGCATTAATCAATGCATCCATCAAGAAGGTGAAGCAATTGACCAGTACTATACCAGATTATTAGAGTGTTTTAATAACCACTGTGGAGTGCAGGTTCCTGAAGATCAAACACAAGATTCCCCATATGAACAGCAATTAAAGAATGCATTTTTAAAGGGCAGTATTGCACCTATAAGCAGTTTTATTACAAAATATATGGTAGTCCATTGAACAAGCAGGTTACAATCATTACTTGAATATGCTAGGCATGCCGAAAGGCATTTTAATAGCAAAAAGAAAAAGAAAGCTCAAGTATTCTCTATAGAAGATGGAGCAGAAGTTTACGTAGTACAGTCCGGGAAAAAGGGCAAGAAAAGCGCACAGGGAAACGAACAATCTGATCAACTATCAGAGGACTTTGAAGGGTGAAAGAAAAGGGGAGAATGTTTTAAATGCGGTAAAAAGGGACATTTGGCAAGGGATTGCAAGAAAAACAAGAAGGCAACAACGGAAGATAAGGAGGGTGAAGACTGACTATATGGTAGTCAGGAATCACTAGAAGGGGCTAGCGAAGAAAGGACAAATGAGAATGTGATAGAAGGAGTAGAGGAAGTGCAGGAAGTTAGTGACAATGAAGAAAATGAAATATTGGACCTAGCTTTATTGAGCTTGGAGCTTTATTTAGCAGACATGAAACCAGAAGTTACACTCTTGGTAGAAGGGAGGGAAGTCAAATTCTTGTGTGACTCAGGGGCATCACGAACCCTGATACATCCCTCCAAACTGCTAGAAAACACAGAGTCACCTGATTACATACTGGTCAAAGCAGCTAATGGACAGCTGTATCGGGAGCCTCTCTCCCATAACATTGCAATAACTGATCCAGTTTCAGGATTGACACAGAGAAGCAAAATTGTTGTTTCTGCAAAATGCCCAGTAAACCTCTTGGGCAGAGACCTCATGCAACTATATGGTATAGCAGTAGTCCCAACCATGTACGGTATGGAAGCACAGTGACAAATTGATACCTTTACAGTGCAATCAGAGGGTGAAATGTTTTATTGGTACAGCCAGGACTTGGTTACAACTGGTCCAGGGACTGTGACCAAAGAGTTAATGAATGTAGCCATCAGCAAGTTCCCCTCCCTTGACATTGATAAGCAACACCTGTTGCACTGTACTTTGTATTAATGTAACACACCAGGACCTGATCAACAATATGAGCAAGAATTATTTAAAAATCATGCAAACAGATTGGTATTGCGTAACCTGTACTGGGACACAGAAGGGAACAGTGTAGCCAGCTGTTCATTGCCCCAGGAGTTCTTTGCACTTTATAAATCTAATCAATTACCACATGTTAGCTTAACAAAAAACAGAACTATAGAATGGGCAGACCTAGGAGAAAAAGTCACGAGATGGGAGAAACAAGACAGAACTAGAACTGTCAGAGCAGGGAATACAAATACAGAAGTTGAATTGGATAACTCAGACCAACCCAGCTGTGCATTTGCAGTCTAGCGAGGACAGCTGATTGACACTCCTGTTAGAGGAGGAAGAAAATGCCTTACAAAATATACCAGAGACCCTCTGGTCAACAGGAAAATCAGATGTAGGACTCATTCGTACAGCGGGACCAGTTACTATCACGCCAAAGTCAGCATTCAGACCACAAAAAAGACAGTATGCCTTAAGAAAAGATGCAGAGGCAGGGATAAAGCCTATTATAGCAGCCTTACTTAAAGGAGGAATACTAGTAGAATCTCCCGATTCACCATGTAACACACCCTTATTTCCAGTTAAAAAGGCCAATGGAGAATGGCGTATGGTCCAAGATTTGCAAGCTGTAAATGAAGCAGTAATACCAAGAGCACCTACGGTGCCAGACCCACACACCCTGTTGAATGATTTGAAACCTCAACAGAAGTATTTTTCTGTGGTAGACATCAGCAATGCGTTCTTTTCGATACCAATACACCCTGACAGCCAGTATTGGTTTGCATTCACATTTCTGGGGAAAAGGTATACATATACGTGACTACCACAGGGATATTGTGAAAGTCCAACAATATTCTCACAAGAAATGGCAAGCAACTTGTCGGGATTCACCCAACCAAGAGGCAGTCAGATTTTACTTTATGTTGATGACATCTTGCTGGCAGCCCCCACCCAGCAGGAATGTAGAGAAGATACCATAGCACTTCTACGATTTTTAGCCGTTGAAGGACATAAGGTAAATAAAAGTAAACTGCAGCTTTGGAAAAAACAAGTCAAATACCTGGGATATGTAATATCCAAGGACGGTAGAACATTAGATGAGGACAGAAAATAGCAATTTTGCAAGCACCAAAACCCACTACCAAGAAGGAAATGATGTCCTTCCTGGGTACAACCAATTTTTTCCAGAGCTGGATTCCAAACTATGCATTGGAATCTGCACCTCTGACTGACCTTATGTATAAGAAGCCTATGGCAGTGCAGGATTTGTTACAATGGACACCAGAGGCAGAATCTGCTTACTGCAAACTAAAGCAGTTAATAGCGTCCTCATTAGTTCTGGGATTGCCAAACTACCATAAAGTTTTTTTCCAAACTGTAGATTGTAAGCAGGGTTACATGACATCAGTACTAACACAATAGCATGGGGATAAGCAACGCCCCATTGCTTACTATTCATCACAACTAGACCCAGTGGCACGATCCATACCCCACTGTGTACAAGCAGTAGTTGCAGCTGCAATGGCAGTACAGGCTTCAGCCTCAGTAGTTTTGTTCCACCCTCTCACTTTGAGAGTACCTCATGCAGTTGCGGTTATTTTACTACAAGAAAAGGTGGAATATCTTTCCCCTGCTAGGCATCTTTCCTGTATGTCTATATTGTTGAGCCAACCTCATATGACAATTGAGCGATACACGACTTTAAACCCTTCTATTCTGCTCCCGGCCCTGCAGACGGCACACCACACCACTGCCTGCAGGTAATTGAGCAAAAGACACTACCTAGAAAAGATCTCACGGTTGTCCCCTTGGATGATGCCAAGGTGACATACTACGTGGATGGTTCATGCAAAAGGGGTCCTGCAGGACAGAACCTAGTAGGATATGCAGTAGTTTCTGATACTGGGATTATAGAAGCAAAACCTTTACCACACAACTTATCTGCACAGGCAGCAGAATTGATTGCCCTGACACGGGCATGTACCTTAGCAAAGGGTAAATGTGTAAACATTTTTACTGATAGCCAGTATGCTTTTTCTACTGTACATGTTTTTGCACAACAGTGTAAAAACTGGGGAATGATAACATCTACTGGCAAACCTATAAATCATGCACAGTTTATTTTAGATATTTTAGAATCTATTCAGTTACCTCAGAAAGTAGCCATTTGTAAATGCAAAGCTCACACCAAGCAACAAGCTAGGATTTCAAAAGGTAATGCAAGAGCTGATGCAGCTGCAAAACAAGCAGCCACAGAAGTATTTCTTTTAAATGAGGAATTACAACCCTCTGAGATTTTAGATTTAGATATGTTAAAAACAATGCAGACACTCACTACACAAGCTGAAAAACAATGATGGATAAAACGAGGAGCAATCCTCGAAAAGGGGCTGTACATCTCTAGAGAAGGAAAACCAATACTACCCTCTAATTTGTTTCAATATGCAGCTTTGTTGAGCCATGGGCAGTGCCATGTCTCAACAGGGGGATGGTACACCTGGTGAACCAGGTGTTCACAACGTATGGATTTACAAACTACTCTAAAAAATTTGTTTGATGTGTCAGATTTGTAACAAGCATCATGTACAGGGGGCGATAAAGCCCAAGCAAGGGAGTTTCCCTACACCACCATATCCATTTCACACTATCTGTATGGATTTCATAGAACTGAACAAATGTGAAAATAAGTATTGTCTTGTCATTGTAGATATGTTTTCCAGATGGGTGTAAGCCTTTCCAACCAAAAATCCAAATGCAGCTACAGTGGCAAAGGTACTTGTCAAGGCAATCATTCCTAGGTTTGGTATTCCGGAAAGGATCTACAGTGACAATGGTACACACTTTGTAAATCAAACCATACAGCAGTTGAGTAAGCATTTTGGTATTTCTTTAAAAAATCATTGTGCATACCATCCACAATCTGCAGGGCTAGTTGAAAGGCATAATGGTATACTAAAAAACAAATTGAGAAAATTAATAGCTGGGACAGGAAAAAAATGGTTATACTGTTTGCCCCTGGCACTGTTGAGCATGAGAACTGTCCCTACAGCAAAAGGATTGAATCCTTTTGAAAAATTATTTGGAAGGGCTTATTATACACCCCAGTGGAAACTTCTCATGTCATCAGACCAGGAAGCTGATTTCACACTAGCTGAACATATGAAAAAGTTGTTGAGTTCTAAACATCTGTTGCAGTCAAATTCTGTTTCAGACAGAAAACAAACCGAGACATCAGAAGTGGCAGTGACGCCCGGAGATTGGGTGTGGATCAAAAACATCAAGAGGAAGAATTGGTCATCACCAAGGTGGGAAGGTCCCTACCAGGTGCTTCTTTCAACACCCACTGCAGTCAAGATAGCAGAACGAGCTTCGTGGATACGCCTGACGCACTGCAAGCTGGTTAAGAACTTTGAGTTGGACAAAAATCTTACCTCTCCATCGGGGCCCTCAGCACAAAGTCTGGCTACAAAGGGGGGTCAGATCAATAGGACTGATCCGTCTCAACCCCAGTGAAGAAACCATCGGTGCTGAAGGTCCTATTAGGGCAGAGAGTAAGAGCATGTGTCCAAGATGATGGAATTCAGTAAGATCCAAATACACCTACTTGGAAGAGTCGGAGAAAACAGAAATGCAGAACAACCTTTTCCTCAAAAGTATTGCATGATCATCCTGTTGACTGTACTAGTGACAATAATCTTTTTGTTGTGGCCATTCCTTTTCCCAGCCACACAAATTGAACTAGACAAGCACGCAGAGTGGCACCCAAACTTTAACACTTACCAGGCAATCAAATATGTGTATGCTGAGACGTTCAATGTTTCGAAATGCTGGATTTGCACAGCTTTGCCAACAGCATATGGGGGGTTATTGTTAACTTCAGTTCCCCTAGGAGCCAACAAGACATGGGAAAACTTAATTTATGATACATCAGATGTCACATCACAAGATAAAGTAGCATTGCACTTGTCTGTTCGACAGAAGGGAACTGTGTGTTTTTACAAGAATGATACAGTTCAGGTGGGTTGGAGAAATTGCAATGTGACTGTTCCCTATAGATGCTACACTAAACCTGATAACACCAGATCCTATTGCAACACAAGCTATTATACATTTTTTGAACTGATGCATAGGACAACTGAAGAAGTAAAACATAATGCTGATCTCTATAAGTAACTGTCTATAATCGACAAAAAAAATGTTTCATGCAGAGCCAGGGCATAGTAAAGTTACTACCAAAGTAGAAGATTGTTACTTTGTATGTGGTAGGAAAGCATATAAATGGTTACCTGAGAATTGGTCCGGCAGTTGTTTTTTGGGGTACCTGGTTCTGGCCATACAACACACAGCAGTTTTACCTCAAGGGAAAATTCGGAATGTTCGAGAAATCAGGAAGCATGTCAATCCAGTGGGGCAAATCAATGCGTGCTGGAAAAACCATCATGCTGTGGGCCTAGGGAAAAATGGACTGTCACATATCGACTTGAGTGATACTGTTATCTCATGGGCAGGTGTACTGCCAGCATATAGAGCAACAACATCAATCTGGGAACTGAGAAAATTGTCTAAGCGTCTCGAAATAATGAGCAATGCAACATTTTCTGCCCTAGAATTGGTGACTGATGAACTGACTGCCATGAGAACAGTGGTGCTTCAAAATCGCATGGCTTTTGACTTCACCCTAGCGGCGAGAGGAGGTACGTGCGCTTTAATCCAGGAGGAGTGCTGTTCATATATTCCTGACCATGGCATTTATTTTTCTGAAGTGCAGGCAAACATAGGGGGATTGTGGCTGACAAAATTTGCAGATGACTGCAAACTGGGCACCATAATTGACACTCCATCAGACACAGACATCCTCCAGAAAGGTCTCATAGAAATGGATAACTGGTGCCAGAGCCATGGCCTTAAGCTAAATGCCAAAAAATGTATAGTCATACCCTTTGGGAAAAACAAGGTAACCCCTAATTACCACATAGGTGGTAATCCATTAAACACGGAAGAAGTTATCAGGGACCTGGGGACCCAAGTTGACAGTAACCTCTCTTTTGACACTCACATTGCCAAAGTGGTTAGGAAGACCTTCTACATTGCCCACCTGATCATGAAGGGATTCACATCCAGATCAGGAGAGGTCATTGTACCCTGTACTCTTCACTTATCAGACCAATGATTGAGTACAACGCCCCATTCGGAATGTACCT
This sequence comes from Protopterus annectens, assembly GCF_019279795.1. Lineage (NCBI taxonomy): Eukaryota > Metazoa > Chordata > Ceratodontiformes > Protopteridae > Protopterus > Protopterus annectens. The sequence continues at coordinate 179,289,821 of NC_056737.1, read as the reverse complement.
TACCCGACACCTGCAGCAGTTGGAAAGACCCCAAAAGTTCCTCACCAAAAGGATAAAGGGGCTCAAACATATGTCATACGATGCCCGACTGAAGAAACTCCAGCTCTATTCAGTTGCATACCGTCTGCTCAGAGGTGATCTGTGCCTGACATACAAGGCCATGTCCAACCCGGAATTAATGGACATGCTCCACCTCAAAAAATCCAAATCCACCAGAGCCACGAGAGCAAGAGACTTAAACCTCAACACTGATATAAATAGGACGTGCTGGAGGGACAGATTCATCACCCAGAGACTCCCTACACTATGGAACAGAATCCCAGTCCATGTGAGGCAGAGCCCCTCACTGACTCTGTTCAAGAGAAATCTTGACAAGTGGATGGGAGATCGTAGGTTTATCCCGGGAATCATCTCTGTATCACTGCTGGACAGAAGCACAGCAAACTAATGGGTATAGTATTCTCATCCTAAGGGGTGGTGAAAGCCACACACACTCTGGCTAGGCTTATAAATGCCCTAGGGCAGATAGCCTAGTATGAACCTATGAACCTATGACAACCATCTTGAGGTAATTCAGCAGGTGTCAGCCATGACCAAACCAGGACCAAATCCATTGACTGACTTTTTCCAGAAATTGTTTGGGGTGTGGGGCAGTATCCTAATGAACATTCTGATTGCTATCTGTGTAGGAATAATCCTACTGGTGGTATGTGTGTGATGCTGCATCCCCTGCATAAAAAGACTGATTAATGACTTTATAGACATTTCAGTTTCAGAAACCTTATACCAAGGTGCTGAACTTGAAGAATTGCTAAAAAACTGAAAATGCTTTCATAAGTTTAAACTGAATGACTTAACTGCAAATCCTGAGTAGGAAGAGGTTAGGGGAAGAAAAAACTGTTTATGCTTATCTTGAAAGTAGAATAAAAGTATTAAAAGTGGGGAAATGTTAGAAAAATATATAATAGCAATATACATGCTTAGTGCATTCGAGGTTTAAAAGGGTTAATACATTTATTCTGTTCACACTGCATGAATCTGCACAGCTATTAGAAACTTAACAAGAAGCATTTCATTTCTGCTAATGTCATGAAAATAACAAGAGCCATTTCGTTTCTGCTAATGTCATGAAACTTAACAGAGATATTAAATTCTGCTTATGCTATGACAAAGTATGCAGCTGCTAGAAGCTTTGATAAAGAAAACAATAGATGCTTGAAAGTATAAACCATAGTCAGCATTACTTGTACCAAAGCTAGAAATGTACCTTGAATCTATACAAAATGTAACACATGTATTAGAACAATACAGCTGAAGAATTGAAAAGTTAAAATGGGCTAAAATAAGCCCAAGGCCAGGTTGTTTTTCTCAAAATGTTTTACAAGCTAGCAAATAATCTAACCTAGTCAGCAATAAGTGTAGTAACATTTTTTGTAGAACATACAGAAAGCTGTGTCTACGTCAGCAATAGAATAGTAACATTTTCTGTGTGACAGGAAGAGAACTGTATAAGAATAACATACTAATCACCAGTAATTCAGACAAACCTTGTGCCTACATGCTTTGTCTCCTTGCTGCAAGTAATAAAGGGTGCCTTGCTTGAACCTAACGTGAATTGGTCTTTGAAGTTTTTTCCTTTGACATATCTGTATTCAGAATGCTGAAGACAGGTGTGCGAATGCATTGTTACACTCTCGAATCTGAACACTTCCACTTGTGAGGGTTAGATAAAATGGGAATCGTCCAGCTGCTCAACATTTCCATTTCCGTCTAATAGGTATGCAACATTTTGTTAGTAAACCATATATATATATATATATATATATATATATATATATATTGCTGAAAAGTGGTCACTAGATAGTCTATCAGAAAAAAAGCCTATATATATATATATATATATATATATATATATATATATATATATATATATATATATATGAATGAGCTAGCACACACACATACATAAATATATATATATATATATATATCAGCTAGCATAAAGAGGGTTTCATGATATCTGTGATCCTGTGATCATCTGATATCACTAACAATAAATCATCTGCATAATTGTAATTTTTGAAAGATATAACTCTTTGGATTTAAGATGTGTTTTTCAATTATTAGACTTAATGAACCTGTTGTCAAGATGAATAAAGAGGGGGTAAGGGAGAATGCCATCCCTATATCATGTTATCTGACTGAACAAGACATGAAGATTCCTGATTATAGATAGATAATGCTTTTGTGTTTTTGGATATAGCTGTGGCAGTATTAACTGACTGTTTAGAGACTGCTGCCTTTCCTGAAGCTGGATCAAAACTGTAATAGTGAAATTGGTTGCTCTTTGTGTATCTGTGGAAAGAAAAACATGACAACAATCAAATGGACACGGTTTAATAATAATTGTAATATTTAGACCTGAACTAGCACATAACTGTTTTAATGCAACACATTTCAACAATCTTCTAGGTAGATCTAGCACATATAAATATATGAATAAACAAAATTGATTAAACAGCATTCTTACTTATGAGAATATGCAAACAGAATTACTAAAAATGTTAACACACTGGGTTTATTTTCTTGTATTGTATACCTCTATAATATGTACATGTCTTGTATATCTGCTTCAACTTGTAGTATGTAAAAACTTTCTTGACTTTCAAAGTTAAGCAGATGTGTAAAAATTTCTGTAATTGTATGGAGCTTTTCCTCCCTGGCCCTCCACTGAAAATGGGTCGTTGGGCCCAGTGGACTTTCCCAGTCAACAAATGTCAATAAATAAATAATATGTTGTGCATGTGCGCATGTGTGCATATAACCATAACATAAGCAAAGCCTACATATGTTGCATTAGATATAAATCTGCATTACCTATGCATGTCTCACATGAGCATTGTTTCATGCATCATGCCAGAAAGATAAAAGCTAATCAGGTGCATGGAGACTGGAGACCATTAACCCTTTCATTACTGGAAAACTTGCAATTGACTAGTGTAGTTTAAAACTTTCTGGAATCCCACTCTGAATGTAACTATTGCTAACATTCTAGAAATAGTAGTATGACTAATATTTTCTGAAAATATACTACTATTATTATTATTATTATTATTATTATTATGAAGTTGCCATTCCCTAAATAATTCTTCAGTAGAGGCCAATTTGTTATTTATAAATACATTATATAAATTTTATACTGAGTATATAAACAGAGATGGGATAATTTGGTCAAAAATGTTATTTTTTTTTGTAAAAAAACTGATATATATGTTCCCCTTGCTCCAAGAGCAAAAGATCAGGAATTCAAAGAAATGCTTAGTTCTCTAGCACCTCAGGAAAAAAAGGAAATGAGTGAAGTAGTAGAAGAAGAATGGTGGTATCTCTAAACAGCATATGTGGAGATGATCGAGCAGGTATACATCTGAGCTAGGTGTGGAAATAAGGTAAACAAGGAAATCTGGGGATGGAATGCACAAGTCCATAGAATGGGAGTGCAGGAAGAAGTGGGAGAGAAAAAAAAATCATCCAAGCCAAGAAGATATACTGATTAACTTAAAAAAAGAGGTTAATATAGCAGTCATAATGAGAAAGAACAAGGTGTCTGTGATATACTGTACCAGCTTCTGGAAAGTGACCCACCAAATGGAAAAAGGAAGCTCTGTCAGGTTTCAAGTCAACAACAGAAAAATAAAGATAGGTCATCAGAGGCCATTTGTAAGGTGTGGCAGCAACTATCTGATTACCAGTCTAGAGGCCTTAAAAGGAAGATGGAAGGAATACTTGAAGAAGCTTCTGAATGAAGAACCCCAAACCTGCACTGTCCCATCCACCGCCTATGATGAAAAGGAAGGAGAACATACCCTGGAAGAAATATGAACAACAATGTAAATGAAGTCAGGGAAATTAGTAGGCTCAGATGAAGCCATGGCACATATGATCAAAAGGGGATAAATGACTACTGATGGTACTTATGGTATAGAGAGAAAGGAATATTCCAGATGTCTGAAGTTCTTGTGCCCCTGTAGAAGTATAAATGGGGCAGACAGATTCCAAGATAGTGGAAGTAGTGTAAGCAACTAAAAACAGAGCTCTGGGCAGAGAACAGTTTAAAACAGCAAAGGCCTGCAATCTCCTGTAACTGTTTAACAGAAATCTGTAGCTGAATGTCTGTCATGACCAGAAGATCAACAGAGAACACAAAAAGTGAAGTAAAAGGGAATGCAACCACAAAAACTTGGAAAGAGACAAAGCAGTGTGGTAGATCAGAGATGTAAAATGCAGATAGTAATGGTAGCTGAAATAGAACACGTTTTAAAGATAATAGAGATTTTCAAGCTAAGTGAAATTTCTATTCCTGATATAAAAATAAAAGGGGTGCAGAGTAAATATTCTTAATTAATTAATTTTTCTTAATTTGAGACTGAGAAAGCAGCCAATACCTTATTGATTAAACAGCAGACATGCCCGCTAAACTAGGAAATTCTATTTTGTGGAGGAAGGGATAAACTTAGACTAGAGACACAAGGGTTTATTTGGATAATCAGTTTTCTTTACAAAGTAAAATAAATGTTTTTTTTTCATTCCATAAGACTCAGTAGAGAAATGAAACTTTGTTTCAGGTTAGTGCATCCTGCATTATTTTTATTTTATTTTACATTTGTTGACTGGGCTAGTCCAACTGGATACATGTCCATTTTCAGCAGAGGCCCGGGGAGATAAGCTCCATTAAGCTAAATAATTAGAACAAGCAAAAACACTACTACTAGATACATATTTACAAAGATGAGGGTTTGTTACAGTTCTCAGTCTAACGTTTAAAAAGTAATTCACTACTACTGGATACATTATTACATAATTATATAGTAGAGGTTAAGGCAATTATTGTATTAAAACAAAAGAGATATAAAAAACAAAAACAGAACCTAAAAGAAAAAATGCTCCACGGCTAAAAGGCTGAATAGTTTATTAAACTGTGCGTGCAGTCCATTCGACTCAGCACCACAGAATGTAATCCACTGGTGAAACAGGGACCACAATAACACAGTATTGCACAAAAGACAAAATTCAAAGTTAAGCGCTTTCTCCTAACAAGATGTCAGGCTTCTTCAGGTTTCTGAAGGAAGCACTTGCTTACAGTAAAAAAGCTTGATTTACAGTTAATAGAGCTAGATTATAATAAGGCTAGGCAAAAGCCAGGAAGAGAGGAAGTTTGATGTCATAATATATTAAAGATGGACGGAAGGTATATAGAAAATTCAGCAATTGTGAGAGGAGAGGATGTGGAGTAAAAATAAGTGTGTTAGTCAGGATTAGAACAGGGGCATAGCCATTGAGTATTGAGGAGTATTTTTAGTTGTCTTTTGAACATAGGTAGTGAGGCAAGCAATGATAGTTTGCTGGGAAGGCTAGTCCAGGTTTTACCAACAGTGTTAGAGAAAAGAGAATCTCCTGCTTTGTTGTGAGACTTATGGATTGTAACTAGTAGTTTATCTGCTGAACGAAGGTTGAAAGGTTTTTATAGGGGGGTGATAAGGCTAGTAAGTATTGGAGTATTACTGGGATGATACAAGATCTTGTGGGTGATGGTCATTTGCTGAAATTTAAGTTGGTTTTGCAGTTCAAGCCATCCTAGCTGTTTAAGATTGTGACAATGATGGGTTCTATATGGGGAGCCAGTGGCAAATCTGGCAATGTTGTTATAGGAGGTTACTAGTTTGTTAATGTTGCTTTTGGATAGATTAGTATAAATGGGGGAGGCATAGAGGAGGGTGGAGATCAGGTGTGTGTGGGCAATGGTTATTCTGGCTTCAGGGGTAAGGAAAGGTTTGATACGGTAAAGGGAACCTAGTTTTCTATTCACTGCTTTAATGGTTAAGTCTATGTGTGAGTCAAAGTTAAGATTATTGTCAATTGTTACACCTAAGAGTTTAGTGGTAGGGTCAGATGATATGACAATGCCATTTTTGGAAACAACTGTTAGATCTATTGGGGAGGACTTTAGTGTTGAGGTGAAGAGCAATAGTTTGATTATTTTGGAGTTTAGGAGGAGGCAACGTTTAAGAAACCAGTTTTTTAACAAGTTAAATATGTTCTAGATGATAGATTGGAGTTCAGCTGAAGAATAGGCTGCACAAATTAATGTGGAGTCATCTGCATATTGTATGCAGGTAGCTTGAGGTAAATTTACATTTAGATCATTGATGAATATAGAGAATTGAAGAGGTCCCAAGACAGAGCCTTGAGGGACTCCAAGGGTAATAGGGAGGGGTGTGGATAGGTTATTGTCCCAGAGGACAGCTTGTTGTGGATCTAGATAGGATTTGAACCATTGTAATGCCTATGAGTCAAGTGAGAGTGATTTGAATATGTTTATAAGTAACTGATGGTTAACCATATCGAAGGCTTTAGAGAGGTCAATAAAAAGTGCAGAAGAAAGCATGCTAATATTATGATTTTTGTTAATACAGTCAGAAAAGGATAGGAGGGCAGTGGAGTACTGTGAAAAAATTACTCAGTACTCAATGACTTTGAGTCTTTTACCCACTTGGATTAAAAACCTACAGAGACCTTCAAATAAAACAATATATGAACTGACAAAAGGAAAAGAAGATACAGAAAAGCAAACTGTATGCTCCTGGTTCCATCTAGCATAACCTCAGTAGGGATACTTGTGCACATCCTATACCATAAAACAGTAAAGAAAAGTAGTTATCAGGCTGAAGAAACAAAGATAGACTGATACTGTGTAAGAGGATGCATTCTTTGGGAGAGTCAACTCTAACCTGGAAATTGGAATTCATGTGTTGGACCAAATATGACTCTGTCCCAAGGCAGGTCAATTCATGTAAGAAAAGACATAATACATTTATCTCCAAAGTATATGCTGTTAATCATAAGTATTTTATAAGTGATTGCTGACTGAAGATAAATTAAACATGGCACAAGACATGATAGTTTACCTCATATCATATCTCTTAGCCAGTTACTGCAACAATCATGGACAAAGACTCAAACTCAGGGACAAATTTGTCATGCATTTTTCTAAAGGATAGGAAGCCTGAAAATGTCTGTCATTACTTGATGAGTGCAAAATGTCATGAGGAACAGATTAAAATATGAGCAAAAATTTGAACATTCTTCAGAATTTTAGGCAGTTGAGAGGTATGGTTTACCTGCATTTCAGATAAGCATCTTGCATTTCATGGGCATTCGGTCCTCTGATTTAGGAGTGTGCAGCTATCTTAGAAGTTCTAGTAAAGTGGCTGTCCAGTAGCACATTTTCTGGCTAAAAATGTCTGGATTTTTAGCTGTTAGATAGGGTACAAATATCCCATATTTCTCTGTGCATGAGAGAGCTAAGAATGAAAACATATCCTCATGCTAACCAGCTGTTTGTTAACAAGGTAAGTGGGCTTGTTGTGAGAGCCTTTTCAGCTATGAACTGGGTCAAAAGCAACATTTTTACAATAAAATTAAAAATACACAGCTTGCATGAATAAAGATAATTTGATGTATTAATGATGTTGAGGGGTCCCTCATGTTGTGAATGCTGTAACATGGAAGAGAAAGACATCTATGGTTATAGTAAGATTTTTCACAACTATTGTTTCCTTCACTTCTGAAAAAAGCTCCCATTCTCAGGGTTCAGTAATAGCCCCTCCTTTATTTTTCAACTTTATCAACTGATGTCCTTATGACCTACACTAATGTCCACTACTGCTATGTGCTGACTGTATGGTCATTTCCACTCTAGGGACTCATTACCTTCACATTTTCACTTGCTCATTAACTGGATTAATGATAAAAAAAAAAAAAAAAAAATTAAAAAAAAAAAAACCTTAATGCCTCAAAAATCAAATATGTGCTCTTTAACATAAATCAAAGAGCTGAACAATACTAACATTGAAAATGTCAGTTCATTTAGGTAGATAGGAACTGGGATGAACCCATCCCTTACCTTCCATTTCTACCAATAAAAAAAAAGGAATAAAGTAAACTGCGTCCTGTTCTGTTGCTGGAAAGTAGACCTTTTTTGCCCCATGCAGCAGGATCTGCCATAGAAAATGTTATTTTGAACCCCCATCTTGAATGCAGACTACTCTTAATAGCTTGCATCTAAAAAAATGAAAAACCTTTCAAACTATCTGTAATAAAATATGCAGCTGTATAACTCTTTTGCCAAAGCAAGACCATCACTTCTAAACTTTAGCAAACGTCAAATGGCTTCCAGTTGTACAGAGGGCTGACCTCTTACTAGCATTTCAATTAATTAACCTCCTTTAAGCATACACGTTCATTCACTCAGCATCCAAACCTGCCTTAAAAATACCATGCCACAATCTCAGAAGTTAATGCCATAATGGACCTTTACTTAACCCCCCCCCCCCCCGCAGCCAAACTACAGTACTAAAAACATAGCTTCTTTACTCATTTTTTTAGCACATTTATTAAATTATCACTTTAGACACAGGCAAATATATATTAGAAAAGAATGCAAGTCCATATTAACATTATTTTCCATTTACACATATACATCACATATCTTTTCTTTCCTTGTAACTATCCTCAGTCCAACATTACATAGATTGCTGAATTCCTGCCTTCCTTTAGACTTCACTCCTCCACCTTCTGAACATTATTCTGCACATATTGTTCCCACAATTAACATTTATTTATATTTCTATTGTAAAGATCCCGCTTCCATTCTTTTAGCTCTTTTATAGTATTCAGTATTTCAAATACCTCTGGTTTAGACTTGATTTCCATTTTGTAGTAATTGTTTTTTGGCAGCCAAACAAATTAAACTTAATACAGCCTTATTATGTGTAGGTAGTTCAGATCCTGTGTCCAAGCTTAAAATAATTATTTCTTTAGTTGCAGCCATTTGCTTACCTAATATTTCTGACAGAGTACTCTGTAAGGAACTTTTAAAATGTGGCAACTCATTACACTCCTAAAACATATGTTCCCAGTTAGCTCTTTCTTCCACATCACAACTCCATCATTTACTATCTATCTCAGGAAAGTTTCTTTGAAGTCTGATTGGGATATAAAAATACCTATGCAAACACTTCCAAGCAATGATCCTAAACCTACTAGACTTTGTTGCATATGTGAGAGACATACGTATGCCCTCCTATTGTTCTAATGTAAATTGCTTTTCCAATCTTTTCTAACCTCCTCTGATTGATTTGTATAATTATTGTGCATTGTTTTATATGCCCTACTAATCATCCTTTTTTTAAGAGCAGCTTCTGTTCTGCATTCAGCTAAAACCCCTACAAGAGCAGGTGTTTCACTTAATATTCTGTTATCCCTTTCTCTTTGCCTATACTTGATATCAGTCCCTGGTAGGGAAGGCAGTCTGTAGCCTGCAGTCCAAATGTCTGCATCCCAGTTGGACTCTTTCCTCATCTCTAGATTCTTCTCCTCTATCTGTTTCAGTGCAAGCATCAGGTCAGTTGTGCTGCATCCTGATCTGGATCTGAACTGCTCATCTCCCATCTTACTTTCTACTACTTATCTGTGATCCTCCACAACTTTTGTGCAGTGTGACAGAGGTTTGATGCCTGTGTGTACTGCCCACAGTTTTGAATGCCCCCTTTGATCCTGTACACTGGCACTAGTATGCTTATTCTTCAGTCAGCTGGAATATGCCTTTCTCTCCATACTGCTGTGACTACCCTCTGGAGCCATTTCTCCCTATCTCACCAAAGATCTTGATCATATCTGGTGTAACCTCATTTTAGCCTGCTGCTTTCTCTGACTTCATTTTCCTTACTGCTATTTTTGCTACTTCTGGGTGGGCTCCTCTTCTTTCATCATAGCCTTTGTCTGGGGCAGTACAGCTTCTGTGGGCAGTTTCTTCTATCAGGAGCTGCTGAAAGTACTCTCTCCGTCTGACTTTGATTTAATGTGGGCTGTTGAATAAGTTGTTGCTGTCATCCCTTATGAAGGGTGTCTGAGTATTTTCTTTATCTCTCTGTCTTTGCCTTGCAGTGTGGTTTCTTTGTGCTATCTACCAAGTCATTTTCTAGAAGCTGGAAGAGTGCCTCTTATGCCTTGTTATTTGCTATTGCAACTCCTCTCTTAGCCTATTTGTTACTCAAACAGTATTCCTTCTTAACCTTGTCCGTCTTTTCTGTCTCACACTTTGTCCTGCACTAATCCTTTCTTTTGATGACTTCCTGGACTTCTGCATTCCACCACTACTTATTTCCATATCTGGGTCTGCCAAATACCTTTTCTGTAGTCCTCACGCATGCTGTTTTGAGGCATTGCAATTCTTCAGCTCCACCTATTTCCTCTTATTCCTGAGGTGCTGGAGCCCTGACTAACTCCTTGCAGTTTTGTGCTTTCTTTCCAGTGAACATCCAGGTCTTCAGCCTACTGTATGTTGATTTAAGAGCCTTTTCAGATCATATTGGCAGCTGATTGTGGCAACCAGTGGTTTATGCTGAGGGCTGACTGTTTCACTGGGAATGACTTTGCAATTTCATTCCACCCCAATGCCCTTTCCTTACTAGGAGGATGTCTACTAGAATTGCTTGTTTTCCACTCTTGTTTGTGATCTTGTGATAGTCTGTGTTGCTGAACAATGTGTTGCTCACTAGCAAGCCATTTGTCAGACAGAGGTCTAAGATGGCCTTATCTGTTTTATTTCTGTTACCCCATCCATGTGGACCTAGACAGTCCTCATATCCTGTTCTGTCTGCCCCAGTATGTGCATTCAGGTCACCCATTATCAACACCAATTCATGCTGTCCTGTTTTATCTAGTAGGTCCTGCAACTGCTGGCTGAATGCATTCTTTTCATCACTCTCACAGTCCTGTTGTGGGGCATAGGCTGAGATTATGAATAATGCCCTATCCTGTTAGAAAAATATGTATTAATGTGTGTATTAGCAATATGCTTAGTGCATATAGAGCTAGAAAAGGGTTAACACATTTATTCTATTTCATACTGCATAAATCTGTACAAACTGCAGTTGCTTTCTGACCTTGTACTGTTAGCTAAAATTTTGCTTGTGCCTTGGAAATTTACTGAGAAGCAGGTGATTTCTGCTTGCGTTAGGAAAATATTGAATAGAACAGTACTACTGGTATGAAACTTAGACAAGAAGTTCCGCTGTGCCATGAGAAAATACACAGCTGTAGAAGTTACAGATAATTAGTACAAAGCCTGCTTGAAAATATGAACTGCAATCAGCATTTGCTTGTATCTGTATTAGAAAAGTACCTTGAAAAGTAACAGTGTACAATAGACGCTTGTAAACGGATTAATAGTCACCAAGGCCAGGTTGTTTTTCTGAAAAGTTTCTCACAAATCTAGTCATGTCAGCAGAAAATCTGAAGTAACACCTGCTGTAGTACAATGCTTAAAGTTGTGTTTGATTACGTCAGCTTAGAAGGCCATGTCTTGTAAAACAGTATAAGAATGAACATACTTCCTGTTAGTAGTTGGACAAATCCTTGTATATGCATGTTTTTGTCTCCTTGCTGCAAGTAAATTAAAGTGCCTTAACTGAACCTTACGTGTGTTGGTCTTTGAAGTTTTTTCCTTTGACATATCCTTACACTGTAGTCTGATTGCTATGAGTCTGTTATTAAGCATGATGACATCCCACACTGTCTTCTAAAGCCTGTCCCCTCACCACAATTCTCACACCATTTCTAGCATGTCCTCCTCCTATGTAGCAGATTCTGGACCCCAAGCCAAGTGGCTTTGCTGGACTACCTTTCCATCTCATTTCCTGGATATGTAATGATGTCCAGCCTCCTCCTTACCATCATGTCATCTACTTCCAAGCTCCATTCTTTCAGTGAACATATATTTTTGAGTGTAGAAATCCTTAGTTCATGTTTTGAAGATTGGTTGTTCTTATGTTCAGCTTTCACTCAACATAACTATCCCAGGTTACCCAAGCTGGGCAACTGGATTGTGGCCAGCTAGTAACTCATTTATCCAGGGCTACCCGGCTTTATGCTGGGTATACACTGGCCAGTAGGGGCACATACACCCCTCCCACTGTTAACATGGGGTCCCTAGTGTAGGTCAGAGTAGGCTAGTTCCTCAGCCCACTTATCACTGGCAAATAATCCTCCTCATTTTGTAATGACATTGTTCATTGCAACCAAATCACCTAAAGAAACATTTTTACATCACTGAGTGGCAAACCCGGACATGGCATGCAGTATGTGATCTGTTTTCTCCTTTCATAAGGATACTGCCCACCAAAGCTGATGCGCAATGCAGTTGGTCTATACAACTCTTCCCCTTATAGGTACCATCTAGAGTCTGTGCTGCTGCCCAGAGCTCCATTCAGCATGTTTTTGGGAGGTGGGAGCAACCCCACAGAGAACCAGGAAGAACATGCAAACTCTGTACAGGCATTGGCCAGAGGTCAAGATCAAACATTATTCGCTGTGCATGGGAAGCGAAGACCTTAACCATTATGCCAACTGGTCTCCTCATTCTTGTCTTGGAAGGATTGCTGTAAAGACTTGAAACTGTCTCAGAATGTTCCACAAAACTGAGATGTCCTTTTCTGGATTTATCAGGTACAAAATAGTATCATCTGCAAATGAAGGCAACTTTTCTTGATTACCATACTAATGATATCCTTGCATGTCTAAGTCCCTTATTTTATTTGACAGCGGCTCTAAACATAAAGCAAGCAGCAAAAGGGAAAGAGGGCATGCCTCTTCAAAGACAGCTTATTAGAGAGGAACCCTGTCACTTTAATTCTTACCTCTGATACTTCATATATTCTCCTAATTAGCCTTATTATTGTATCAGGGAATGCAAATGCTTCCATTGCCCTACTCATAAAATTCCAACTTATTGTATAGAATGCTTTCTCTCCATCAAGACCCACTAACAACTGCAGCATTTTTTTCATTCTGCTTCTTTCTGGATCATCATTGTTCTATTAATGTCATCAGATGTTTGTCTTCCCTCCACAAAACCACATTGATCCATATCTATCCCCACTCTACAATGCCTTACCCCTGAATATAGTTACTGAGAAACAAAACTGAAGGAAGTTTTGTAAACATGTTTTTGTAAATAATGGTCTATCCTACGTATTCTCATTTACCTTAACATATATTTTGAGTGTTTCTCTGAATAACTTGTTTCGCTGAGTTTTCAACAATTGTATGAACTTTCTTAACATTTTTATTCTCTGTTCATTTAACAACTGAATGAGCTATTTCTTAGTAGTATGTTTTTGTTCTGATCTCTGTTGTAACTTGTAATTTCTGGGGCTTTTCCACGTGGACCTTCGCGGAAAAACGGTGATTGCCCACTCAGATTATTATGGTAAACAAACATCAAATAAATAAATAAATGTAAATGAAGTGATCATTAAGGACACTGTCATCCCCAGCCTGGGTCACATGGTAGTTTAGAATAGCCAATCAACTAGCATGTTTTTGAGAGGACAAAAAAATCACTGGAGAACACCTACACAGGGGTATTGATAGTACATTCATACTCCACACAGATAGTGGACAGATGTCAGAAATGGTCCCAAGACCCTGGAGCTGCGAGAAATATATTTTAACCACTGAGCCACTATGTTGCCCCCCCCCCAAAAGCTCACTGGGTAAGTAACATTCTAGGAGCATTATATCGAGTTCAAAGGAGCAACAAATAATATATATCATAGTCTGCTCAGCCGAAAGACAGAAGACAGAAGAAGTCTGCCATACATTATGATAAAGCATGGGTCTGGTAAAGAAAATCATACGCACGCACATATACACACGTGTGTAGTACTGACAATGGAAATGGAGGAGCCCAATCCAGGGGACGGGGAATGATGAACAGTATCTTATTACCTCTTTCAGGTGAGAGGGTGTTGGGGACATGCTAGAAGATGCCAATGGTTCAAACTCTACTGAAAACTGGAGTCATTGGCAGGGGTGCAGCTGAGAGATGAAACAGGTGGGCAGTTGATAGCTATATCACCCTATTAGCTGGGGCTGCTGGAACAGGTATGACCCCAAAAAATGAATTCACATTTCAGGTTTGAAATACAGTGGCTGGCAGTATCAGTTGCTTTTGAATATTGAGTCCACAGTTGTAGCTCAGAGCGTGTTTATGTACCTTGATGAAGCATTTCCAGATGTAGCACGTGCATATAAATACTGAGCATGTGCAGACAGCAGTGCCATTTTGAGAGAACAGCCAGAGTGTTAACATGTATGAGTGTGGTAGTCAGTCTGTTTATAAATTTATTTGTCACAAACCCTCATTCCTGATGTGTTTGTGTGTAATAAAGCTGCTTGAACTGAACCCACGAATGTTCATCTGTTTTATCCTGACCAGATGAGCGACATGGTGTTAGAACCAGGATTATAAGAGCTGCTTCTCTAAGCCATGTGGTGCAGAATTTAAGGTGAAGGCAGGCTTACCAGGTTGAGTGAAACGGACCACAGACAAAAGAAAAAGGGCCAGAAATGAGCTAAAGTTAAAGAAAACTGTGTGCACAAATGATTTATTTGGCAAAGAAAATGAAACTGCATTTATAAGGCACAAAACATATTAATAATCAAACAAGTAGCACAAAAACGTATTATTAAGCAAACAAAAGGCATAAACCACATTATTAATTAAACAAAATGTTCAAAACCATGATATTTGAAAAACTAGCAAAACTTCATAAGGAGCTCAAAATCACCTTTGGTTTGTATAACGAGCACATTTAAAGTAAAACAGGCACAAGAAAAATATATTGAGCATGATAAGAGATTAAGAGGGCATAATGAGCACAATAAAAAGGGCAAATTAAGCTGAAAGAGCAAGGCATCTGCATGTGTTTTAGCAAAAGACTGTGTTTGGGCACAAACTACTATCTCTCATTGACCGAAGCCATTCAAAGCATAACTAGAGTTTGAAGTATCTCAGAGTGTGCAAAGTGTTTGCAGAGTGTGTGCTTTATTACAGTGCAATAATTTCAGAGTTTTTTTGTGTGCAAGTACAGTTAATTATTGCAAAGTGCAGTCAAAGTAGAGCCATTTCGAAAAGTGTATTGTGCTGTGTGCATTTATTCATAGAAAGCCACCATTTTAGAGTGTTTCTTGCACTGTACAGAGTTATTTCAGAAAAGTACAGCTATTTTGAAAGTTTCTTGTGCTGTGTACAGTTTATTCACAAATAAAGTCATTTCAAAGTATCTCTCTTACACTGATGAGGAGCGGGTTTCATAAGGTACAATGATTTCAGAGTGTTCTTGTGCTACAAAGACTTATTTGGCAAAGTACAGTTATTTCAAATAGTTTGTTGTGCTATTGGGTGTAATTACAAGTACTGGCATAAAGTTCTGGCATATATATATATTTATGTGTATTGTTTGTACATGATTTCAAGCACCTTTACTACTGTGTGTTGATATGGCAGACGCATTTCGCAGACCAGGTCCACTTGTGTTTCATCATAATATAGCAGAAACCTGGAGAGTATTCGAGCAGGAATACAGTATTTTCATACAAATGTAAATTTAGAGAAATATGAAACCCCCAGAAAAATGTTACATTGGGGGACACTTATTTTATATAAGAGACCAAAAGCCAGGTGAAACATTTGCAGCTTATATCACTGACTTGAGAAACAAAGCTAAAACATGCAGATTTGGTGACTTGAAAGATGAGTTAATAAAGGACAGGCTTGTGTGTGGTGTTAATAGTGCTGCAGTGAGAAAGATTTTGCTTCGTGTCAGTAATTTAATGTTAAAGCCATAGAGATTTGTCAAATCCATTAGCTCACAGAAAGACACACAAGTATGCTTGCAAATGATAACAGCATGGTTTCAGCAGCCTCTAGAGCAAACATAGACAACATGCAACTCATGGCTATTAGAAACTAGCCTAAGCACATGGCAGCAGCAACCCCTCTGGATGTGGCAAGGAGAACCCAGATCCTTCTAGCAAGTTCCAAGACTAGCTTAGTAAAAGGAGCATGCTCAGTACAGTATAAGGGAGAGTCAGCAAAACCCAAGTCAAGTGTTATTGTTAACTGTTGTGCCAACCATGAGTCTAAAAGAGAGAAGCGCTTAGCATTTGGTCTGCAATGCCACAAGTATAAAAAATGAAATAATTTTCAAAAGTTTTATAAATCAAGCAAGCCTCATTTAGTTATTAAGAAAGGTTACTCAAACAAAGCAAGCTGATCATGTAGAAAGCTGCAACCCTACTTTCTATGTAGATGGCATATCAGTGGTCAGTGAAAAGGTTAATGCAGTAAATTTATTGGCAAAGAATGAATTATTTTCTACTGTCCTGATCAATGATAAACCCACAGAGCTCAAAGTAGACACTGGTTCAAAGTGTAGTGTGTTGTCAGCAGAAACATTTGCTAAAGTGAGGGATCTTGAGCAACTTAATTTGTTCAGTTGTGCAAAGCTTGTTGCTTATGCAGGTGAAGAGATTCAAACTGAAGGCTCAGTAGTGCTTTAATGATATTCGGCTGGTAACAGTTACAGCTTGCAATTTTATGTAGTCTGAAGACCTGTGCAGTTAGTTACTATTACATTTCAGAGACAGTTTGAGAATGAAACTGCTTTCTTTTACCAAAGAAGTACATCATGTACGCACATGTCCCAGTTTCAGCTTTACTGACACTATTTTCTCAGAGTATGCTAATGTGTTCGACAAGCTAGGCAAACTTCCAGTTGTGTACTCCATGAAAGTAGACCCAGAGGTCAGTCCAGTGGTCAGACTAGCAAGAAGACTTCCAATAGCTATGCAGGACAAAGTCAAGGTCCAGTTAGGCAAAATGGTGCAGCAAGGTGTGAATTGTCTAGTCACAGAACCAACTGAGTGGGTATCTTCCATGGTAGCTGCTCATGAGAAAAATTCAGATGAAATCAGAATATGCATTGACCCAAGAGACTTGAACAAGGCATTAAAAAGACCTCATCATCCTATGCATACAGTCGAGGAAATTGCAACCTTCATGACAAATGCCACTGTTTTTTTCTGTCTTTGATGCAAAGAGTTCATTTTGGCAAGTAATGCTTGATTGCAAGTCTTCACTACTGACTACATTCAATACCCCGTTTGGTAGATACAGATTCCTCAGGATGCCTTTTGGAATACATTTTGCCAGTAAAGTCTTTCAATGTGCAATGGATCAAATTTTTTCAAGCTACCCGTGTGCAGTAATAGTTGATGATTTACTGGTTGGAGGTAATGGTGAAGTAGAACATGACAGAAAACTCGGAAAAGTTCTATACAGAGTGTGTGAAGTGAATTTAAAGCTCAATCCTCTAAAATGCAAATTCAGACTACCAGAAGTTACCTATGTAGGTCATTTACTTACCAGTATGGGCTTACAATCAGATCCTTCTAAGCAACCAGCCATTCTTGAGATGCCAGTTCCAGACTTTCTTGGTATGGTTAACTGGGCAAATTTATCCCTGACTTTAGTGAGTTATCAGCACCTTTAAGACAGCTGATGCACAAAAGTGTTGCAGAGTCATGGTTAGAACAATACCAGAGAGCATTTGATAACCTCAGACAGCAAATTGCTAAACCTCCTACATTAAAGATACTATGATGTCCACAATCCAGTAGTTCTTTCCTGTCATGCTTCAAAGTTTGGTCTTGGTGCAGTTATTCTTCAAGAGGGCAGACCTGTAGCCTGTGCATCTAGAACTCTTACCCAAACTGAGATGCACTATGCTCAAATTGAGAAGGAACTTTTTGCAATTGTGTTCACGTGTTCAAAGTTCCATGATTATATTTATGGCAGAGCAATTCAGATAGAAAGTGACCATCAACCTCTGGTTACTATTTTAAGGAAGCCTATGCATTTTGCTCCAGCAAGACTACAAGGGGTAATGCTCAAATTGCAAAAGTATAATTTCAAAATGGTGTATACAAGGGGTAAACTTCTTTATCTGGCTGATACCTTATCCACATCACCTAAAAATACCACAGAACAGCTTGATGCAGAGAAGTTTGACTTTGATGTCATGGAAGTGCATAATTTTCTACCACGAGATTTGATGAGCTGAGTGATCATACAAAGACTCATTCAATTTTGCAAAAGCTCAACCACTTCATCAGTGTAGGATGGCTGTCAAAGCAATCCTGTGTACCGCCAGAAGTGCAACCTTACTTTCCATACAGAGGTGAGATGCTGATGGAAGATGGTATCATTTTCAAAGGTCCAAAAGTTATTGTTTCTGCTTCCTTACAGCGTGAATACATTCAGATTTTGTATCATGGCCACCCAGGTTCCGATTCTACCAAAAGGAGGACGAGAGGACTAGTATTTTGGTCTTCTCTAGCAAAAAACATTGATAAAATTGCTTTCTTCTTGTTCATTGTGCAACAGTGCTAAGCCTAATTTGCAAAAAGAGCCACTTCAGCTAAGCCAAATTTCTGAACTACCTTGGTCAGCATTAGCAAATGACAAATTTGAGTGGAATAGTCAACATTACTTAGTGTTGGTAGACTCTTATTCGAACTGCTTTGAGATCAATTTGCTACCTAACCTAATATCCACTGCTGTTATTACCAAGCTGAAACTTCATTTCTCAGTCCATGGTAGTCCACACAAAGTTATTTCTGACAACGGTTCTCAGTTTACCAATCGTTTCAGAGATTTGCTAAAGAGTGGGACTTTATCCATGTTACTAGCAGTCCTGAATATCCTAAGTCAAACAGCCTTGCTGAACTTGCAGTACAGAGTGCAAACCAATTACTGGAGAGGTCAAAGCATGACAGTACTGATATCTTCTTGAATTTACTCAATCTCAGAAATATACCCAGTGACAATCTACTTGGCTCGCCTGCTTAGAGACTTCTTTCTAGGCAAATCAGAACAACCTTGCCTATCAGTTCTAGTTTGTTGGTGCCTAATGCTAAAAACAACAGTGCAATCAAAGCCCAACTTTTTAAGAAGCATTCTTCTCAGAAGTCCAGCTATAATAAAACAAGTAGATTTCTTCATCCGTTAAAAGGAGGAGAGACGGTGAGGATGCAAATGGTGAAAGGCTTTGATCAAATTGGTCAAGTGAGAGGTGTATGTACTGAGCCGAGATCCTACTTGGTGGAATCTGAGGGTATAGAATACAGGAAAAACTGCAGACATCTTCCTGTATCGAAATGATATTGCAGCATCGTATGTGTCGCAGTACCTATTTCTGTTCCTGATGATGTCCCAGACATTCCCAGAGTTGAGCATTCCTTGAAGACAGTCCCTGTTGCTAGATCCAATTCTGACTTTATGGTCAGGTTGCATTTCAAGTCGTAATGTAAAATACACAACAATTTGGGCATAATTGTTTTCTGTGTGTCTAATTTTGTATGATTGCATGTCTGTATAACTGCATCTCAAAAGGTCATTTCTGTAAATTGCATGTCATTGAATACTGTCATTTCTTATAAGGACTATTTCTCAAAGATGGAGGACGTAGATTGGAGCACGTGTATGTACCTTTAAGAAGCATTTCCAGATGTAGCATGTGCATATAAATACTGAGCACGTGCAGGCAGCAGTGCCATTTTGACAGAACAGCCAGAGTGTTAACATGTGGTGGTCAGTCTGTTTATAAGTTTAGGTCACAAGGCCTCATTCCTGTTGTGTTTGTGTGTAATAAAGCTACTTGAACTGAACCCATGAATGTTCATCTGTTTTATCCTGACCAGACGAGTGACAACAGTGACTATCCAGCACTGTGCCAGAGATCTGAGGACAGCACACTGTGAATGTGCGTACACTCTGCAGTCAACCCCACCTACTTTAATATTCACTTTCCAGCGTCACATAACCTTTAGGATGTGAACAGCAGTTGAAGGAAAGTACTCAATACTGCATCCATTCCCATGTTTATGCAGTCTTAGCATGGGAATATTAATGTAGTAAAGTGTGTGTGTGGTGGGGGTTTAAATGTATTTGCCTCTGCATAAGCATTGGTGCTCAAATAAATATTACATTAATAGGTGTGAGTTCCAGAAGAGCATACTCTGGTGATTCATCAGGCACCATACATAAATATATAATATAATATAATACAATACATAATATATGGATCTATATCAGTACATTGAAGTTCAGTTACATTAATGTGCTGTTATTAAATAGAAATTGTCAGAGTCAGAGTTTTGTCATACCTATTGAATACACAAAAAAAGAAACTAAAAAAAATAATCTTTTTGCCGGGGGGGGGGGGGTGTCTCTTAGATCATGCTGTAGTGAGGAAAAGGACAAAGTCCTTACTTATTGTATGCAGCTGTTGACCATTCAATGTACAGCACCAAAATACAGCAGTATAAGTGAATGGAGCAAAGATGCTCACAGTGTTAGAAGAGTCAGACCTGCATTTTACTGATGATGTCCAGCATTCAAAAATTTTACAATTTCCAAGAAATGGGTCTTGACATAAACCATGACAGCAGAATATAATATAATATTCACACATTCATAAATGTAGGAATATGTACGTATTCAGAGACAAATGTAAAATTATTGCAAAACTTTCTTATACCTCCCATTTAGCCTAATAATGCAGAGAATAAGGTAAAATCACAGTTTAGTGTTTTAATCCTTGATCTGTGAAAAGGGAAGAGATAAATCTAACCAGGTGCTGATGGGATTCTGTCTTATTTGCAAAGGAGACACTGTATATTTGTATAGGGATGTGATTGGGAAGGGTGGGGGACATATCAAAGGGGTAAAAAATCAGCAGACGTGAAGGAGTGCAAAAATAATGATATAAATGGGGAGGTGCATGCATCTGAGGTTAGGTGCACAGAGATGGAAATATGTTTTGTTTTTCACTAATCAGTTCCACACTGGTATTGATGAGTCATCAGAAAATAACTCTGGAATGGGCTGCATGGAGAAGCTACCCTTACAGCATGATAAACAAGAACATCAAACTTGGCCCCTTCTCCAGCGAACAGCCAGGTATATATAGGTAAGAGTAGCATAATCATCCTGCCTTAAGGATACATCATATCCAGAAGTAGCTAGGAATGCATGCATTGTCATTGTCTTGGTGGCTGTATCCCTAAGGTTATAAAAGATTCTTAGGAGGCCCGTGTTTACTTCCCTTCTCCAGAAGATGTTTGAAAACATATCCTTCTTTGCTCCATCTAGTTGTGCCTCAAATGCTGTCTTATCATTCTACCAGAGAATATTCAGGTTTTCATTCCTGTGGAATGAACCATCTAACATGTTGTATCCCACAGCAACTAATATGAAAATATTTCCATGAGGTCCAGTTCACTGTACTTGTGTTCAGCAAGGAGGATAGAAGGTTTATTTTATTTTTTGGAGATTAAGGGTCCTTGGACCTTGTATAAATCACCTTGATAAATAAAAATACAGTTTCTAATCTTATGTTTTAGACTTGCAAAAACTCCTCTGTCCATAAATCTATTAAATCTGCTGGATGTGTTCTGTACTCGTATTATATTGCTAATGCCTGGAACTAATTACCTGTATGTATCAGGTCATTTCCCTCCCTCTAGTCCTTTAAAACTATTCTGAAAGAATTCCTAGCCAAAATCTGCCTTTATTCTTATTTAACCCTAGGAAAAACTACATTCCTAAATATGAACAAAATATTTATACTTTACACCTCCTTATTCACTCACTTCCTTCCTTTAATCAGTTTCTCTCCCAGACTCTGTCTAAATATGCCATAACCTTATTTTTTCCTCTCAATTCATATTGCAATTCCTGTTTGTATTATACTAACATACCTTTAATTTCTCTGTAAACTGGCTAAAATTTGTCTAAATAGTAAATCATTTTCATTTGAGTTGTATCTATTTTTAATCAATGTTGGCACATTGTATCTAATGTGGCATAATTATTTTAACTGTAGATGTTTTTGTATTATGTTTGAAGATTTAAAATTGTTGTTCTTAAAATGTTATTGTAATACTTTGGAGCTTTTCTCCCCAAGCCACCACTTAAAATGGATACCTACCCAGTTGGACTTTTCTGGTAATCAAATGTCAGTCACTAAATAAATACATTTTAATAGTCAATATATTCCATTAGAAGCTCAGTGGTGTCCACTGATCAATAAAACATTCCTTATAACACTGTTTTGTACCTTTCTATACTTAGATCACCAGAAGAGATGGAACCTTACAATTAGAGTGGAAAACAGGAAGACAGGAGTATCTGCACAGAACTAATAATCATTAGATGCATAGAGATCCTGCTACAATGACACCTTCTCTGTTCATATGAGAGAACGACAGATACAAAACTGGCAATAATAAAGGAAGCTTTTCTTGCTCAAAATGGACTTGCCGTAAAGCTACAGATTCGGCAATACAGATTCAAAGAGAACTGCTGCTCATGAATAAGGAGAAGCCCTCCAGTGACCGGGTACACCAGGTACGACATACCTTCCTGAATTTAAAAATATATAACAAATCATATGAGAACTCTGTTCAGTATTCAGTAAGATTTTACTTGGCTTGCTGCCACAGAGGAAGTGTTCTTATCTGCACCACAAATTATTTGGTTTTGCCTAGTGGACTTGGATCTGGAGGGATTGTAGGGGAAGGAAAGATTCAGCTGAGTGTATGGCTCTTTGAAAGGTGGGCATGGGATTGACAGTCCTAGCAAAAGCTCTAAGTGGTGGCATGATGGTTTGCTACAAGCTGCCTAAAAGCGAAGGTCAATTCATGCAGACATCTGCAGTGGGGTCATACTGTGCATGTGGTAGCAAAGGCTCACTGTCTGCATTAAACATCATTGCATATAATGATTTTTGTGCTGAAAAGAGATATGCCTTAGGGAAAAAAAAGACTCATGCCAGAATACAGTATGCAAATGTTACATTCACTAAAATAAAAAATACATACTGCAGAACTATTGCAAATATTGGTGACCAAAAAAAAATGCAAGGGGGCAAGCCATTCTACATTCCATCTGTGGGCTTTAACTCCATGCCTGCTTATTTAAATATATTAAGTTTACAGCCACACAACCGTGAACAAAGTGCAAATGCAGTTTAATGGGAAATGCGTTTCTGCAACACCTTTGCCACTACTGAAACAAAATTCAAAATGTATTTAAATAAATAAATCCACAAACATCTGACACTACCAAAAAAAAACAGCAACATTGACATTCACCCAGACAGGAAACACAAAAACAAAATTAAATGCACACACTTTAAAAATAGTGATGATGCAACTAAATACGGCAAGCCAGTGCAACTTTGATTAAAGTGTAATTTGAAGTATTTCTTTAATACTGCTTCTTGTATTAACAGATGCAGTCAAAGACAGTGTCTCTAGAAAAATCCCCCATGACTGTACTGGGATGAATGTATCTCAGTTTGGCCTCTGCACCCTCGCATTATATCTATAGATGTATGGTCAAGATAATTTATCTTAGCATTTTATCTACGGACTTGTGGTTGAGATAATGTATCTCAGCATTATATTTATGGATGCATGATCGAGATAATGTATCTCAGCATTATGTCTACAGATGTATGGTCGAGATAATCTATCTAGCATTATGTCTACAGATATATGGTAGGACATAATGTATTTTAGTATTATATCTATGGATGTATGGTTGAGATAATATATCTCAACATTATATCTACGGATGTATAGTCGAGATAATATATCTCAGCATTATATTTATGCATGTATGGTCAAGATAATGTATCTCAGCATTATAGTTATGAGTGTACAGTCAAGATAATGTATCTCAGCATTATGTCTATGGATGTATAGTCAAGGTAATATATCTTAACATTATATCTATGGCTGTCTAGTCAAGATAATGTATCTCAGCATTATACCTATGGATGTATGGCGGAGATAATGCATCTCAGCATTATGTCTACGGATGTATGATTGAGATAATATATCTCAGCATTATCTCTGTGGATGTATGGTTGAGATAATATATCTCAACATTATATCTACAGATGAGATAGAGAATCATTAGACAACCTACATAGAAGATTCTATATGAATGAGAAGTGTACTAATTGGTTCTCTGACATAGTAGTCAAGGCATGGAACAGACTACCAAATTATATTAAAGCAAGTGTTAGTTTAGATGTTTTTAAGAACAGCCTGGTCACTTATTATGGGAAGAAGTGTTTTGGTATATTGGCAAGTTAGAAGGGCATTAAATGCCCATGCTTGAAATATCTGTATGTATGTATGTATGTATTGTCGAGATAATGTATCTCATTATGTCTACAGATGTATGGTCAAGATGTGAAAGTGAGAAGAGAAACCAGGATCCAGCTGATGTTCAGCAGCCAGAGATTGCAGCAATTAATTTGATTGTCAAAAAATAAATAAAACGAAACATATCTCTAGAAAATGGAAACAACCCTCCATAGCCATGATACAGGATGTTACAGAGTTGCTTAAGGAGATTATGTAATTAGAAATGCCCTTGGCTGCCTTAAGTGTTAATTTGTTCATAAGTAACAAATGTCAGCAGTTTTCTGTTTGGCGTATGTTATAAGGGACAGTAAATGGATTCAGAAAAGGTCCTGTCTTGGAGAGGATGAGAAAGGAGACACCCAATCCAAAGTCTATACACACTGGAAATCATAAAATGTATGCTGAATGCAAATGCATCACCATTGGCATAAAACTTGCTGTTAGACTATAACAAGCTTTTAAAATGTATAATTGAAACAATTTGGTGGAATTTATTATCCATTGTTTATGATATTTTTTCTTTCTCTTCTTTATTTCTTTGCTGTTATAGTTAATTTTATATGCTGTATATATTACCCTATGTTGCTGTTTTATTTTTATATGAGCAATTCTGACAGGTGTACAAGTTAACAAATATATTTCAATATTTAAAAAAAGGACACAGATTCTGGGCCTTCTTTGGCGGTAGCCTTTTTATTCTTCATTTAAAAAAGGACTTAAATGAGCTATGTAATGTTTGAGCGAGAAAAAATTGGGTATATTATAAGTGATGTATAATGTTTGCAAGTGGGAGTGTGTCGGTATGGTATCTGATGTAAAATGCTTGCAACTAGAATTGTGTCATCGTGGTTTGTTTTCATTTATATAAATGTACGATTGCCTATGTAGTAAGTGATGGTTTAATATAGATATTTCTTGTTTAAAAAAAAAAATGAGACACTTGGAGCCCAGATGAACTTCCACAGGCAATGTTAAGTACTGAAAAATTAATAAGCTAGCGACATCATACTTCTCGCAAACAGATTATTCTGTAATGGTCAAGTCAATGGTGATATTTATGAGAACACCTTTGCATCCTGTAGAAACATTGATTGTTGAAACTAAGCATATTAAATGTTTTGCAGCATAGCCAATACACAAATACATATCAATATATTTGTCCTTACAGTAGCCAACAGTATTATTAAGTGTACTGGAAAGTAACAAATTTATATATTCTTTTTATAAAAAGATGCATAATTATATGATTCTAAACTGGTGACCTTCTCAGAATATGTGAGGTATATAAAATACTGTTATAGTTTGCTGTAGTATTAGTACATGTTTATTCTTAAACATACAATGATTAATGGATGCGTAACCACAAATTCACCCCCTGGTTTAGCACTTCGTCGGTCATGGATAGGTGGAATATGTAACTGTCTCAACATATCCTTGTTTAGGCAACTTAATGGTTATTTGTATGCAAATTGCAAGGGCTGAACACTACTATAGGAATGTAAGGCTAGACTTCCTAAGATCCTCATAGAACTATAGCTTAGTAAGTACCTATGAAGCTGTTATACTTAATTTCCAGTCTAATGAGACTAACTATAAATGCCTGAGAGTCTATGTTGCTCCAATATTTAGCAATATAACAAGAGCGATAAGTCAGTACCACTGCTGTTCTAAGATACCAGAGGGAAATAAATGTCTGTGACATGTGACAAATACATGTTCTGATCACTGCATCTGTAGCAGTGCATGCTGGGCAATGGGTAGCTTTTACCTCGCTTGTTTTATTGTAAACTAGAAGTTTTATATGTTATATTGTTTGCTCATATAGGAATTAGATGGTTTTAGCTGGTTTTGTTTTCAAGCTGTCATATTCAGATATCCATATTTCTAGATTGGAGGCATCTCTGCAGTCTGTTCTGTGTCACTCCGTGTAGTTTTCAAAAAAACAGCACTAGGACACACTTTCTTCTAAATTATCTTTGTAGCAACTGCCTGTATATCTGTTCACACACTCAGACTTGTACACTATGGCTGGGACTCCTAGAGGGTTAGCACAGTATGCAGTACAAAACAGGATGGGTAGTGGCCCCTTGGAGAGTGTGGGCATATCTAAGAAACAGGTTAGTAGAAACAGTACAATACACAACATGGAGTTCATGCAAATAAGTGTATAATGACATGTAAATGAAGGGTGCCATGCAAATGAGTCACAAATAATATGCAAATGAGGGAACATAAAATGGTGGAATGGTTCTGAATCATATAAAACAGTGGTACTTGCCCATTTTGACCCCATTTTGGTGTGCATGAGAGAAGCTTTGCTACGAAATGCACCAGTCAACTCGTACATCTGTAGGCATGTAATGGTAGCCAGCTGGTGAAGTCAACTGGCCACAGATAAATAAACAGGAAGGGCTTCCACTCCATAAAGTGCCAGGTGGTCTGGAATGCCCAGGGCATTACTCATATTGTGTCTGTCTGCCACCTATGCTGTGCAGTGCAGACAATTCACATATATAGCACTCGTCCGACCTATACCAGTGGTTCCTGCAATGTGATCTCCCGCAAGATCACTCAGCTGGTAAGTGCATTTACATGCCAGATATGGGCTTATAAAAACGTACCTTGCATGCTGGAAACAGGCTGCATCCAATATGTTATTATAAATGGCAGTGTATAAATAAAATGACAAATGACCAAAGTAAATAAAACAGATTGGACTTCATTGTCTTCCAGGGAGTTAAAGCAGTGGAAAAACTCATCTAATAAACAGTGAATAAAAGACTCAGTCAATAACAAAAACATTAACCAAACAATTGAATATTCATGCAGTTCAAAGACCTTAAGGTTAAATTTTTTCTTTCAAGTTATGGTATTATATTTTTAAAAATATAAAATTATCTTGTACCCCAAAACTGTATATGTTTCAAAAGACAAGTATTCAACACAGAAACTTCTTATCTGCCTGCAGAATGTCCAGCTACTGCATTGTTCAATTTTAGCCATAGTTATGCATCCTGTATGTACTTGCATTTAAGCCTTAGAAAAATAAAATTAAAAAAATAAAATTGTCCTACACACAAAAAGACATCTTATTGTTTGTATTTTGTACATGTTTGAAAATCATTTTAATTTCTTTGAGGAACAGTACGTAATTGCCCTCTGCGGTCATAGAAGGCAAGATCACAAGGTCTTTTAAAGTGGCTATGCACTAGAAAATTGGACAATTTTTGCAGCTAACATGAGACTTCTGCTTCAAAAGGTATGACTAATGAAAGAACATCCTCTCCCAAGATATTCCAAAATATAAAATTAAACCAGCTAACTGCATACTTAATAAATTATATTCAGTAACAAAACAAATATCTTTTTTAAAAGATGAAGCATTTACACAGCATTTTCTTCATTTCCAAAAAGTAATTGTGTACGAGAAACACCACAGCTTTTCTAATAATCTTACTCTCTGAACACGTTATCATTCCTTCTTGTATCTCTGTGTTATCGTATCTTTGTCACATACAGTATGTTGTTTGTGTGGTGCAGGTGATGTCTGAGTTGTGCTAGAATCCTGATTGATGATCTCAAGACGCAACCATCAGGCATTGCAGAGAATGTCATATAACATAGCCTAGCCTAAAACATAAAGGAGGAGGCATTCACACTAATAAAGGGATTCTTCTGTTGATTTCCTCCTGCACTGGACATATACAGCAAGATATTTGTTGTGTGTACTATGATCCATATCAGGGTATCGGATAAACATCTGCAGCAGTAAGGCAACATCATGTCAAAACCTCTTATATAAGTTACAGCAGTAGCAGAAGGGTAGGGTAGAGAGTCAGGAGAGGAGCATACAGCAGAAGAATCATGGTAAAGGCAGAAGCAGATGCAATCCATCAGAGCAGTGGGAAAGAGATGGCATCAGGTCTACAAGTAAGGGCCAAGATATTAAAAAATTATATCATAAAATGATGCTTGCAGGATCACACATTGTGCAACCAACATTATTGTACCAAAACAGGCTAAGGAGTAGGCAGGACACCATCAGTATCACAGGTAACTGCAACACTCTAATGTGGTGTAGGGTCATGGGAAGTGAGCACAGTAACCATGTACTCCTGGAGGTTGTGGTGAGTCAGAGATCATGTCTTCCAATGGTTGGATAGGGCTGCCACAATGTGACAACTGCTGGTGTCTGATGTGCCAGGTAGTAATGTAAGGGCTGTATTCAATCCATGGCTGAAAATGGGCAGAACCACAGGACTGTGCAGGGACTCCCAGAAGTGGCATCTCATATAGAGCATGAGGAGCAATGCCAAACATCACTTGGGTGATACTCATGGACAAGAAAGGTATGCTCACCTCATAGACAGTGCACGTCAAATGCTCTGAAGGATGCAGGTGCAGTGGTCACAGCTGGAGTCCATGTGGGGATGGATGTTTGCCATACTCCAGAGGCCATGTGCTCGGCCAGTACCTCTACAGGGGCCTCTCTAATGGTCATGGATGTAGGTGTCCCCCTTTCCTTGTAGTGTTACAGACAGTACCTCTGTGTCATTGGATCATATCATTGCATGCTATCATCATCATCAGAAACAAGTGCCCTGCTGATGCTAGCCATATGTTATCCTGTTGTGCAGGACCCTGCAACAATTGAACCTGTGAAACTAAGAACACATATGCCTCCATATCCCCTTGTGGCTTGCACACTGGTACATATGCAGACAGGGCTGTACAATATGTTGTGAGATGCACCTTGTCATGCAGATTGTTGCAATTGCAAACTGGTAGTGGTGGAAGGACAGATATGCATTGTGACTGGCAGAGCTGACTGATCATCATGCCACTCCCATCATCCCTCGATACTAACAGTCAGCCCGTGACATTAGCCCCCCCTCCCCCCAGGTTGAGTGATATCTGGGTTTGTTGCACTCTAGGATGGCCTGGCTTCCAATCATGTCAAGAGCCCATCTTATCCCCTTCTTTAAGAGTTCTTCCCTACTTGTCATTTCCTATTCCTTGTTTATTTTCCAGTCCTCTCCTATCATCAACTATCCATCCTCTGCAGGTATTTGTCCATCCACTGTCCTGCCCACTTTTTGTATTTACACCATTTCTGTACGTCTGTATCACTGCTCCATGTTTGTCTGTTTGCCCTTGCCACTTGCCTTTCTCCCTCTATCCTACACACAGCCACCCCTCATTATGATCCCCATCACCCTTTTCTTTTCAAAATAAAAAAGGAGCCCTATTACCCCAAAAAAGTACCCTTCCTCAGTTATTCATGCCTTATGATTTTCCTTCTGTTTTTACCTCTGGTTGCTGTTCTCCCCTTTCCTACATTCCTATTTACCCTGTTTCCTCCTCAAAATGATTGACTTCAACAATTGGCTTGGCTTCTGGTGTCATTCAAAGGGGATCCAGTATCTGTCTGCCTGGAACGACATGATCGACAGACCACGATGCTTTGCCAGACATGGTCTGCACCTGTCGCCCCTGGGATTCAGGTTACTGGCAAAGGCTCTTGTCACCCCTATAGTGCCTTTTTTAGGCAAAGTTTAAAACCACCACCATAACAGGTACAAGCATGCAAAATCTGAAGGTAATGCTACTCAATTCTAGAAGTCTAAACCTCAAAATGCACTCTCTCGAGGCACTCCTAAAAATGGAGAACATCGATATCTGTGCAGTAACTGAGATCTGGTTCAAGGCTCCAGAGAGCACCCCTGCAATACCAGGCTACAACTCTTACCACACTTTTCGGCCACCAAACCAGGATCGAAACACTAAAGGTGGAGGAGTGTTCATATTCACCAAGGATATTCACACCACCAGGTTAGTTGCCAAACTCAATGCGTCTGAAATTCTCCAGGTGAAACTAACACTAGGTAAGACTGCAATCCAAATTGTAGCTTGCTACAGATCCCCCACCATGCCCCAAGATTATCACTACACCTTTCTAAACATACTGGAAAATATTAATATACAACCAAACACCCTAATACTGGGTGATTTCAACTACCCTGCCATTAACTGGGAACACTACTCATGTACCAACACCTTTGCCCAACGGTTCTTGGAATGCCCTGGATCAACTACTCCATAGTCCCACCAGGGGCTCCAATATCCTAGAACTGGTCATTACCAACATGGGAAATCGATGCTCCACACCTATGGTCACCCCCTCGTTGGTCAGATCAGACCATAAGCTAATCACCCTTAACATCCACATCCCACCCCCATCCCCCAGTAAGGAAACCTCCATAAAAAACTTCTCCAAAGCCAACTTCATGTTACTCAAGTCAGAAGTTACAAACTTCATGACACCCATGCAGACGGGAACTGAAAGTTCAACTGCTGAGTCCTACACTAAGGCACTATACAAGCATATCCACGCATGAATCGTGCCATCCCAAACAGAACCAAGATGCTCTCCGCCAAAAAAAGGAAGACAATCTGGTGGTCCCCTGCCATAAACAAACTTTACAACAAAAGGAAGAAACTGTTACAGAAAAGTGGAAAATCCCGGGATGCAAAAAACTCCCTTACCAGCCTCAGTAAGAAGCTGAGATCCCTCATAAAATCCTCCAAAGCTAGTTACTAAAATAAAATTGCCAAAGATAACCACAAAGCACTCTATAACTATGTCAAGAATCTAAATGGCAATGCTCAGATCTGTTCTGAGCTACAACAGAATGGCATTAAATATACTGATCCCACGGATATTGCCAATATCCTGGCAGATCAATTCAGTGCCAACTTCACCCCCCTCAGTGGTCCATCTCAATACTAGAAGATTGCCAAATTCCAGTAATAACGGCCACACAGGTAAAAAACGCACTCTCCAAAGCTAAGAATACAGCATCCATGGGACCAAATGACATCCTGGGCTGTGTACTATATGAACTACAAAATGAACTGGCACCTCACCCATGTATCATGTTTAATCATACCCTCACCTCAGGCTTCATGCCCACTGAGTGGCGCACAGCTACAGTTATCCCACTCCACAAGGGGAATCCACCGCCCCATCAGTCTGACGAGCCTGATCTGCAAAGTCATGGAATGTATTATCATGGAACTTATAAACAAAGACAATGGCATCCTTAAAACACTGGACCCTACCCAGTTTGGGTTCGTGAAGGGCCGATCTTGTTTCCTGAACCTGATTGACTTCTTTGAATTAATCTCCAGAGCTGTGGATGAGGGTAAGGCAGTCCACACAGCCTATCTGGACCTCGCCAAGGCCTTTGACACCATCCCCCACTCTGGAATCATAGATAAACTTACTAAGCTGGGCATTAATCCCTACATCACCCGATGGGTTGCCAACTGGCTTACAGACAAAACCCACACTGTAAAAGTAGCTGAGTCCAAATCCAGCTCCAGACAAGTGACAAGTGGAATACCTCAGGGTTCAGTCCTGGGACCTCTCTTGTTTGGCATCTACTTCTCTGAAGTACAGGCCAACACTAAGGGACTCTGGCTAACAAAGTTCACAGATGACTGCAAACTGGGAGCCATTATTGAATCTCCAAATGATGTCGATACTCTATAAAAGGGCCTTACAGAAACAGATGCTTGGTGCCAGAGCCATGGGCTCAAGCTCAATGCCAAGAAATGTATAGTTATCGCCTTTGGAAAAAAACGTACCTGTGAATTATCGGGTCTATACTAGAACATCAAAGTGTCAGGTCTTTGAATGTTCTAATATTGACACCTAGTAACTGAAAGTTGAAAATAACAAATTTTTAGATAACCAAATTATTTCCTAGGGAAATAATTCGGTTGTCCATTATTGTCGCTTCTCTGTTTTCAGCTCTGCAGTGGAAAGTTACGGTCGGGTTCAGATAAGTGTGCGATTGTGTGGACGTGAGGGTTAGGATGGTATAGGTGAGTTAGGGTTAGGGCGCAGGTGAGGTGTGTGTGTGCGATAGTGACGGACCTTAGGGTTAGAGTTTGGGTTAAGGTAAGTGGGTAGATAGTGGTGTATGTACAGTTTAGTGTAGGTTTAGATGTAAGATTTTAGGTGTATGTGTGTGGATTGCTGTGTATGTGTTTTGGAACCGCAAATTTTTTTCCTAGGAAAAAATTCGATGTTCTAAATTTTTGGTCTTACCGGTTTTCGGTTACTAGGTGTCAATATTAGAACATTGGAAGACCTGAAACTTTGATGTTCTAATGTAGACCCGAATTATCACATAGGTGGCAGTACACTAAACACCAAAAGTGTGATAAGAGACTTAGGGACACAGGTGGACAGTGGTCTCACCTTCAATAACCACATCACCACAACAGTCAGGAAATCCTTCTATGTGGCACACCTCATCACTAAGGGCTTTTCATCCAGAAAAAAGGAGGTCATTGTCCCACTGTACTCATCCCTCATTAGACCCATTATAGAATACAACGCCTCATTTGGTATGTACCTCTCAAGACATCTGCAACAACTGGAAAGGCCGCAGAAATACCTTACTAAAAGAATCACAGGCCTAAAGCAGATGCCCAATGCTGACCACCTTAAAAAACTCCAGCTATACTCTGTCGCATATCGTCTACTCTGAGGTGATCTCTGCTTAACATACAAGGCCATGTCAAACCCAGAGCTGTTGGACATGCTACACTTAAAGAAATCCCAATCCCTCAGAGTCACATGCTCCAGGGATCTAAACCTTGTCATCACAATAAACAAAACATGCTGGAGGGATAGGTTCTTGACCCAGAGACTCCCAAGACTCCGGAATAGACTGAACATACATGTCAAGAAGAACACCTCTTTGGCCCTCTTCAAAAGGAACCTTTATGATTGGATGGGAGAAAGGAAATTTACGCCAGGGATCACGTCAATCGCCCTGCTAGACAGGGGTCCAGGGAAGTAAATAGTGTGGGAAGAAATAGCCAGGGAATTGTTATGGCTAGGCTTGTATAGGCCCTAGTGCCGATAGCCTAGTACCGACCTATGAATTTATGTAATGAACAGGGTTGCTGTTCACACCAATATTGGTCTATCATTTGGCAGCTGTGCTAATCTGTGACATGCTTCTTGTGGCTATGTGCTTCTGATAGCAGCAACCTGATGCAGAATGCATGACATACTGCTGTGGTCACACTAGGCATGCCTTGATCCTGACATCATTCATATTGCTCATATGTGCTGTTGGAGGGCTACTCTTCATATATGCCACTATAGCATTGCTCTGCATATAAATTTTGCATCTCTGCTTTATTTTTTTACACAGGTATTTTTCAAATATCTCTTTTAGCCAGTGGTAGAGAAGTGATACATTCTTCCCTCTCTCACTAAGGACATGTACATAATGAAGCACTTCTCCAAATGAGAGCTCTGTTTACTTTAAAAGCAGAAGCACACTGTTGCAAAGTATGTGCTGAATGAACAAAAAGTATCACATTATCTCTGTACTCTACTGATTCTTGCAGTAGATCTGTATGGCACTTATCTACAGTTGGTTATAAAACAAAGGCAACAAAGACAATTAACTCATCAAGTATGGTGTTGGGGGACTGTATTTTTTATTTTGTTTGCAGCAGTTACTATATCTCTTACTTTCGGAAACACAAGGTTATGCTGAGTATTACAGTTTCAGAAATTCATATGTTGTATTGTTTGTTGTAATTTGTATTATGGTTAGGACATGCTCCTCTAGTAACATTAGCCTAGTCTGCTGAACTTTCATCAATATTCTTGTATTGCAGTTGCTTCAGGCATAGAAGAGAAATGTTATGTTTAGTGGACTGAAGTTTTAAACTGTGTTTAGGTCAGTTTTATTTATTTACTTTTTTTTGCTTTGCTGCTTGTGGTTTTATTGTTTTCACTTTATAATGAATGGCATTTGGTCTTTTTATAGTTGTGTATTGTAGCAGATTCAGTGTTAGGGGAAATTTATTGTTTATTAACACAAAAAAGCAATGTCTTATAGCAAGTAGACAACAGTCACTGTAAACACACTGCTAAAATGACTGCATTAACACTTGCAATAAGCAACAAAATGCAGAATAACATGACCGGTCACAGTGTATAATGTTCTATTTATGCTATGGTGTACTATCCAGTGACTCGCAATGCTAGCATGCACAGGGCTTAATAACACGTACAAACAGAATGTTCCTTGCAGCATCCTCTCCATATTATTCCCCCTTTGACATCTACTTCCACAATTCACCTAGCCAGTTTTGTGAATGACCCCTCCAAAGCTGATTGTGTGTGCCTGAGCTTTTTGTATATGATCTTCTGTCTGCTGTTTGTGTTCATATATGATAGGCATTATACTTCAATAATGTCCAGTTTTACATGTGGGATATATGAGGCAAAAATAACTGATTCCTTTAGAAAATGTCTATTATTCTCCCACAATACACCATCACAGACCTGCTTTCAAATAATGATTTTTTTTTTATTTTCATGAAACAAATGCATATTTTCAGACATGAACTTGTTCAGGTAATTTAGACTGGGCTGATATGTGTACACCATCACAGACCTGCTTTCAAAAATGAAGAATGTTTTTTTTTTATTTTCATGAAACAAATGCATATTTTCAGACGTACTTGTTCAGGTAATTTAGACTGGGCTGATATGTTGTGGTAGTCATCTGCCTCAAAGTAATTGTAAATCTGGAGGCTGCATTCATTTTTTTTAAAGTTTGCAGTCCTGGATAATGTAAACTTGAAAATTATGAAAAAAAAATTATCTAGATTTCAGTCTCAGAGAACCTAGCAGGCTGGCCTAGACCAATCTGTCAACAGATTTGAACCCTGTGTTGGAGCAGTAACAGGATGATCTTATAATGAGGCAACTAGTTAGTATTAACAACATCTGTAGATGTGTTGTTCCATCTGTTCACATTTTATTCTTGTTGCCAAACTTGTCTCTGAAAAAAATCTTATCAACCAACCCTTTACGAATATGCAAAAGAAACTACAAAAATACATTGTTTTATTTTTTTTTTTTTAGACTTTATTGGCTTCAAAACATACAAAATAGAAAATAAATCTTAATTCAAAAGTACAGTAGTTCAAGATAAAAACAGAAATCCTTGTTTTATCTCTAGATATTAAAAACACACCTGCAAACATAGTCTTTTACGTAAGACTGGCTGTGTCTTGGAAACAAAATACATCACATCTAACTAGTGGAATGAGTGCAAAGTATTAATCTGGTTTAAGTAGCTGGAGCATTTCAGGTCACATATTTATGATTTACGTAATGATCTCTTATGGTTGAGTTTCATATACTGATTGTTTTAAACTTCAGTATAGAGACGGAGGACTTAGAAATATGCAGTGTTGTTGTTCTGGACCGTTAAATGCCTGAAATTATCTTGCCGGTTAAGGATTTAAGGTCCCCCTTCCTAAAAAAGTATTGAAAGACAATTTTTACAGGATCATATCATACCACAAACAGGATCATAGGGAAGTAGTACTGGCCATGTTTGTCAGTTTGTTTTTGTCTAACCACACCAGCAGTACTTGCTCTGATTCAAACCCAAGCCCTACAGTCTAGAGATGGGTGTCAAAGACCCAACTATAGCCCAGTACCTGGTCCTGATTTAGTATCAAAGTCCCAGCTATAGCCCAGCACCTGATCCTGACTCAGCTCTACTGTCAAGTCACAGTCAGATCAACTGCAATGAGCACATTCTTTTTTAATAGTAATGTTTTATTTCAGGCTAAGAGAGGCTAGAACAATATGGAAACCAACAGTGTACGAGGCTAACCATTCTGTGACTTGGTCAGTTGTTCATTCTAATAAAATATGATCATCCTACATTTTGCAACACAAGTTTTGTTGTTTATACAACAACACGATTTTCTAAATACACATTTTTCACTTTTCAGGTGGATGGGTAAAGATTCCATTGCTGATAAGTTTCTGCAGTGTGTCACATATGATCTGATTTTCAGTTACATCCATTTATGGCACTGTTCTTCACAGTTGCAGTAATACTGCTTCCCCTACTACCACAACAACTCAGCACTGATTTGGCAAAGTTATTTTCACCCACCAGTCATGTGATCTCACATACTGACCAAACTGCTGCTAATATAAATTATATGGCAATAAAGTCTCATATGTAAAACAGTGCATTTTCAAGCAACACCGCCTCTCTGTCACTAGGTTTTTGCAGTTCTGATTACTTCTTATTTATTCAAAATATGTCCATTACTATAGTTTGAGGATTATAAACTTTACATCACTAGTCATAGTACTAAACAAACACATATAAAAAATGGATAGAAGTATGAATAGAAGAGTAAAGCAGTTCACGTGTTTTCATGTCTCTTGATCATTCTGTTATACCATTGCAGGTTTTTCCCTTTGTTTTTTTACACATTTGAACTGTTAGTACAAGATATACTTAATATTATTTACAGCAACTTGCTGTGAAGAGTTTTTTTTTTTTTTTGGTGAACTGACTTTTTTGCAGTAGTTAGTTCTGCTTTCTCTTTTTACATGTCTAGTACATCTTTTTATAACCTTATTCATTTGCTCAGCTGAAGACATCTGCAGTGTGGTTATACAGTAACTCGGTAATATGGAGATACACTGTGTTTATATGTAACAACATTATGAAGATGCACAAGACGTAAGTTTGATTTTCATCCTAACAATTGTCAACTCACCAGTATACACCGTTACCCACATCTAATCTCATGATGGATAAATTATTAAAATATGAAGTAATATTCTGTACCACACCTCTTGACTAGCAAACCCACTTCTAATAGTAAAATTTGAAGTAGACACATTTTGTAACCACATTAGGTAGATTATTTTGCCTGCCAATTGCACTATGTGGCACAGTACTTTTTAAAGTTTACACATTCTCCTGCCTGGTTTTATTTGCAGTATCGCACTAAATTGTACCAAACTGCATGGAGTAGCCTACATACCGCACACATAATAACCTTATGGCTAGGGGTATTTTCAGTACAATAAGGACTTTATGATGTTCAAGAAGCCCCTTTTTGCATTGAAAAGATACGTTATATGAAAAACAGTGTTAACTATTTGTGCCAGAATGTCTGCTAAATAGTTGTATACTTGCACACAAGAACACACACTTTCTTGCTGTCTTTTCTGGGAGAGTGATCAGTGTGCCTCCTTCTCCTTCTGTTCGCTGAGCTTGACTGACCTACTGAAACATTAAGCCAGCAGCCTATATTACCAAACACTCATAAAGGTAGAAAATGGAGTTTCAGACAGCTCCTGTCCAGCTTTGCTCAGTTTATGGTGTAATAAAGATTTGATTGGGGGGATACCTGTCCAGTTTTCAATTTGTTTAATTCTTCAATAAGCACAAAGTACACAATTTTACTGTGTTCTACTGAAGACTTTGAAAATTTAGCAAAATATCATATATTGAGAAGTTTGTTGCCCACTGCATTTCTAACTGGTTCAAAATAACTGGTTAAACAACACAAGACTTGCCTTGAAATTCACACTAATTACTCTCCAAAAGCATTCATTTTAGAAGGTTATTATCTAATAATTCTGCAATAGTTTTTGTAATCTTTTCCCTAGTTTTTATACCAAATGATGTAACACTAGTGTCTGTATTGTTTTTTATTTTCTTATTACTAGATTTATGAAGTAAAATCAGAATATCTGTTTTCCCTGAATACTGACAAATTTCACCTCTTGTAACACTACTAAACATATTAAGACAATAGACTGAAATAATACCAATAATTACTTTCTCCTTTATGTCTGATTACAAAGGTTTATAAAATGACTGGAACAAGTACTAGGCAATATGCAAACTGTTAGTCATGAAGAAATGCTTCAAAATTATAATGAGTGATACTTGGAAATAGTAGTACAGAAGACTTGGAAGACATAATACAATTTCAAAAGTAGTTGCTCATGTAGTATATTTTGATTATATTCATTGCTTAAGGGGAAGGATGTGAAAAATTACATTCATGAAATACAACCTGTACCAAGAATAAATGATACTGTATAAGTTGTCATGAGTGAAGTATTTAACAGACTAGATTTCTGCAATGTTACCTAAATGAGAAGCTGTAAACATATAAACATCACTCTGGAATATGTACATTGATAAAAAGTTACCATTAGTTAATAATAAATAGAAGTGCTTCTCAAGCAAGAACATGGTACTGAATAGGTGTCACATGACCTGGTCTTGAAACCAACAGATTTTAAATTTTTCATCTCAGATGCAAAATGTGAATTTTTAGAAAAGAAAAAGTAATATATCTAGATGACATAGGGATTTAACTACATATGCAATGTATATAAGGAGTTTAGTGAGACCTTGCCATTATTAACTGAAGACAAATGGGTTACTTTTAAATTAATTAATATATATTTAATATATTAATATATTTTAAAAGAAAGAGCTTTAATACAAATATAAACATTTAACCTAGACAGCATACTGTAAAACATGAAATGTAGACTATGAAAGTTTTAGCACTTCTGAAAACTAACTAACAGGAAATACAAAAAAGATACTGGTGGCAGAGAATGGCTCAAAAGCAGCAATATCACAAGAAATAAGTTAATTAACTCAAGAAGTAAAAAATTACTGCCCTTGGGTATATCCCCAGTGAAAGTGTTGCACAGTTTTTGTTTCAGGTACTGTGCCATAACAAACAAAACAAAAAAGCAGGTTACAGAGAAGACCTGCAAAATTTATAAAAGGGCTTACAAATGAAGGTAGAAAAATACATTAATAACTATCTACTTATAAGCAGAAAAATACTATTGTAATGCAGGCTGCAAATCACTAATTATGGAAACAGTACAAGAGCAAATAGATAATATGCAGTGACTAGAGTATTACACTGGAAACTAGTATCAGTAAAAAATAGTTCATGATGCATGAACACCTAAAATAAAGTGTACATGGTCTGTATTCAAGAACATGTCTACCACATTTTTTGTGCTATCTCTTCACTCAGAAATCTTAGACTAGATGTTGATGTAGTGGTAACATTTATCAGTCCCCCTCAACATTTAAGATTGTAAGAAAATTGGTAGGAAAACTAAAATTAGGAGGAAGAAGGTGTGAGTTATGCTTGTGTTGTCTGCTCACACAGAATGGTTTACATTTAGTGCACACTTAGAGTAGGCATTCATGAATCCAGCCCCATGTTTAAATCGAAGACTGATGATTTATTGAATGCTTTACTTATATCTAAAGAGGAAGATAATGACCTAAAAATGATGTAAACTAGATAGTCACACAAAGGAAAGAAACATATGGCTTATTGGTAGGAGGCAAATGTGACTGTGAAACATGACTCTTATTTTTTTAAGTGAGAATAACACTGTTTATGCAGTGTCCACCAATTCTGGTTGGTATATTGCCATTAAATTGGTTTGATTCATGCAGTTTCCAATTGCAATAGCTGACTCACAGGAAGCCATATTAATCTTGTCAACGATACCAGATTCACATGGAAAACTGCTTTCACTGGTCAACAAAGAATAAAGAAATACATATTCTTGGAGTCTATTACAGTAAAACTGTAATAGTCAAATCCGTTAAATTTAAACTCTCTTTTCTATGAGGGAGACAATATGGTGTTTTATCAGGATCTTATATTTCTAACTTATGTATTAAAACATATTTTGTTGTTTCTTTCCTTCTTTCATTATTTTATGTTATTTTATTTTTTTGCGTTAGTCCTAAACTGGAGCTGTACAATTTTTCCAGGGGAAACGTGAAATATGAACATAATTTGGCCATTCAGAATATAACATAAATTGACTAAACTTCTTCATTAGATAAACCTCTTACCTTGTAATTAGTCCTAACAAGACAGCATAATGAAACGGGTTCAGGTTTGTTAGCATTCACTGTGAAGTGAATACAGACAGGCATCCAAATTTACCACATGAAAAGTCAACTCCCCTTATGATGTATTGTATATAATACTAATTGTCTCGTCAGACATGCTCTGAAAGAGCACACAATATTAGTCTGTACAACTGCAAAGTACAGACTATAGCTGTTTTCTTTCTTTGCCTACTGCATAAAGCAGGTCTTTTTAATGACTGTACTTGACTATGCATTAATTAAATGTTTGATGTGTAATTTTCCTTCCAAAGAAATAAAATGTATTTTATTTAATTATAGTAACAGACTTCTGTATATTTGGGGTATACACAATAAAATTTCAATGCGTTTTCCAGAGACATAAGCGTATTTGTCCATATAACACATACCTATAAATACCCTATAGGGCTGTTTGTTTTTATTCCTCTAATAGATATTTTATCAGGGCTTGTTGCTTGCATGTATTTGCTGAGTTCTGGGCTCCCATTGTATGTTCAAGGACCATAACCGAGATCCTTAGAGCTCCATGAATTTAAGTGTGGGGAAATACTGTGAAATTGCTGTATCTCTGAGCATTCCTTCTATGAGGTACAGAGAGCTCACGGTTAGAATACATAAGTAACAGGAGTGTGAGGGGTACAGTCCCCCACATTGACAGGGTGTAGAGAGCTTGTTCCTCTGCAAAAATACTTTGAATGTGTAGCAGTGACATTTGCAGTTTGCTGTTACTTATGTTTAATCACATACAAACTTTCCTAGTTTTGTGTCTCAGATTATCGAATCTTGAACTTCTGATGCAGCACCTTGACCTACATACTGCAAACGATTTGCATTATCACATTTCGACCTTTGACAGGGGCATGCTGAGCTAAATACTCTGCAGAAAGTGTCTAAATAGTTATGGCTTGATTTAAAAATGCAGCTTTTATTAGACATTGGCTTTAATTAAAACTTTCCTTCCTGGCAGTCTGCTTATTTTAATAGCTGTGATACCACAATTTTAAAGTGCCTTTTTTTAGGCCTACATTATTTGAGTTTGTAAGAATTCTATGCACTAGAAAGGTGATACTTAAATGAACACTATGTTTTTTCAAACTAATGATTACAACAAATTATGAGCATATCTGTTATGAGGTATATTTTCTCATTCTATTTCCCACCTAAATGAAATGTTCTTTTAGTCTTGATGTGAGCTATAGATTAGTCATTGTGTCCAATTTACTTCATTTGGAATTATAGTGCCAGTTACTTATTACCCAGTATCACAAGATACCAGCTCAGGTATGCTGGACTTGAATCTTGCTTTCAGTTTAATCTGTGCTGTTATTTACAAAATGGGCATTACTGCAGGAAATCCCTGAAGCATTAACTAAAACTACACTCTACCTTCTGCATCCACACGTGCACTCAAAGCAACATCGTAAGAAGTCTGGGTCATTGGTAAATTACTGTGACAGGATGGTATGAGGACAGTTACGGAGAATACAGTGAAGTTTCTAAGTGGTGCAACGGAGTAATACATGCATACATAGATACAGTACTGCATTATTTCAGTAAAAGAGCAGACCCTTACATCCCAAAACTGGAAAAAATAGAAAGGTACTACTCACTAAATACGACACACAAGGAGCAGCATCTGGAAAAGGTTCTATCTGGCACTTTGTGATGGGACTTCATTGTCAGTTTTTCACAGAATTGTTGGACACAGGTCTCCAAAGTAAAATATATATAATAATACTCAACATATTCTAGCACTGAATGTATTCTGTATAGCCTATAAATCTTTATTTCTAGTACTTGTTAAAACGCCAACTGTTTTAGTCACGCAGGTTAAGGAATGTGGTGACATTTTAAAATGACCTTGTGTTAAAAAGCACTGTAGCGGTACAACAGGTTCTTTTGTTATCCATTTTACATCACTCTCCCTGTACAGACATTGGACAGACACTTACGGTACTACTTTAAGGAATATCACAGTACTGTACACTGTGGAAAACTATTTCCTAGCCACAGATTCTTCTGTAAACCTCAATCTTCTGCCGTCAGGACTGTTGCAGCTGGATCACCAGTTCAAAGAACACTGCAGCCCAGTACGTAGGAAATGAACAATGAGAGTAGAAATAAGTTCTGCTGGCTTGTTTAAATTATGCTGGATGTACAGGTGAAATTCGTCCACTTTCATCTGACTTCAGTGTCAGTGATGCCAACACTTTTCTGGAAAGTACCTGTGATTTCTTCAATGCTGTGTACTATGCTGTGTCTACATTAGTCCACTTTGGCACAGTGCTGTGGGAACTTTATACCCTGATTTGGTAATTGCTTACATCCGAAATATCCTTTGGCTCTGCAGTCTTCTTCTCACCTGATGGCCTAGAACAAACAAACAAAAGTAAATAAATAAGGAAAGATTATTTCAGAATAATGTCTTGCACCTAACATTGCTCAACCAACGTTATTATTACTAACCTCCGTGATGACATCAGCTACAGTTTCTAGGACTTTGCCACCAATAGAACCCCACAAGTTAACCAACATTTTGCAAACACCTCATAAGTTTAGCGTGCCTAAGAACTCCACAACCATTAGATACTGAAATGGATCTCTATATAACATAACATGGTTTGCAATCCCATGGGTGCTTTGTTGGTGGGGACTTAAGTTACAAGAAATGCAAGTAATCTTTATAACAACTATGTTTAGAATGATAAATATTATCTTCACAGCAGTAGTCACTTATAAAGCAACAGTTAAGCTTAAAACACAATCTACCCTTCCTGCTACATTACAGCATCCTGAGATGGTCACCTTTCCTTCATCTACTCAACACTTGACAATCCTGGTTTGGGTCTCAAACTTGGCTTCTGACATCACAAGAATGAGACATATCGCAGTACATCATTTGATGACAAGATTTTGTTCAAACCCCTGCCTCTCAGGGACTGGGCCTAGGACAAGTTAATTATGACTAGGGGAAGATGGAGTAAGAAGGGTTACACTCACAGGGTTATTACACCTGTCTTAGGTCAGCCCAAATACATTAAGTGTATACTTACTGTTCAGTCCTCTTGTCCCTTCATCACTAGCTAATACCTTTGGAAACTTTCAATGTTACCACATTTCACCTGCAAGGGAAGCAAGCAAGCCAAGCACTTACTTTCAACGCAGGTATTGCTTCTTAGTATGACACCAAAAGGCACAGTGTGGCTATAGATATTGGCCCATCTGGGGAATTTTGGATTTGGACACTGTCAAGCATCAATGTATGAAACAGTAATTCTAGACAGAAATAGTCTCTCTAAAAGGAATGGGAATGGAATATACTAGTAAGTGTGCATGTGTGTGTGTGTGTATATATATATATATATATATATATATATATATATATATATATATATATATATATATATATATATGCATATATATATATATATATATATATAT
Organism: Protopterus annectens; assembly: GCF_019279795.1. Taxonomy (NCBI): domain Eukaryota; kingdom Metazoa; phylum Chordata; order Ceratodontiformes; family Protopteridae; genus Protopterus; species Protopterus annectens. Next base: position 179,246,367 of record NC_056737.1, on the reverse strand, counting down.
ATATATATATGAAGCGAGACTAACTTCATCGTCCTGACATGGCTGAAACAGAAAAACAATGATCTACAAAAGACAGCTCCCCCCCCCCATGCACCCCCACATTCCCTGCTAATTATATATACCACCTCTAAGATCACACTATAGTAGGGAAAGGGCATATGCCCAGATCCCCACTGTACCGAGATCACATGCTGAAAAGCTGGTACTTTTCAAACAGCTGATCTCTTGATTAAAAAGTCACTTCAATGGAAGTTTCTGCATGCCATATATATGTGTGTGTGTATATGTGTGTGTGTATCTCTCTCTCTCTCTGTTTATATATATATATATATATATATATATATATATATATATAAATATAGAATATGTATATTATATATAATATATATAATTGCATTTCTGAAAACCCAAAACTTTTGAATGGAGATCATGATACAGTGAGGATCAGGAAATTTCTCAATGTAGTGCAATCTTGGAGTTGGTATGTATAATTAGTAGGAGATGGGGGGGGGGGGCACATGGACAACATTACAGACTAGGCTTTATTATTAAGTGTTTATTCAACATTCCAAAAAACAAAAATGTTAGCCTACTTGGCTCCGCAAATATAGATAATACCAGCAGTACCTTCTCATATCCAGTCTGCACAGCCCCACCCCAGGATACAGACTGTTTTGAAAAAAAAGTTCAAGGCTGCAGGCCTCTCCAATGCCCATCTTCTAGCTCTGTAAGCAAGTATTCCCACAGGGTAACATTCCATGGTTTGCACTCCACAGGCTAGCTTCAACTGGGTTCTCTCACTCCACACTTTCACGTCTTCCTTTAGAATGGTGATCCTCCAAGTGAGGGATTAACTTCCTGCATGCTGCTTTCAGACAACCTGCTCAAGTACCATATTAAGTGGCAATTAAACCCTAGTTACCTAGTTAAATGTTGTGATTCAGAGTACAAATTTAAAAGCAGATACTCATTCTCCATAAATAAAATGTTACAACTACCCAGCACAAAGCCAGAGGTTTTGTTTAGCCTACTAGCATTTCTGCTGACTAGACTGGGTCCATAGGTTACTGTACACTGAAACAGAGATAATCCAAAAAGCTTAACATAGGACTGGTATCCCACCTGTGACTAAGAAGTTGACAGGACTATCACGAAACAGAGTACAAAGGATGAGTCTAGATAAAAGTCACTTTAGATAGCAGATCTAAAAGACTCTCTGATGCTCTCCATTTGGGAGGAATTTAGATGGCTTGTTGAAGTGTCAAACAGTTTATTCAGTAGAGCAGGTAGATGGATGAATGTTTCTGTACTAATACATTTACATTTAACAGGTGAGATTTAAAGGCAGTTACAGACAGTGGTGGAAGGGTCCAGGGTAGATGAGTGGAGGAAAATCTGGGAGATGGAAAAACAAGAAGCCAATCCCAAACCTTAGAGGTTAGTCCCTCATTTGAATATTCCTGAAAGACCTGTGTGGGTTTACCAGATCGGTAGTCTGTGAACCTCATTCTTAAAGTGATCTACCTCTATTCTTACCTTCAGAGATGTTCTATTGTCGTAATGCCTCATTGTGTTTTCGCCATAATTGTTTCCTAATTTGCAATTGTTTTCCCCCATTTTCCTGTTATTTTTCATGGTATAAAACTCTTCCTCCATGTAATTCTCTGTAGAATGCCCTCTGACCTTTGATGTCATGTAAGAGATTCCATTAAGGCTGTCAGGTAAGTGTTTGAAAACTATTCTAAAGACTGTGGTGTTTTTTCAAGTGATAACAGTGATGTTCAAGTTGTTGGTTTAACTTCTGTTACTGGAGTTCTAAATCCTTACAGTTGTATATTTTTCCACTCTCCTTACACATCTCTGCAAAGGCTTTTTGCAACAGGTACTGGTAAAAGACACACTTACTGGAGGGTCACCAATTTTCATGGTGGGGACTACACTTTGCTGTTTTATAGGGATTACTGCTTTGGCAACTAGGACTTATGACACATGTTACTGACAACCTCTTATAGTGTACCTCTTCTGATAGCATTTAGATGGAGCAACCTGAAATAGAAGTCAGTTACCCGTTTCCTCATTTAGCCCTGTTTGGTTCACTGCCACAGAATGCTGCAGTTTATCTTAGACCTAGCACATACAGAGCCCTTTCTTTTCTCTCTGAATACACTTATAATCGATATATCACTAGAAAGTTGAATTCATCCTGTCATGGAAAGGGTGCTGTGCTACCTGACATAAAGGATACAGGGTAGGTGCTCCCATTATCAGGTTCAGCCAGATTATTCTGACTAGCTGCAGTTATGATTACTACAGTGTAGTACTTCAGGATTTTAATTTGACTGGCAGTCACATAATTTTCAGTACTTGTTGCCCGGCCCCATCTAACCATGGCAAATAGCATCTTCATATCACATCACACATATAACGATGTACTAATAATTTTAGCCAGGGACAAAATTATTATAAAGTGTTTCTATCAATTAGGCACTAGTCACATAGGACAAAGGAATACAGCGCATAAGCTATAAGCTATTAGCTACCAATAGGAATAGATATGCATAACAGGTATAAAAGATGAGACATCCTATTGTAGCTTGAATGAGCAGCCTATGACATACATTTACGGCATCAGCTCGAGTTAATTAACAATGATCTCTTTGTTAAAGCAGATAAATACTGGATGTCATGTAAACATCCTGGGAACAACAAACTAAAACTTACTGGTACCCTACTGCCTTAAAACAAAGCAAACTCAAAACACACAATTCCCATAATTCTACAACACCTTAAAGTTACAGTACTATAAATTAATACACTCTATCCTGGTCTTGCAATACCTGTTTACTTTATAGAACTACTTCACACACTGCTCTATACTAAAATATATGCAATCTCAAAAATACACAGATGACACAGGACTACTGTGGTAAGCTAAGCACTACAATCATATTTTACCTATGTTTTTGCCAGGGGGCAAGCCCCCCTGCATACCCCGTACCAACTCTAAGATCGTACTATTTTGAGGGAAAAGGCATTTTAACATGTATTGTACAGTGCTGCGAGTGACTACATGCCAGTACATTCTTTTCGGTTATGTGGTATTCAGGGTTTAACATTTCCAGTCTTTTGCAGTTATGGTTATTTCATCTCAGCAATGTGGTCTTCGTACATATGGGTTTTCGTTCTGCTGAAGCAGACACATACAGTATGTATATTTTAAACTGGTGGCAGCTTTACTTTCATTTTGTGATCATACTGTTGGTTCAAAGTGGTGTGTTGTTTTTTATAATATTTTAAGTGGCTGCAGTACTTGATAAATTATTTTTGTTTGGTACATAGGGGATGAAATGAATGTTATGAAATGTTTGAAAATTAGGTATAAATATTAAATTTGGAATGAGATTTCTAATGATCCTCACAGAAACTGTACTTTATACATTGTTACACACACACACACTAGTTCTTGGAAAAATGAGTAAAATTCCGTTCATTATTTAAATTCTTATGTAATGTGAACTGGTTTTTTTTTTGAAGAAAATGTAGTACAAATTTGTAGGGCAGGTACATATTGCATTTTTGAGGGAACACAAGCTTATTCTTGAAACTATTTGAAGGATGACAGAGAGGAGCTGGAATGATGATAGCACTGGGAGTAGACAGAGATAGATGTAATGTGCACATGGGAGTTATATATGACATATGCTCTGGCATTATGTTAAAAGTTTCATGACTGCATATGAAAAAAACAGTCAGGGACATTCTGCAATATTCTGGGCAGTTGAGAGGTCTGCACAGCACAACTAAAATCATATCTTGGTTCAAATGTCTGAAAACAATGCATAAATGAGTAACTATGTGCTATGAATCTCATTTGGCATGTAGATAAAACAAATAGTTCTCTGTCATGCAATTATACAGAACTAGGTACATATATACGGGTCTACTTTAAGCGCTCGAAAGCTGAAAAACCGAAATCCGAATAGTGTGACATGTAAAGAGCGAGCTGCGAATACTTCGAACAAATGAAACCGCGAAAGTAGAAATATCGAATTCTCATAGTTGGCCCGTCTGCAGTATAGCTCCATAAGGTAAGTGTGTGATAGTTACGGACCTTAGGGTTAGGGAGGGGTTAAGGTAAGTGCATAGGTAGGTAGTGTATGTAAGGTTTTGTGTAGGTAATATATAAGGTTTAGTGTAGGGTTTTGTTAAGTGTATGTGTGTGGAATATTTAATTTGTTTAGGTATAGCTCCATAGGGGAAGTGTGCGGTAGTTACGGACCTTAGGGTTAGGGAGGGGTTAAGGATAGTGCAGAGATAGTTGTGTGTGTGGGGTAAGTGTAGGGTTAGCAGTAGGGTTTTGGTGCTTTAATTTAGGGTTAGAAGTAGGGTTTTGGTTAGTGTATGTATGTTTTTTTTTTATTGTGTTTGGGTAGGTAGTGTGTTGCGGGTGGTGGGTTGGCCGACTATGACAGCTCGAGGTTTTAAATTTCATGCTTTAGTAAGTTTGACGTATTTGTGGATTGCTCTTTATGTGTCGCACTATTCAGATATGGGTTTTTCGTGTTTTGAGCACATAAAGTAGGCCCAATATATACAGTTATGTTCATGTTGCTGTGTATTTCACACAGGGTCTGGAAATACGACCAAATCATGTGACATAAAACTGAGTATTAGATTTAGCAACTGGAATTGTCTCTGCTGAATGTTCAACCTTGGGAATATCTGGAACATCCTCAGGAATGGAAGTAGAGGTTGAGACACGTTCTGGGATGGGAATAATGTCTGACTTGCTTTGAGATCTAGAGTCTGTATCACAGGAACAATTATGCAATAATGATTCTGGTACAGGAAGAAGACGTCTGCAATTTCTTCTGTACTCCACACCCTTTGATTCTACAAAGTAGGATCTCAACTTGGTACCTATACCTGTAACCTGACCAATCCAGTTGAAACCTTTTGCCATTTGTATCCTCACTGTCTCCTTCTTTTAACGGTTGAAGAAATCTGCTCCATTTATCATAACTGGACTACTGGATAGAACGTTTCTTCAATAATTGGGCTTTGATGGTTCTGTTGTTCTTTGCTTTAGGCTTCAATAAACTGGAACTAATAGGTAGCATTTTTCTGTTTGCCAGGATAGAAGTCTTTGAGCAGGCGAGCCAAGTATATCATCACGGGGTATGTTTCTGAAATTAAGTAAATTCAAAAAGACATTGGTATTATCACGCTTTGACCTTTCAAGTAATTGCTTTCACTCTGCACTGCATGTTCATCTAGTCCATTTGATTGTGGATATTCAGGACTGCTAGTAACATGTACAAAGTCCAGTTTTCTTGCAAATTTCTGAAATAACTGACTAGTAAATGAAGTACCATAGTCAGAAATAGCTTTGTGTGGACTACCATGGACTGAGAAATTACATTTCAACTTAGTAATAACAGTAGTGGATGCTGGGTGGCTGCGGTTATGCAGCGGTTAGCATTGCCAGTATGGGCACCGGAACCATAGAGTGAGGGGGAAGGGGCGCCCCCCCACACTTTTGAGGAAATGGTACATTCCCAATTTCCTGGCATTTGTAGTTTAAACTTTTTGCTGACATCATCAGCAGAGATGCCAGGGAGCCGGGCAGAGCAAGCTGTTTGTATCGGACCAGAGATGGATATCCGGAAGCAGAGCATTGCTGAGCAGAGACCAGAGATGGATATCTTAGAGGTGTGTGTCTTCCTGGATACTGCCGAGCACAGCAAGCCATTTTGTTATTGGACCAGAGCGTTTAGAGCAAAGGTGTGTGTGTGTGTGTGTGTGTGTGTGTGTGTGTGTGTGTGTGTGTGTGTGTGTGTTAGACAAAGTAATACCATGAGGTGCAGCCTAAAGTCCCTACCCACCACGATTTCTGAAAGTTTTCCAGATTTATGCCTCATATGTATGTTCTATTCCTCATAAAAGCTGTGTTTTTCAGCATTTTTGTGGCAAATCAATGAAGTATTGAATTCACTAAATAATGACAGGCATTTGAATTTCAGACTTCATATTCAGAAAATAAATGGTAACACAAAACCTTTTATTCTGTCAATTTTCTAAGTTTATAAAATCAGTATTTGAAATTTGTCCATATTTTTAGGGCTGTATTCCCCCATTATTGGCTTTGTCCAAGTTTTTTCTGCTAAGAGGTTGAGAGCTATGGTGAGAAGTGAGAACTGAATTCTGTGTTCCCCCATTATTGGCTTTTGTCCATTTTTTTGTGCTAAGAGGTTGAGAGCTACAGTGAAAAGTGAGAGCTGAATTCACTAAATGATAGCCATTTAAGTTTCAGTCTTCCTGTCTTTTAGGAAACTGCTGGTTTGGCATACTGGAGTGTTGATCTGACTGTAGTGCACAAGGTCCTGGGTCCAAGACTTGGCAGTGAAACACATAGTGGTAACACAACATTTTATTCTAGCAACTTTCCAAAATTATGCAAGCAATGTTTAAAATGTGTCCATTACAACTAAACACATTTTCGTCACTCTACTAGAGTAACTTCTTCAGAAGTAAACCAACTACAATGTTGCAGTTTATTTAAAACTGACCGCCCTAAGACACATGTGATAGTGCTGGCCAACCAGTATTCAACATTTAATAAAAGACAAATTCAAAGCAACAACGCAAGGTTTGATAACTGGTTTAGATATTAATATTTTCAATTAATTAAACATATGTACTAGAAAATAGAAACACGGTATCAAACAAAATCAGTACATTATAAAAGGACTTTTAAAAAAAAGGACCATTTTTAAAAACACAGGTAACCATGTGTAAAAAGTTGTGTAATTAACCACGGGCTATTTAGTAACACCATTATGCATAAGAACTGTAAAAACTACAATAATCAGTACTTGAAACTCAGCAATAATGTGTTAAAGGTTAAAATGATAGCAACATCTCTAGAGAGACTTTTATCTCATACAACTCTTGAGTTTCAATAAGCAAGCTATATTACATTGTCATTAAGACTAGGATGGGAGAATGCATTTAATGCCAGTTGCCATTCAAGTTCTCGAGACTCTAAAAATAATGAAGTTGGACCTCCCCTAATGTCTTGTACAAGTTGATCTATTGCTTGAAATTGAAAAGTATGACCTGCTTTCAAATTAATATGTTTAACAAGAGCATTGTCATTTTTATTTTTGGAAATGGCATATGTATGTTCATAAATTCTCTCACGGAATTTTCAGTCCGTTTTTCCTACATAAAATGCTGAACAGTTTTTACAACTTGCTAAGTAGATAATTCTTTTAGAATTACAGTTGAGCTTGTGTAGGATGTGGTATTTTTTATCTTCAATTTCAAAGGAACTACCTGTTTTAATGTACTTACACATCTTACAAGTTCCACAAGTAAAACAACCGTGTAACTTTGTGTTCATTCTAAGTTTTTTAGCTTCAAGCAAACTTTTCAAATTAGCATCCCTTCTATAAACAATTATTGGATGGGGGCCAATTCTCTCCATTAACAAGTTGTCTTTGTGTAAAAAATGACAGTTCTTGTATAAAACAAATCTAACTTGGTCACTATCATTGTTAAAAGTAGTAATAAAACATGCACTATAAGTCCTATTCATTTAATTCAGGAACTAACTACGGAAGTAAAATATAAATGCAGGGTGGGTATTTTAACCCCAATGGTTTCTAACCACATGTCATTTCCTGAAGATGGCTGTACTACTGCTACTAACACTGTAGGGAATGACTGCCAGCTTCCAAGTGTAACTCGTGTGATGGCACCTTCGAGATGCTGTGCGGCTGTGGTCAGTCACCACGACCAAGGTCACACTTATAGTGCGTGTTTTATTACTACTTTTAACAACGATAGATTTGTTTTATACAAGAACTGGCATTTTTTACACAAGGATAACTTGTTAATGGAGAGAATTGGCCCCCATCCAATAATTGTTTATAGAAGGGGTGCTAATTTGAAAAGTTTGCTTGAAGCTAAAAAAATTAGAATGAACACACAAAGTTACACGGTTGTTTTACTTGTGGAGCTTGTAAGATGTGTAAGTACATTAAAACAGGTAGTTTCTTTTATAATTGAAGATAAAAAATACCACATCCTACACAAGCTCAACTGTAATTCCAAAAGTATTATCTACTTAGCAAGTTGTAAAAACTGTTCAGCGTTTTATGTAAGAAAAACGGATCAAAAATTCCGTGAGAGAATTTATGAACATACATATGCCACTTCCAAAAATAAAAATGACAATGCTCTTGTTAAACATATTAATTTGAAAGCAGGTCATACTTTTCAATTTCAAGCAATAGATCAACTTGTATAAGACATAGGGAAAGTCCAACTTCATTACTTTTAGAGTCTCGAGAACTTGAATGGCAACTGGCATTAAATGCATTCTCCCATCCTGGTCTTAATGACAATTGTAATATAGCTTGCTTATTGAAACTGAAGAGTTGTATGAGATAAAAGTCTCTCTAGAGATGTTGCTATCATTTTAACCTTTAACACATTATTGCTGAGTTTCAAGTACTGATTATTGTAGTTTTTACAGTTCTTATGCATAATAGTGTTACTAAATAGCCTGTGGTTAATTACACAACTTTTTACGCATGGTTACCTGTGTTTTTAAAAATGGTCCTTTTTTTTTAAAAGTCCTTTTATAATGTACTGATTTTGTTTGATACCGTGTTTCTATTTTCTAGTACATATGTTTAATTAATTGAAAATTCTAATAGCTAAACCAGTTATCAAACCTTGCGTTGTTGCTTTGAATTTGTCTTTTATTAAATGTTGAATACTGGTTGACCAGCGCTATCACATGTGTCTTAGGGCAGTCAGTTTTAAATAAACTGCAACATTGTAGTTGGTTTACTTCTGAAGAAGTTACTCTAGTAGAGTGACAAAAATGTGTTTAGTTGTAATAAACTTTTTATATGTTAAAGTAGTACTTTGCGAGTGGCTGTTTGACATCTTTTTGTTTTTACTTTGTTATTTGAGTTTCTTTAAAATGTGTCCATGGTTTTTGGGCTTTTGTCCCCCCCCCCCCAATAAATTTTGGCTTTTTCCAGATTTCTTGTGCTGCGAAGTTGAGAGATTTAGTTGAGTGTCAAGTGAATTTTACAAGGAGCTGAGAGCTTCAGGGGAAGAGAAGTTTAGTGCTACTTATGCTCAGTTGCTTGTATTGTTAGTAGCACAACAGGTAGTATACTTGCTTTTGATAAAGAAGGTTGTGGGTTCTACTCCCACAGTATGCAGATAGATCACTAATACTGTACTGTATTGTACTTTAAAGGGAGTGGATGCTGCAGTTTCTATGAATGGCCTCCTTTAGAGGAGTTATCTAGTAACTATGTTTCTGTTATCAGTTTGCCATCCATTTTCCATTGCAAAATCATTAGCTTGTCATTTTTTTTAATGTAGCATAGGCAATTTATTTTTCAAGGGCAACAGACACTTTATTTGTAGATGAAACAATGAAATATAAAGTTGTTTGCCAGCAACAACCTCTTCATTAGTTACAGATCCCTTTAATATGGAATTATTTAGGTTACTTACTTTTGCAGAGATTTTGCATATTTACAAATATATCTGTGGATTGTAATGACAGAAGTTTGACTGGCCTTTTATGGTTGAAATTTTCTGAAATGGGCAGTTTTGTCATTATTGGTTCACACATTTTGTTTCATTGCTTAATAGAAGACTATTCCAAACTACAAATTTAAAACACATTCTAACAAGTGGTGCTGTATTATAGAAGGAATATAATTTAATACAAATCAGGTTAATACAGTCAGGAAGGTGAATCAAAGAATGCATACATATATGCTTGCTCACAGGATGCAGAAGATCAAAACAGGGGAAGAGACCCGTCACCAGTGGAGTCCCCCCAGGGTTCAATGCTGAGACTTTTTCTGTTTGGCATATACATTTCAAAAGTAGAAGGAAATACCAAAGGACTTTGGCCAACTAAGTTTGAAATTACTGCAAGCTAGGAGCAGTTATGGAATCCCCAAATGACTTGGCCATCATGCAGGAAGGTTTGTCCTAAACAATAACTGCTGCCAGAATCATGCATTGAAACTAAACTCTAAGAAATACATTATTGTATCCTTTGGAAAGTCATCTACTCCAGGGAACTGCCAAATTGGCAATGCCCCCTGAGAACTGACCCAGTTGTTTGTCATTTGGGAACTTGTGTGTACAGTGACCTAACTTTTGACCAACATATGCCCAGAGTCATAAGAAAGTCCTTCTATATTGCACAGCTTGTAAACAAACTGATTTTGACTAGATCTAGAGATGTTAGTCCCCCTTTACAAAGCCCTCATTAGGTCAATCATTTTGTATAATGCCCACTTTGGCATGCATCTGTCCAGACCCATGCAACATCTCTAGATCTAGTCAAAATCACTTTTAATAAGGATACAAGTCCTAAACAGTAGGTCTTGCATGGACCACCTCAAAGATTTATCACTATACTCAGTATCCTATAGAGTGCTTAGAGGTGACATGTCTGGTATACAAGGCATCCTCCAGCCTTATACAGATGGACCTACTGAACATCAGCAAGTCAAATGGCATCAGAAATCCTCAGTCTAGGTATCTAAACTGAATGTTGCGGAGAGATGGATATATATCACAGAGGCTACCACTGTTCCAGAATAGACTATCCATTCAAGTAAAACAAAGCTCATCCCTGTCCACATTCAAATGCAACTTGGATCTAAGGATGGGTAATAGAAAATGTACTCCAGGATTGCCCCTCATGCCACTAATAGATAGAGGCATTTCCTAAATGCTGCATTCCTTACATGGGTCCCCTCAAATTATCTATAGTATGATCACATTTATTCTCACTAGGGCTAAATACAATTATCAGCCATGGGATAGGTAAGACCAATCAGGAAATGTTAATTCAAGCACCAAAAGGGAAATTGGCTAAGCTTAAAATGTCCTCCAAGTGAACCTATGTTGTGGTAGTAAATAGTTTTAAAAAATTGACCTTTTTAGAATGCTAAGTGCCCTTCTCACCCTCCGCCCTCCCAGTGTTCAACAGCTTCCGGCGCCTCTGGTTGCCATCTCACAGCAAGAGGTTCTCCGGTTCGATCCTTGGCTGGGGTGCCTTCTGTGCGGAGTCTGCATGTCCTCCCTGTGGTTGCGTGGGTTTCCTCCAGGTGCTCCGGTTTCCTCCCACATCCCAAAGACATGCTGTAGGTGGACTGGACACTCTAAATTGGCCCTAGGCATGAGTGTGTGCATGTCTGTACCTTCTGTGGAAGGTTGGGCACCAGGCTGGCAACTCGACACCGTAAAACTCCACTGCCAATCATGAGTGGGCAGGTGATCTGCTGTGGCGACCCCTAACTGGGAAGAGCCGAAAAAAGAAGAAGAAGAAGAACAGTAGTGGATGTTAGATTAGGTAGTAGATCAATCTCAAACCAGTCTGAATAAGAGTCTACCAAAACTAAGTAATGTTGATTGTCGCACTCAAAGATACCACTGGCTTCTGTTGACCAAAGTAGTTCAGGAACTTAACTTACCTAAAGTGGTTCTCTTTGCAAATGTGGTTTAATACTATTACATACTGAACAAGGAGAAAGTTCTTTATCAATATCATTCAGTAATGAAGGCCAAAATATTAGTTCTCTCACCCTTTTCTTAGCAGATGCGGAACCTAGGTGACCATGATGCAAAATCTGGATATATTCATGTTGTAAGGAAGCAGGAACAACAATTTTAGGACCTTTGAAAATAATGCCATCTTCCATTAACCTTTCATCTCTGTACTGGTAAGCAGGTTTGCACTTCAGGTGGTACACTAGATTGCTATGATGGCCAATCAAGATTAATGTAGTGGTTGAGCTTTTGCAAAATTGGATCAGTCTTTGTGTGATTTCTCAGCTCATCAAGTCTAGTGGTAGAGAAATTACACACTGCCATCACGTCAAAGTCATAATTCTCTGTGTCAAGCTGTTCTGTTGTATTTCTGTGCAATCTGGATAAGGTATCAGCCAGATAAAGTAGTTTGCCTTTTGTACAGACCATTTTGAAGTCATACTTTTGCAATTTGAGCATTATTCTTTGTAATCTCACTGGAACTGAATGCACAGGCTTCTTTAGAATAGTAGCTAGAGGTTGGTGATTTATTTCAATCTGAATAGCTCGACCATAAATATAATCATGAAACTTTGAACATGCAAATACTATTGCCAAAAGATCTTTCTCTAATTGAACATATTCTATTTCAGTTTGGGTAAGTATTCTACATGTATAGGGTACTGGTCTGCCCTCATGAAGATTAACTGCACCAAGACCAAATTTTGAAGCATCACAGGAAAAAGTGACTGATGTATTGACACCATAGTATCTTAATGTAGCTGGAGCAGCAGTGTTCTGCTTAAGGTCTTCAAATTCCTTCTGGTGCTGTTATAACCAAGACCATGTAACATTTTTGCATGTCAGATCTCTTAAAGTTGCTGTCAACTCACTGAAGTCTGGTATGAACTTGCCTAAATAGTTTACCATGCCTAGGAAATGCTGTAGAGCTTGAATATTATCTGGTGCTGACATCTCAAGAATAGCTGCTTGCTTGGTTGAGTCTGGTCTCAAGCCAGTACTGGTAAATAAATGACCTACATATGTAACTTCTGGTAGTCTGAATTTACACTTCAGAGGACTGAGCTTTAAATTTACTTCATGTGCTCTGTCTAGAACTCTCTTTAGGTTTCTGTCATGCTCTGCTTCACCATTGCCACCAACCAATAAATCATCTACTATCATGGCACAAGGGTAGCCTGAAAAAATTTGCTTCATTGCAAGCTGGAAGACTTCACTTGAAGAATTTATTCCAAATGGCATCCTTAGGAATCTGCCAAACAGTGTAGTCAAAAATAAGGATTTGCAATTAAACATCACTTGCCAAAATGAACTTTTTGCATCCAAGACAGAAAAAAAACAGTGGCATTTGGTATCAGAGCTGTGACTTCTTTGACTGTACGCATTGGATGATCCGGTCTCTTTAATGCTTTGTTCAGATCTCTCACGTCAATACTGATTTCGTCTGAGCCTTTTTTGTGAGCTGCTACCATGGATGATACCAATTCAGTTGGTTCTGTAACTGGACACATTACACCTTGCTGTACCATTTTATCCAACTGAGCATTGACTTTATCCCGCATAACTATCAGAAACTTTTCTTCCTGGTCGGACTATGGGAGTGACCTCTAGGTCTAACTTCATGGAATACATAACTGGAAGTTTTCCCAACTTGTCACATCAAAAACAGCATATTCTGAGAAAATGGCTTCAGAAAAGTTGGAACTAGGATATGCACTTATATGATGAACTTCTTTGGTAGAAGAAAGCAGATTCATTCTCAAACAGTCTCTGAGACCTGATAATGACTGCACAGGTCTTCAAACTACATAGAAAAACAAGCTGTAACAGTTCTTAGCCAAATAACATGAAAGCATTACTGAGCCTTTGGTTTGAATTTCTTCACCTCCATGAACAAGTTTCACACTACCGGCCGCATTAGCTGCTCATTAGTTCTCACTTTAGCAAATATGTATGCTGATATAACATCACACTTTGAACCAGTATCTACTTTAAGCTCTGTAGATTTACCACTGATCTGGACAGTACAAAACACTTTGCTTTTTGCCAACAAATTCACTGCATCAACTCTTTCACCAGTCACTGATACACCATCTACATAGAAAGTAGGGTTGCAGTCTACTTGATCAATTTGCTTTTTTGTGTGACCCTTCTTTACAACTGTGTGGGGTATACTTGATTTGCAAAACTTTTGAAAATGCTTCCATTTTTTACGCTTGTGACATTGCTGACCAAATACTAACCATTTCTCTCTTTTAGACTCATGACTGACACCACAATTGTGACAGTTAACAATAAAGCTGGACGTGGGTTTTGCTGTTTCACATTTGTACTGCACTGAGCATTATACTTGGGTTTCCCTGGTGAACCAGCAGGGGCTGTGGGTACCATGTGCTTAGGCCTGCTTCTGTTTGCCATGTGTTGCATGCTATCTACGTTTGCTCTGGAGCCTGCTGAAACCATGCTCTTGTCACTTGCAAGTATACTTGTGTGCCTTTCTGTAACTTCATGGATTTGACAAATCTCTACGGCTTTACTCAATGTTAAATCACTGTCACAAAGCAAAATATTTCTCACAGCAGCATTATTAATACCACACATGAGCCTTTCTTTTATTAACTTATCTTTTAAGTCACCAAACTGACACATTTTAACTTTGTTTCTCAGGTCAGTAATATAAGCTACAAAAGTTTCCGATCTCTTTTGTAAAACAAATGCCTCTCTAATGTAATATTTGTCTGGGGGTTACACATTTCCCTGAATTTGCACTTCAAACACTCTGGTTCAGCCTATACAACAATATGACAATTTTCACCTTCTCCCTCATATACTGCTGATGCATACACAAATGAATGCTCTCTTTCAATGGCCTCTGACCCAGCTAGGTTTAGCAAAATGAATGCCCTGGTGTTTGTATCTTTGTCTGAATAAGCTGCGTGTATAAAAATATTGCACTCTTGCTCAAATATTCTCCAGTTCTCCGCAATATTCTGACCAAATAGAAGTGGTAAGGGCTTTTAAAATCTGTCTGCCATATTAACACATACCAGTGAAGGGTTTTGCAAATATGCACAAACAAACATACATACACATATGCCATAAATTTATGCCAGTATTTGTAACTTTGCCCAATAGCACAACAAGCCTCTGTATAACTGAACTTTGCGAAATACGTCTCTCAGGCACTGTAATATTTTCAAAATTAATGTACTGCAAGAAATCACTTGTTATCAGTATAAGAAACATTTAAAATAAATGCATAATGCGAATGATGAACTGGGCAATAGAAGCTCAGTCATAAACATTTCGAAGTAATCGCACTTTGCAAATAAACAGTACGCAGCATACTTAAATTTCTCCAAAATGGTGGTACCTAGCCAGATAATTCTTTACAGTGCAAGAAACACTAATGGTGGCAGTTTGTGAATAGACACAAGCACAAGAAACTTTTCAAAATGACTATACTTTGGCTGTACTTCACGAAATAGTTGCACTTTGCACATATATAAACTCTTCAAAATACATGCACAATAATAAGTACACACTTTGAGATACTTCAAATAATTTTAGTTATGCCCTTGATACAATAAGAAGTCGTAGTTATCCAAAACACAGCACTTTGCCAAAAACATGAAGTTGCCTTGTTTTATTTATGCTTAATGTGCCCTTGTTGTCCTTATTATACAGTATTTGTTTTGCTTGAATAATCTCTTTTCATGCCCATTGTACTTTTCTTTTGCTCATTTTACTCTAAACATGCCCGTTTTGCCTCAAACACACTCTCATTTTGTTTTAAACATACTCATTTTGTTTTTAAACATGCTCATTTTGCTCTTCTGATAATTGTTTCATCAAATATCTTAATCTTAACATTTTGTTTAGTTAATAAACCTTTTGTGCCATCTGCTTGTTGAATAATGCAGTTTGTGCCCTTGTACTGCTCCATTTTTTTTATAAAATAAGATGTTCATGCAAGTTTTCATTACCTTTGGTTCTTTTCTGACTCTTTTTTATGCTTGTTTCTCTTAGTTCACCTTCACTGTCATCTCTGCATCACATGGCTCTGAATATCAATCTCTGGAATCCTGGTTCTGACACCATGTCGCTCTCCTACTCATAGCACGTGCCTTCTATTTATGTGTTCATGTTAGGTCCTTGATATGCTTCTTAAAGATACAGCGCATACACTCTATTCTAAAATATTGTTTTATTATATCACAGTTGAAGTTTAGAAAAAAGATAAGAGAAAGTCTTTGAAAAAAGTCTGCTACATTCCAGCATATGCAGTTCTTTTCCAGCACTATTTATCATGCTGGGGGAGGTGTTTCTTAGAAAAGTAAGTTTTGGCATTCTAGCAGAAGCTCTGTCTTGACGATATTAGCTAGAGAATAGATAATTCCACACACACATAACAGTGTTCACTATGGTAAGTAGTACTGCTATTGCAAGACATGAAAAACAAAAACCCAGAACAATTAAAAAAAGTGTGACAAATCACTTTAAAATGTTTTTATTTTTATTTTGAAGAAGCAAAAATGACAACACACCATGAGCTATCACTACACAAATCTATTTAAGAAAACATTCTCACCTGAGCTTCATTGGGTCCATCTAACAGAGTGGTTTGCAGACTGGCTGACAGCTTGATAATTGAAAATGCCTACATTTAAGAGCCTGTCACTACTAGACTTTATTAGCCTGTTTGTATCACATGTAGTATGATTGGCTGTTTATCCCCTTGCATGGGCTCATATTCCATGAAGCAATTTATGAAAGCTTTATTTCAGAACTTTTTCCACTCTGACTCATCCTTGTCAATGCTTGTATGAGAGAATGTGGCCACTTTGATTAAAATTTAAGCAACTCAACAAACCACTCTACTAGATGGACCTGATGAAACTCAGATTAAAGTATTTTCTTAAATATAGTTCTGTAGTGGTAGCTCATGGAGTGTTGTCTTTCTTTTGTTTGTTAAAAATAAAAATAAAAAACTTTTTAATTAAGAATGAGGTTCCACAAGCTGCTGAACTGGTAAACCCTCATGGATCTTTCATGAATATTCAAATAGGGGACTAACCTCTAAGCTTTACGATTGGCTTTTTGTTTTTCCATCTTCATACATGATAGCTATGAAGATTCGACACAGGAAGTATGGCTGTAGTAAACATGCTGGTATTACTAGAGGTACCTACTACCTGAAACATCCAAATACTACTTGACTTTTTTTTCTTTTTTCTTTCTTTTTACAAAGTTTTTCAGTAACTTGAATTTACCGTCTCTCTCCACGGCTGTTTCTCCGATGTGGACTATATTGTCCTCGCTGAGGTGATCCCACATCCTTTTTCCGATCTTTGGTGGGAGAAGATTGTCCTTTTCCAATCTGTAAAACGACAAGGTATATCTTGTATAAGCAACACTACAGGAAATGAAGCACTACTAATAACTACCCATTCTGTTAATCATTGTTTGTGCCCAAAGATTCATTGCGTTAGCACAGAATGAACAGAAACTGGAGATGATGCTATTAAACATTTGAACTTCAGATTTTCATAGTAACAACTCAGCTTCTAAGTCTCCAAAAATCAAAACACACGTAGGTTACACACAGCAGACATATTTATTAAACTGTTAAAATAACAAAACTAGTAAGCGCTTTCATGGACTTATTCCGCTTCATCAGACTAAAACATTCAATTAAAATCCATGTTGCTTAAAACCTCTTAGCAACAGGTGTATCCAATAAACAAAGGTGTGTCATCTTAAAGCAATAGTATTAAACAATAATAAAAACATCTGTGTAACATTCGTAGAAAAATATAAAATTGTGGAGATGCAATATATGTATATAAAAAATATAAACTAATACAATAGGATGACTTACATATAAAAACATATGCATACAGTGTGTATATATTAATGCTTAAGGGTCCTGGCTCTTAAATAGGGTTTAAGGGATACTCTATTATTCAAGCCGGGTGATTTATCGGCTTCTAACTGTAGAATCCAATTCTGCTCTAGGGATTCTGTTCTATTGTTTAAGTTACCTCCCCTCTTATTTAATGATACATTTTCCAATACTAAAAACTTGAACTTATGTATCGGGCCTTCTCTCTCTACATGCATTGCTCGTGCACTGGTATCTTTCACATTCCTAATATCCCCTCATATGCTCAAGAATCCTATCTTTGAGAGGTCGATTGGTTTTACCTATATAGAATGCAAAACAGAAGGTACAACAGCTGAAACAGATGACATTCTCAGTACGACAATCAGCATAAAAGTTTGTTTCTAATGTAAAACCTTTTTTGGAGGGGTGTAAACTCTCTCCCAGTATGTATATAGGGACATGCTGTGCATCTCCTGCAACTGTAGGTACCAAGTCTGTCTGATTGAACCTGTTTGTGTGTGCCTACTGCATTATAGCAAAGCTGTCTCTTCAGGGATCTATTACTTTTAAAAGTGAAACTTGGTCCCTCTCCTAGTAATCCATTTAGTTCTCTCACATTAGATAGAATATCCCAGTTGTTCTTCACAACATCGCATACCATGTGTATGTTACTAGCAAATGTCAAAGGCATCCTTAGTACTTGGTTGCTTACTAAATTCACGTTTGCTTCATCTCGTACACTATTATTAGATTTATTTATATCTATACCTTCTTTGTTATAGTATGGTTTACATCTGCCCCCTCTTTCACACCACTCCATGTTGATCGGTCTATCTATCTCTTTCTCTTTGTAGCCTCTATAGATAAATTCTTGTTTAAGGGATACTAATGCCTCTTGTAGGGTATAATCATCATTATGTAGATGCATAATATGATATATCTGACCTTTCAATATATTTTGTTTCGTATGCCTAGGATGCATACTCCCATTGTGCAGTAGGTTATTCTTTCTGATTGGTTTCCTATAGAGGGTAGTCTTAACTAAATATGAAGCATTTCTACAAATTCTCACATCAAGAAATTCAATTTCTTTATCTGAATATTTATACATGAAATTAAGAAATGTAGTAATGCTATTAATATATAGTAGGAACTCCTTTAGACGTTCTTCTGTATCATGCCACAGCAGAAAAATGTCATCTACAAACCTCTTATACCATACAATAGATTCACAAAAGGCATTATTGGTCAAAACATTGTTGGTCTCCCATTCCACCAGGGATAGGTTGGTGTAGCTATTGGCACAGGCCGTGCCCATCGCTACACCAACCCTCTGTAGGTAATGCTCTTCTCCAAAGATAAAAACATTGTTTTCTAAAATAATTTCTAGTAGTGCACATATTAACCTGATCTTATCTGGTTGTACATTTTTTTCTAGTAATATTTCTCCGATATTCTCAGTACCCCATGCATTGGGAATCACCGTAAACAATGACTCTATATCTAGAGTAATTAACCAGCAAGGATCTTCTATTGCTTCCAAGTATGTACTCAGGTCATTAAGGACATTTTTTGTGTCGTTCAGGACGGTGTTACAGCTCAGGCCTCTGTTCAACAATGTTAGTTGTGCTTCAGACAAATGATAGGATGAAATGTTAAAAACTAGACCTGCTTGGCCCTCTTCCCGGTCCTCGTTTGTTCCTCGGCACTGTGCAGGCGCCGTGTTCTGCCATTCACAACCCAGCTTCTCGATCTCCCTCTGATGGAAAGTGGGTTTTGCAATAAAAAATACTTTGTATTGTGCCAAATGCAGTCGTCTCTGGTCGAGTGTTATTCTGATTTTTGGTATTGATATTACCTTGTAGTGTCCCTGTATGTTTCGGCTTAACGCTAGGTATAGTAGCATTCATGGTGCTTCGTACCAGCAGAGAAGGTTGATCTAGTCAATGCATTGAAAGAACTTAAACTGTTTGGTAGAACATTAACTGTAAAAATTATATTCCAAGCAAGTGATACTCAAGATCAGTGTACTTTTAAAAAACCTAGTGTTTTTGTTCCTCCTAGTAACTCTGTCATTGATTTGTTTATAGAGGTATGTGAAAAGCAGGTAGACTTGCAGATAGCGATAAAAATATGATTTGTAATCTATCCGTATCTGAACAGAATGCACTGTTTGAATTGAAATCTTTTACTTGTATTGAAATACGTCCAGCAGATAAAGGGGGAGGTATTATAGTACTCGATAAAGATGTATATATTCGGAACATGATGGATCTTCTTGACATTGATACATACCAACAAGTATCTAGTACAATGGTCAAGGCAGTTATAGACAAGATACAGTTCTTGGTTTTTGATTTACATATAACAGGTATGATATGTGAGTCATTGTTTGAATATTTTAATGTTGAGTTTCTGTTGGTACCTATCATGTATGGTCTACCAAAAATACATGAACATCTGTATAATCCCCCCTGTGTGCCTAACTGTATCTAGTAGGGGATGGGCCACTGAGCCTCTCTCAATATTCATTGAAAAAATCTACATCCTGTTCTTTCTGAATGTAACACCATCCTGAAGGACACAAAAAAATGTCTTAATGACCTGAGTACATACTTGGAAACAATAGAAGATCCTTGCTGGTTAGTTACTCTAGATATAGAGTCATTGTTTACGGTGATTACCAATGCATGGGGTATTGAGAATATCAGAGAAATATTACTAGAAAAAAAATGTACAACCAGATAAGATCAGGTTAATATGTGCACTACTAGAAATTATTTTAGAAAACAATGATGTAATGGGATCCTATCTCGCCTACATTCATAACTGATGGGTTCGGAGCCGATCCGTCGGCTCCGACTCGGCCACTATACACTAGAACAAAGTCTCTCATTGGCTGGGCTACCCCTTATCCCATAATGCACCACACCTGCTTCCCCAGATCTCATTTGCCGCTTTTCAAGCCGGACGTGGTCTCGACTTGGCTGGAGCTAAGTGTTTTTTCTTGACCTTTTGGTCTTTTTTGACTAGGGTTTCTGTCAGAATTTAAACAAACAGCTGTTTTAACAGCTTTGTGAGTGTTTGTGGTCAGTTTGGTGTAAAATTTTATTTTATTCTTTTTCACACTACTAGTGGACTGGGCAAGGCCCATTTAAGTTAGAGGGCCTTTGCCCTTATTGTATGTTTATCTAATTTTTGTTGTGGTGTGACTGAAATAGTTATTGGGCTAAGCCCGTTTAAGTTAGAGGGCTTTAGCCCACGTAGTTCCTTTCTCTGTGTATTTCACCTGTTGTGTCGGGCTAAGCCCGTTTAAGTTAGAGGGCTTTAGCCCATACATTAGTTACTGTTTTTTTTCTTGTTGTCAGTTACCTGTTTTTTCTTCTGAAAATGTCTAAGGAGCAAAAGTCAGGGTTCAAAAAATGTGCAAAATGTAATTATAAAATGTCTATTACAGACAGTCATGCTGTCTGCGTGTACTGTTTAGGGCCTAAACATTTACAGGATACTTGCAGTTCGTGTCACGCTTTTTCCTCCAGGTTCTCCAGGAGAGAAAAAACAAATTGATACTTAGGGGTCTGATTAAGCCTTCATTTGAAGAAGCTTTGGCTTCATCTCCAGCTTCTAAAAAGAAGAGATCGTCGGCTCCGACCAGTCCGTCGGGCCCGACACCCAAGAAGCATAGATCATCGGCTCCGACCAGTCCGTCGGACCCGACAGCTAAGAAACAAGGGTCGACTTCTTCTTCCTCAGCTCCAATGGCTTTGGAGCTGATGGCTGAAGGGTCTGCCTTGGTGCTTCTTTCCTCAGCTCCATTGGTGTCGGAGCCACAGGTTAGTGCATCGAGAGGCCTATCACCTACCTCGGCTCCCTTGGTCTCGGAGCCGTTGGAGGTGTGCAGCTCAGACTCTTCCCCCTCGGCTCCGGAGCCTCCTTCGGCGCCGACACTGTTGCAAACGGTCCCAGTCTCGGGTCCGATAGTGCTGGAACCCTTTCGGAGCCGATCCCCTGCTTTATCGGAGCTGAGGCAGAAGTCTTCTCGGCCCCAATCTGTTTCCTCCAAATCCGCTAGGTTATCGGATTCGGATTTGGATAGGGTTATCCAGAGGCTGTTCCAGTCCCCAGATTTTACTAAAATGATCTTGGCTCCAGCCCATGCGGCTTCGGAGCCGACTCCACATCCCATGCATTTGATTCCTCCTCCGACCCCCTTGGAGCCGTTGGAGTCGGTGCAGGTAGAATGGAGCGGAATCGTCCAGTCGGCGCAGGGACCCCCTCGGAGTTTCTCTGCTCTGACTTTCATTCCTACCCTGTCCTCAGTGTCAGGGTTTGGTACCGGGTCTTCCTCGGCGGGGGCCAAGGGCAACACTGTGGAGCTCGCCTTTTCAATGCCTAGTCTTCCCCTCGGAGCATCGGCCACAGGTATTCCCAGTACCGCCGTGGTCTCTCAGCAAGTGACTTCTGCGGAGTCTGGAGGTCCTGCTTTTGAGGCCATGAGGAGTGCGCTGGCCATGACCTTGCCGGTTCAGCAGGTTTCTACCTCACCATCCCAAGTTTTGGGTACTGGTGCCTCTGGAGACATTCTTTCCCATGACAGTGGGGCCCCAGGGCCTGAGGATACCCCCTTGGGGGGTTCCCTTCTTCCGGGGGGTCCTTCTGAATCTGCTTCGGATGAACCCCCAAGGAAGAAACTGTGTAAGAGGAAGCACATTGATTCCCAAGATTAATCCATCACTTCAGATACTGACCTCGATGATGTGGAGGGGTCCCCTAAATCGTCCTCGGATGACGTCTCTTTCTCGGATATCCTTGAGATCTTGAGACAGAGAGGCGATTGGCAATCCAAAGCCCCTACCGCTGAGGAGTCAGTTTTCGTCAAGGCCTTCGGGGCCCAGCCCTCCTCCTCCTGGGTGTCTCCACCCTTCGATGAATTATTGGACCTAATCTCTCGGAGGGTGTGGGAACATCCTGATATGGCGGAACCGGTGCCTGCCAGGCCCAATAAGTTTCTTTCAGCCCCTCCCCAGAAGGAATTCCTCACTAAGGGTGTTGCAGTTGATGCTATGGTGGCTTCAACGTCTATTCATCCTCCTAATAAGGATTCTAGGAGCATGGATAGGTACGGGAAGCGTACCCTTTCTTCAGCGACCTTTACCATGCGGTCGCTGAACTATCTCTGTCATTTTACAAGGCTCCAAAGGGACCTCCTCAAGGAGTTAGTAGAGTCCCTTGCGGGTAACCTTCCTGAGGCATTAGCACAGGCTGTAGGCACCCAGATGACTACCCTAACTTCTATTGTCAACTCGTCCATGAGGCTCATTTCCTATGCAGCCGAAGGGGCGAGTAGAGCAGCGGGCACAGGAGTGGCTCTTAGGAGTCAAGCCTGGTTACGCTTGTGTCCACTCGTGGAGGCCTTTAAGTCTTCCTTCGCCGACGCCCCCTTTGATGGGTCTTCTTTGTTTGGACCCAAGGTGAAGGACACACTTACTCGGTGCGAGCAGGAGGGCAAGAACTTGACTGCCATTGGGGCCCGTTTTTCCACTCCCTCTAGACCTTATCCCAAGGCCCAGAGAGGAGGGAAAATGTGGTTCAGGAAATCCCAAAAGTTCTTCTCTACTCCACCGAGTGATCCCCCCTCCAGAGGCAGGGGGGGGATTCAGGAAGATGCCGCCCTAGAGGTGGCAGAGGCCCCCGTAACTCTGGAGACCACGACTCCTTTTGTGGTTCCTCCTACCCTCAACGTCCCTAGGATGTGGCCCGGCTGTGCTTCTCCGGAGCCGGTCGGGGGTCGTTTTGTGAAACACCCACAGGCTTGGGAATCGATAACCAAGGATCAGTGGGTGCTTCGCATTGTAACTGGAGGTTACCTTATCCCCTTTTTCAAGCCCCCTCCTCCTACAAGGAGAATCCCGGACATGCCACCCAGTCAACGGGATCTGGCAGCCATAGAAGTTTCAAAGCTGCTAAGCAAAGGGGTCATCCAGCCTGTCCCCGCCGACCAGATCAGATCAGGAACTTACTCAAGATTATTTTTGGAGCCAAAAAAGACAGGGGACGTAAGGCCCATTTTGGACCTCAGCCTTTTGAATCGTTTTGTGAAAAAGTCCAAGTTCTGGATGGTCACCCTTCAGTCCATTCTCCCGTTATTGGAGAAGGATGTCTGGATGTGCTCCATAGACCTCAAGGACGCTTACTATCACATATTGATACGTCAGGAGTCCAGGAGTCATTTACGCTTCCGCCTAGGAACCAGTCATTTTCAGTTTTGTGCACTGCCCTTTGGTCTCACTACAGCCCCCAGGGTGTTTACCAAATTTCTGGCAGTGGTGACAGCTCACTTGAGAAGTCTCGGATTCCAAGTGTTTCCCTATCTCGACGACTGGCTCCTCACTGCCACCTCCAAGCATCTACTGATTCGAGCGGTGATGGCCACAGTAACCTTGGGTCTCTCGCTAGGAATCACTTTCAATTGGAAAAAATCTGTGCTGCGGCCATCTCAGCGTATCACCTTTATAGGCGCAGAGTTAGACACAAAAAGGATGCAGGCATTTTTGCCATCAGAGAGAATTCAGGTTTTACAATCACAGGTTCTAAATTTGTTACCCAAATCTTGAGTTCCTGCCAGACAGATTCTTCAGTTACTGGGTTCGATGGCTGCAACTATCCTCCTAGTACCGTTAGCCAGGCTGCACATGCGGTTGCTGCAATGGCTATTATCGGTTCAATGGTCATACCAAGAACTTCCCCTGAACCACCTACTTCTGATTACGGACAGTTGTCATCGGGACCTCCGTTGGTGGCTATGTCGGTCCAACCTGGACCGGGGGCGTACTTTCACCCTTCAGCCCCCTGTTTTTCCACAGTGACCACGGGCGCCTCCCAGATAGGGTGGGGGTTCATTATCTGGACAGGTCTGTCCAAGGCACTTGGCAGGATTGCGAAGCACACCTTCACATCAATATCCTGGAAATGAGAGTGGTGCTTCTGGTTTTACAAGCACTTCATCATGCTCTCCCCCAAGGTACTATTGCGATTCTATCCAACAACATGTCGGTAGTTTGGCACATAAACAAGCAGGGTGGAACCAGGTCCTACCCCCTTTGCAGGGAGGCCATGAGAGTATGGCGCTGGGCCATAGCCTCTCGACGTTTCTTAGTAGCCATGCACATTCCGGGAAAAACCAATGTAATTGCAGACAGGCTCAGCAGGACTCTCCTGTTGCCCCACGAGTGGTCCCTCAACAACAGAGTGGCTGCGCAGATCTTCACCAAATGGGGCCTCCCTTGTTGTGACTTGTTCGCCAGCCCCAACAATGCGAAGTGCAGAGAGTTCTTCACTCTGACACCCTCTCAGGGACAGTCTCCCAGGGACGCTCTAGCCCACAATTGGCCCCCGGGTCTGCTTTATGCCTTCCCCCCGATTCCCCTTCTCCCGAGGGTGATTCAGAAGGCTCTTCATGTCGGGTGCCACATGATTTTGGTCGCCCCACATTGGTCCCGTCAGGTTTGGTTCCCATTTCTTCAGAAGTATATGGTACAGGGCCTTTGGATTCTGGACCCAGTGCCGGATCTGTTATCCAATCCACCGGGACACTCTCATCCGTCCCTCCGGTTGCTGCGACTGGCTGCTTGGTTACTCCACTTCCATCCTTAGTTAGAGATCTTTCTCTTTCTTCTGAAGTGATGCACATCTTGTCTTCTTCCCACAAGCCGTCTACCGTTAAGCTGTATTCCAGAAAATGGAAAAGGTTTATTTGTTGGGCCCAGCAGCGAGGCATTGATCCTCTTACGGCCCCAGTTCCGCAGGTCTTGGAATTTCTAGCTTCATTGTTTCATTCTGGCTCTTCAGTCTCCACACTTAAAGTTCAACTGGCGGCTATATCTAATTTTCATGTTGCTATAGAGCCTTCTTTAATGGCTAACAGACTTTGCAAGTCCTTTCTTAAGGGAGCCTGGCTCCTCAGGCCTCCTATGGCTCATCCCATGCCCCCTTGGGACTTAAATTTGGTTCTGGCTTCCTTAACTGCCCATCCCTTTGAGCCGGCAGCCACTTGTGATATAAAATTCCTGTCGTGGAAAACTGCTTTTCTAGTGGCAATAACTTCTGCTAAGCGTGTTTCAGAGCTTCAGGCTCTCTGTTCTTCCCCTCCTTATTTGATCTTTCACAAAGACAGAGTTTCCCTTAGATTGAATCCATCCTTTTTGCCTAAGGTAGCATCCCCTTTATGCATTCAGCAATCATTGGAGCTCCCAGTTTTCTTTCCAAATTTTTCTAATAGAGCAGAATATACCTTCCACCAGTTGGATGTTCACAGGCAACTGTGTTTTTACTTGGATAGGACCACTCAGACTCGAAAATCTGACCAACTGTTTGTGTCATTTGCGGAGAATAGGTTAGGTCTTCCAGTTGCCAAAGCCACCATTGCCAAATGGATTAAGGATTGCATCTCTTTCATTTATTCCCAGTCAGGCAGAGAGTTGCCTTTCCCAATCAAAGCTCATTCTACCAGGGCTATGGCCACCTCTGTAGCTTTTCATTCCAAAGTTTCAATAGATTATATTTGTGCAGCTGCTACTTGGTCTTCTCCGCACACCTTAATTTCTCATTACAAGCTTGATGTGGCTTCCCGAGGCAGAGTTTCATTTGGTTCCGCAGTTCTCAGGAGTGTATTCCAGTGAGCCACCCGGGTTTTTAGGTGCTAGGGACGCTGTCCCATCAGTTATGAATGTAGGCGAGATAGGATCCCATTACATCTTTTAGTTATGTACTTACCATAACTTTGGATGTATGGGATCCATCTCGCCTGCATTCATACATACCCACCCTTCTTCCCCCTACCTTTTGGATTTGGAGGAAACATTGGTCTTGCTGAGCTCTCCTCTGGAAGGGCTCTAGTTGGTTACAGTTATTGGTATGTGTTCTGTACCTGTATGTATGTATGAAAGCGAACAAACAAGATCTGGGGAAGCAGGTGTAGTGCATTATGGGATAAGGGGTAGCCCAGCCAATGAGAGACTTCGTTCTAGTGTATAGTGGCCGAGTCGGAGCCGACGGATCGGCTCCGAACCCATCAGTTATGAATGTAGGCGAGATGGATCCCATACATCCAAAGTTATGGTAAGTACATAACTAAAAGTTTTTATCTTTGGAGAAGAGCATTACCTCCAGAGAGTTGGTGTAGAGATGGGCACGGCCTGTGCCAATAGCTACGCCAACCTATCCCTGGTGGAATGGGAGACCAACAATGTTTTGACCAATAATGCCTTTTGTGAATCTATTGTATGATATAACAGGTTTGTAGATGACATTTTTCTTGTGTGGCATGATACAGAAGAATGTCTAAAGGAGTTCCTACTATATATTAATAGCATTACTACATTTCTTAATTTCATGTATAAATATTCAGATAAAGAAATTGAATTTCTTGACATGAGAATTTGTAGAAATGCTTCATATTTAGTTAAGACTACACTCTATAGGAAACCAATCAGAAAGAATAACTTACTGCACAATGGGAGTATGCATCCTAGGCATACGAAACAAAATGTATTGAAAGGTCAGATATATCGTATTATGCATCTACATAATGATGATTATACCCTACAAGAGGCATTAGTATCCCTTAAACAAGAATTTATCGATAGAGGCTACAAAGAGAAAGAGATAGATAGATTAATATGGAGTGGTGTGAAAGAGGGGGCAGATGTAAACCATACTATAAAAAAGAAGGTATAGATATAAATAAATCTCCTAATAATAGTGTACAAGATGAACCAAATGTGAATTTAGTAAGTAACCAAGTACTAAGGATGCCTTTGACATTTGCTAGTAACATACACGTGGTATGTCATGTTGGGAAGAACAACTGGAATATTCTATCCAATGTGAGAGATAAATGGATTACTAGGAAGTAAGAATGTCATCAATTTCAGCTATTGTACCTACTGTTTTGCATTCTATATAGGTAAAACCAATCACCCTCTCAAAGATAGGATTCTTGAGCATATGAGGGATATTAGGAATATGAAAGATACTAGTGCACTAGCAATGCATGTAGAGAGAGAAGGCCCGATACATAAGTTCAAGTTTTTAGTATTGGAAAATGTATCATTAAATAGGAGGGGAGGTAACTTAAACTGTGGACAAGACAGTGCTGAAGAGGTCACCACAATAAACAGAACATGCCGGAGGGATAGATTCCTGTCCCAGAGACTTCCCTAGAGCAGAATTGGATTCTACGGTTAGCAGCCAATAAAGCACCTGAGTTGAATAATAGAGTATCCCTTAAACCCTATTTAATAGCCAGGGCCCTTAAGCATTAATATATACACACTGTATGCATATGTTTTTATATGTAAGTCATCCTATCGTATTAGTTTATATTTTTTTATATACATATATTGCATCTCCACAATTTTATATTTTTCTACGAATGTTACACAGATGTTTTTTTTATTGTTTATACTGTTGCTTTAAGATGACACACCTTTGTTTATTAGATACACCTGTTGCTGAGAGGTTTTAAGCAACATGGATTTTAGTTGAATGTTTTAGTCTGATGAAACGGAATGAGTCAGTGAAAGCACTTACTAGTTTTGCTATGTTAACAGTTTAATAGATATATCTGCTGTGTGTAACCTATGTGCGTTTTGGTTTTTGGATATATTCTTACTGGTTACTTCATCCAGTACAGAGGGATTTTTCTTATTTTAGTCAGCTTCTAAGTGTCACAGGGAATTGCAATAACTTAATTTCTCAAGAACAAATTTATTTTATTCAGCTGTTTTACTATTATTTTCTTCTGCTGTTCATTTCTGATATATCATGTGTAACTATAGTCTTTGTATAGTTTAAAGTAATATATATGTTGTGTGTGTGTGTGTGTGTGTGTGTGTGTGTGTATACGGTTCTATTATGTTTGTCCCAAAAACCAAAATGTTGAAACACAAGATGTCTAAAACACAAAATTTCAAAACTTATTTAATGCAGAAGGGGCTTGCCACTCTGTAACACCCATATAGGGAGTTGTTACCTCCTCTACTCATTATATACACTAACTCCAGGACTGCAAAACAGTAAGGAAAGTGCAAATTCCACTTTCATTATTCAACATTTTAGCATGGAAACATACACACACACACACACACACACATATATCTATATATGTGGTTATATGTGCCGACCTAGATCACCGACCAACTACATCGGCATATACTACATTGAACACAAGTGGTCAAAACTAAATCCATTGACATGCTGGTATGCAAATTCTGAGCATGAACCTCAGCACATCCAAAACTAAAACAACAAAAAAAGAAAAAATCATTTATTTTGCAGAGTGCTTGCTCCTGCTGCCCCAACACCCCCTACTAATTATATATACCAACTCTGAGATCACAAAACAGTGGGAAAATTCTCACTTCCTGCTGTATAGCAATCTTGCACACTAAGAGCAAGCATCCTGCAATAAACCAGTACTTTGAGAAAAAAAAAACAAACCTAACAGAACTTTCAGTCTAATAAACATACAATCAAACCCATAATATGGAAGAAAAATAGAAGAAAATTGTTTGTGGCCTTAATAAAATTCACTGCTGCCCTTCAGGAAAGGTGAATAACCTCTGCCAAATGGACTAAACATCTCATGGTCAGTCTTCAAGAAAGAAATATAGCTATATTTGTCCCAGGGGTTCCACATGTGGCCCTCATTGACAGGGGCGACAGGTGCTGACTGTGGTTTCTTTTTGGGGATAAACTCTTGGCTAGGCTTGTAAGGGCCCCAGAGCCATTAGTCTAGTAACCTCCTATGATCCTATAGACCCAACACTTGGTCAACTTTTCAGACAAATGTGCTACTTCAGAGCTACATCTGCACAGCCTCCAGCAGCAGCAGATTTACATTGCTGCTGACTAGCCGTCCACCTCAGGGGAGTCAATAATTCCGGTACAACCCTGAAGAAGCTTGACACATAGGATGGGGTAGATGTTTACCTGCTTGCTTTTGAAAGGTATGCAGAAAAAGACTGGGGCAGAGTATTGTCATCACATCTGTCTAGTCAGGCACTTATTCATTTGAAAACTTCTGATGCACATAACTGCCAGAAATAGAAACAAGCAATTTTTTCAAGAACTGGGACGTCATCTGAAGTGCAATCCTACATGTCTTAAAACTGAGTATGCAAATGGCAGATTTAATACATATTTTGACACTGTGGCTAGAACCTCATATAAATAGTGTAAGCAAACTTTTGGAAGCTTTGACTATAGATAAATTTAAGAGGGTCCCCCCTTGTAATTTAAGGGAGTGAGTATTCCAGGATGACCCAACGTCTTTTGAATAGCTACTTGTTATGCTGGAATATTTATTACTACATGACATTGTAGATTCTAAATTAGACTTGCATTCACAAAGAGCTAGTAAAAGCCTTCATGTAAATTTGATTCTTTACATGTAGCTAAGAAAATATGTCCTAATTTGAACTGTTTTCTTTTAAACACTGTGGACATATGTATATGTGTGTGTGTGTGTGTGTGTGTGTGTGTGTGTGTGTGTGTATATATATATATATATATATATATATATATATATATAAAATATATAATATATATATATATATATATATATATATATACACACACACACACACACACACACACACACACACACATATACATATATGAAGACCACCCCCCCAAAGATCACCTGTATTGAGACTGCCGTAAACTTCAACTTCAACCCAAATTTTTTAACTCCAAACTATCCAGCATAAATTGGTCTTTCCTTCACCAACCCCCTCTCAATGAAGCTGTCAACTCCTTCAGCCAGATTTTCCTAGATATACTTAACTCACTAGCTCCTGCCAGAAAAATCAGGATAAAATCTAACTATGTCCCTTGGCTCACTAAAAATACCCACACCATTATGCACAAAAGAGATAGTGCCTGGAAAGCCTGGGTCAAAAACAAATCCCCTTCTCTTCAGAGCTACAAAGAGCTCAGAAATCTATCTGAAAAAATAGTTAATAACAATAAGAAAAATGTCTTCTGCTCCACCCAATCAAACCCACAAAATAACCCCCCAAACTTCTGGAAAAACCATTAATAAACTTCTTATTCCTGGCACCCTTACCACACCTAACCCCTTCCCCCAAAATACCTCTACTGAAACTGCCACCATTCTAAACAACTACTTCATAGATGCTATCCATAAACTAACTCAAAATAACAACACCTCCTCACCCCCCTTCATCTTCCAATAGCTTTTCATTTAAACCTGTTCCCACTGCTTACATTAAATCTCTCCTGCTCAAACTCAAACCTTGCTCCCCCTCTGCTGATAAATTGCCTCCCTACTTTCTCAAAATTGCTGCAGAATCTAGTGCCTATCCTGTCTCTATACTCATAAAAAGATCCATTACTGAAGCCTGTATCCCTCATATATGGAAATCATTCTATACAATCTCTCTACATAAAGGAAGTAATTCCACTGACCTTTCTAACTTCAGGTCTACTGCCATTCTGTCCTCTATCTCCAAAATTCTGAAGAAATGCATACATACCCAGTTACTAAAACACCTACTAGACAACAACTTGCTCACCTCCACTCAACACGGTTTCAGGCCTCACCACAGTACCTCCACTGCATTACTCACTTTCACTCATACAGTAGCCTAGGTCTAGGACAATAACATGCTCATTTTGTGTCTATTCCTTGATCTCTCAAAGGCTTTTGATACTGTTTCTCATTCTAAACTTCTTAACAAACTCTCTGACCTCAGTCTCTCCAGCTCTTCAGTTACCTGGTTCTATAGCTATCTCTACAATAGACAGCAATCTGTTCATTGCCAAAATGCCCTCTCCCCCTTTTGCTCAGTTAACACAGGAGTTCCACAAGGATCAGTCCTGGGCCCCCTTCTATTCAACATCTTAACAAACAAGCTATGCTCTCCACTCTGTTACAATATGCTGATGATTCCACACTCCTTACCACCACCCATAGCATTCCTGAACTTTTGACAATCACCCAGGACTCCTTCTCTGCTGTTGAAACTTGGCTATCTCATAACCAGTTGGTACGTAATCCCCCAAAAAAACAAAGCTCCTTCTATTCTTTCCAAAACACTGGCACAACACAAATCCTCCTTTCATATCACCTGCCTCAATAAAACCATCATTAAAGCTGAACCTCATACTAAACTACTTGCCACCATAATGGATGATGAATTAAAATTTGACCTACATATCCATCAATGCATACAAAAAAAACCCACCATAAACTTGGCCTTCTCTATAGAAATAGAAAATTTCTCACACTTACCTCTAAAATTTCTCTAGCACAGTCACTCCTTTTACCCACTATACTCTATGCTGTCCCTATCCTTACTAACATTCAGTTTACTCTCTTGTCCAAACTTGACCAAACACACAGTAAAATAGCTAGATTTGCTGCTAATCTTCCTTATAATTCTCACCACTGTCTCAGTCTCCAGAAGCTAAACTGGCCTGAATTTTCTCATCAGTTACTAATTCCACAACTGCAAATCACACATTCTGTACTTTACAATCCATCTTCCTGCCCTTCCCACACCTTGTGTCCTACTACACCCCCCCCCCCCCCTTCAACATCTCTGCTCATCTGACGGGCAACTTCTCAACATCTATAAACACAAAAAGAACACTGGAAAGTTACTTTACAAGTACAGTGTAGCACATGTCTCGAACACCCTTTCCCTAACTTAAAGAATATGTCTCAACCATACCAGTTTAAAAAAGAATTAAAACACCACTTCCTATGTACTTGATACTGCACATGCCAAACTGCCACTTGACATCTTTGTAGCCTCTGCCTCCACTCTTTTTCATAATCATGCCTCCAGATTTTCTAACTTATTTATTTACCTTCCATCCCTCTCACTCTCACCCCTTACCTCTCACCTCTCCACCTGCCATATGTTTTAGCATCTTCTCTTCGTTCTTCTACTTGTCTATCATCTCCAGACTCTTTTTACCTTGAAATTATACATTCACTACTGTTTTACCACTACCAAATCCTTTTCCTGGAAACACTCTTGTTATGTAACTTATATTTACATTGCAATTCATTGTTTGCTACAATTTTTTTCTTTGCATGTTGCATTTAAGCCACTGTTCTTATTGTATATATAAGGTAACTTGTCTCCCTGTGCTTGTGAATTCTATGTTTAATCTCCTTATCCATTTGTAATTTTAGTACATGATGGTATGTGTATTTTTTTGGAGCTTTTCTCCTCAGGTCTCCACTGAAAATATGTCTCTAGCCCAGCTGGACCAACCTGATTAACAAATGTCAAATAAATAAATAAAATAAAAAAATATATGTGTAAAAACTTAAGAAACTTTGCTATTTTGGAAAGAACATAGACAGTAGGCTATTCTTGGTGTTTTGGTTAGTCTTTCATTTTTTTATTCATTTAAGTCACACTTTGAGTGCTTTAGCTCATTGTAAAGTTTTCAGTCAAACTTCATCAAAAAATGAAATAAAATGAACCTAGGCTTATTATTTAACTGTTGTGGTGAGTGGTGGATGGGTTAAGGAGTTCCCTAATCCATGAACCTAGGTTTATTATTTAACTGGTGTGGCGTGTGGGGGATGGGTTAAGGAGCTCCCTAATCCATGAACCTAGGTTTATTATTTAACTGGTGTGGCGAGTGGGGGATGGATTAAGGAGTTCCCTAATCCATGAACCTAGGCTTATTATTAAACTGGTGTGGTGTGCGGGGGATGGGTTAAGGAGTTCCCTAATCCATGAACCTAGGCTTATTATTTAACTGGTGTGGCGAGCAGGGTATGGGTTAAGGAGTTCCCTAATCCATGAACCTAGGTTTACTATTCAACTGGTGTGGCGAGCGGAGGATGGGTTAAAGAGTTCCCTAATCCATGAGCTTAGGTTTATTATTTAACTGGTGTGGTGAGCGGAGGATGGGTTAAGGAGTTCCCTAAGCCATGAACCTAGGCTGCTAAACAGAAAATAAGAGACTACATTGATAATATGCACTGTTAAGCAACTGTTTTTTAATAATAACTTTAGAGCACAAAAACTTTTAGCACAACGACTCAGGCAACAGAAAGTTGAAAGGGCTATTACCAAGCTTAGGGAGCCTATTACAATGAAAATAATAAGGGATCCTGCAGAAGTATTAGAAATACTTTGGAAATTCTGTGAAAGTCTGTATAAAGCAGAGAAATATTGAAATCAAGAAAAGGTACAAATAGAAATGTTTATGGACTAATTAAATACGCCAAGACTAGAGGGAGAACAGGCTCAATTACTAACATTTAGGATAATAGGAGATGAGATAAAAATGGTGATGTATAACCAATTTACAGAAACGTCCCTAGGAATAGATGGTACTCCTGTGGAAGTTTGGAAGCTATGAGGGGAAAAACTGATTAAGATCTGGAAAGTTTTGTTTAACAGTATTTTAAGAGGAGGAGAGGTACCAACATCCTGGAAGAAAACAGTAATAGCTGTAATACCTAAAGAGGGTAAATAGCCATCAGCTCCAGCTTCATCCAGGCCCATTTCAATACTAAATCATGATTATAAAGTGTTTATATCTATAATGGTTAAAAGAATAGCAAAAGTGATGCCAAAATTGATAGATATGGATCAGTGTGGTTTTGTGGGGGGCAGGCAAACATTTGACAACATTAACAGAGCAGTGATGGTCCAGAGGAAAGCAGAATCTAAGAAAATACCACTTTTGCTGGTGGGTCTTGATGGAGAGAAAACTTTGACAGAATAAGTTGGGATATTATGAGCTGTGCAATGGAAGAATTTGCATTCCTTGATAAAATTATAAGGTTGATTAGGAGTATATATGAAGGCTCAGAGGCAAAAATTAAAGTGGGGTCTTTTCTAATAATTTCTGCTTGAGCAGATGAACTAGACAGGGGTGTTCTCTCTCCCCTTTGTTATTTGCATTATATTTAGAACCATTAGTAAAGAAAATAAGGGACTCAGAAATTCAAGGATATAATTTGGTATGGTATTCAAAAAAAGCTAACTGTATTCGCAGATGACATTATTTTATACCTGACAAAATCAGAAAGGGACATTAGAGTGTTGTGGAACATACTGAGACAGTTTCAGACCTTTTTGGGATACAAAATTAATGAAGCTAAAACAAAAGCAATAGTAGTGAATTATGTACCCACATATGGATTGATTCAGCAATGTCCATGGGGACATGATAAAATGAAGCATTTAGGAATATGGATTAATACTGATACTGGTGTGGCAGCTAAGGATATGTGGGAAGAGACTAAACAAAAGGTAATACAAAAACTGAGAAAATGGAATCCTTGTTACATAGATACTGATAGTAAGATACAAGCAGTTAGAATGTTTTTAGTCCTTTTAGTCTTATACACTGTTCAGGCATATTTTTATCAACCAGAGAAGTTGTGGATAGCAATTAATAAAGGGCTGAAGGATTTTACCTGGGAGGGGATGATGGCAAGAGTCAAGTGGGATAAGCTTATTCTTCTAATAGAAGAGGACGGATTGGGATTACCCGAGATGAAGGGCTATGTTACAGCAACACAGTTAAGGCTCCAATACATAGCACAAGCAGAAAACTATAATTCAAAGTGGAAAGTGATGATAATGAAACCGGGAGGACACTCAAGCAATGGGAGGAGACTGGGATTTTGGACGCAGACCTTTACGGAGAACAACAATAATCATACAGAATATTATATTCATAAAGTATATTATATTCATAAAGTAGCAGAAGGTCTTCTAAGAACAAAACCGACACAGGATTGGAGAAAGGACATTCTTCCAATAGGGATGATTGCAATTAGGGATACAGACAATAATCAAGAGGGGGCAGGAATATGTTGAAGAAAACTCACAAAAGAATCAAGGTACTGGGAGCAAATAACTAATGAGGGAAAGGTAAAAGAATGGGAAGCTGGAAAGAACTTATTTGAACTGCAGGCCTTCTATATCAATGACTGATATTAGAATGTAGGCAAAGAGAAAAAAATAAGGGGGTCCTAAATGAAAGACCAGCACTGGTAGAGTTTTTAGTAGAATCTAGAGCAGAAGTTGCCATTAAAAAAGGAATAATTAGTAGAACATATAAAATATTGCATGATAACTATAAGAATCGATCAGAAGAGGTTAGGAAAGACTAGGAAGAGAGATTAGATAAGCAATTCATAGAGAAACAGTGGGGGTATATGTATGTCTCCCAAATATGCAATAAAATCTAAAAGTTTTTGGATCTTTGCCTGGAAGTGCTTACATAGGTATTTTTATACCCCAAGCAGACTTCAAAGAATTTTTCCTCAGGTAGACAGCAAATTTTGGAGGTGTGATGGGGCAGAAAGAGGTAACTGGGAACATATTTTCTGGGAGTGTAATGAGCTGGTAGACTTTAAAGATTCCCTGCAGACTGCTCTGTCATAGATGCTGGATGAGCGAGCTGGAGTGACTAGGGAAATGATTTTTTTGAGCTACGATACAAACTCGGAATTGCCTAGACATAATAAAGCCTTGTTGAGTCTAATTATGGTGGCTGCCAAAAAAGCAAGTACTAGAAAATGGAAATCAAAGTCTAAACCAACTTAATAAAATAGTAAAAATAGTAATAGAGTTAAACAATTGGAACTGGGTTCTTTAGAAAAAGGTAGGAGCAAATTTCATAGGAAAAAATGGTAAATGTGGGATCAATACATGCAGAGGAGTAACAAGGTTTAAAAGAGGCAGGATTTGAATGAGTTACTTAATGGTTGACTAACAATGACTAGATATGTTAAAAGTGATGTATAATGTTTGCAGCTACAGTTGTGTCGCACGGTTTGGAACGTATAATGTTTGCTACTGAGACTGTGTTGCTATGGTTTATTGTCATTTATATAAATGTAACATGGGCTATGTCATACGTGATAATTTAATAAAGATGTTTTTTGTTTAAAAAAAACAAGAATCAAACCTTCTACTCAACGTCATGAAAACTAAGTTAATGCTTTTTACCCCAAAAGGTTGACAAAATCGAAAGCAATCTTTTATCATAAAGTTAGCAAATAATGCTGTCATTGAAACTGTAACTCACAGTAAACTTCTAGGTGTTATAATAGATAACAACCTCAAATATGACCAGCATATACTGCACCCCAGAAACCAGATTCCCTTTATAGGATCAATGGATTCCTTACAGATACTGCAAGAAAAACTCTAGCCACCACCTTGTTACTGCCAACTCTCTTATATGCCTCTCCTATCCTAACAAACTTAAACAATACCCAAAGAAAGAAAGAAAGAAATTTACCTCCTGCTACAGTAGTATAGCTTATCTCCCTCAGGGAACCCACCATTGTCATAACTTAAAACAATTAAATTAGCTTAAACTGCACTACTACCTAACATATTCACAACTAAGCACAGCACACAAACTCATTCATCATCTGGAAAAATGCCCTGTACTACAAAACTTATCACTGCCGTACTGTCCATCAAGGGACCTCCACTTTATTAACAAATTCTTATTTCTTATAAGTAATTCAAATAATGTTGTAGGAGATTGACTCTACTCCCAATATGTTGCTAACCTCTGAATTGTATCCTTACACAAAAAAACTCTCCGACAAACTCAGTAGTTTTAAACCACTGCTTAAACAACATCTTAGCCAGTCCTGCTCCTGGACATGCTCATCACAAGGTTACGACTTTATGTTCACTGTATGATGCTCTCCAAATACTTTCCTTACAGAATACTCTCAACGTCTCACTGAAATGACAAAACAATTTTATACATTACTGCCTGCACAGTCCACTAAGTTATGTGTGGGCTTTCTCTTTAGTAACTTCTACTTCTGTAAAATCTTAGAATGTACAAATGTAACTACTGTATGGGTATAACTGAAACTAAGTATAATGCAATGTAAACCATTGGAGCATTTCTCCCCAAGCCTCTGCTGAAAATGGGTATTACCTAGTTGCACTTTCCTGATAAACAAAGACAAATAAATAAATAATAATAAATAAAATGAGATATTTGTTTTGTGATATTACCTGCAGATATGACAGCAGTTCTGGAAATGCTGGTCTGCAAAAGTGGGTTATAGCCAGCACAACATCTAATGTTTACAATCCAAACTCTAAGCAATTACAGTCCATAATTACTTCATATGCCAAAATAATTGATTTGGAAATTTAAAGCACCCTAAATATGTTCTTATATGGCCTTCAGGCCTTGTTTCATCTAATCTTTCCAACTCAGTCTTTCTGTCTTAGACTGTCTCAGGTATAGAGATGTTAAGGCTGATTTATAGTATTTTCTCAATTCTCTTCATATAAAAGTAATGACTTTCATTTCACAAGTGAAGAGTTAAAAGTAAAATCAGCATACAAATGAGTAGTGAGGTGGCCGTTTAAATGAAACAGACAGTGGCCTTTGAACGTGTACAATGCTTATACCACATCCCAGAATATCAAAACTGGAAAAGGGAGATAGCAGCAAACACTGTACGGGGGGATAGGGGCTGAGCACTGTCATTTAAGTAGCCTCTGTAGTTAAGGACCCATTAATTTGGCTTCTCTTGTAGAGATGTTATTGAAGAAATCCTAAAGGAACAACTGTCCAGATCTCTTCTAGATAATGGATGTCAAAGTTAAGGCAGCATGATTTTGCAGTATGAAGGTCATGCAACAATAGTTTGCAATGACTTCTAAGTTAGATAAGGGCTAGCTAGTGAATGTATTGTATCTTCACTTCAATAAAGTATCTGATTATGAGTCACAAGGCTTTTAGGAAAATTGAAAGGGATGTATGGTTGAAATGTACATTCTCTAAATGGGTGGGAAAGTGGTTAGTAGAGAGGTGTGATATGGTGGCCTACAGAT
The DNA here is from genome assembly GCF_019279795.1 of Protopterus annectens. Taxonomy (NCBI): domain Eukaryota; kingdom Metazoa; phylum Chordata; order Ceratodontiformes; family Protopteridae; genus Protopterus; species Protopterus annectens. The sequence goes on along the minus strand of NC_056737.1, from coordinate 179,207,979 downwards.
AATACTAAAATGTGTGACACAATGTATGATGAGGGAATTGCTTTGCTTTGAAGAGGTCCTTGGGAAGCTTGTAAGCTGGACCAGTAGTGTACCTAGGGTGGGACGAAGGGGGCAACTGTCATGGGTACAAAGTGTTAGGGGGCAAGATCAGCCATGATCCAGTCAATCGTCTTGACTCCAGATTTTTCTTTAGTGCAATACCAACTTTTAAAAGCTGGTATTGCATTTGAGGTCCAATCTGAGTACTGTGTGTGGTCTAAACTGTAAAAAGCAAGTTGCTACAGTTGAAAAGTAAAACATTTTTTCTTCCTTTCTTTCTTTCTTTTTTTTAACCTGAGCTCTATACTGCTCCTTGTGTAGTCTAAACTAACTGTAGCCACTTTTTTCAAACTGTTTTAACTGAAACCTGAGAGCTGTAATGCTCCTTGGAGGATATCAGCTGTAGCAATGCCACAGTTTAAAAGACAAAAAAAGATTTTTTTTCTTTTTGCTAAAATATGAGGAAGGGGGGTTGAAGGCAGGATGCAAAAAACTTGACTTGATTGTCTCCTGCATTTAAGGAGTCTCAGGTAACACTTTTTTTTCTTTCCTGTCAAAGAGCTGGAGTAGGAGTGAGGGGGCATGTATCTGGTCACCTGGATGGTGTGCCAGTGGAAGGAGAGGATCTTTTTTTTTTTCTTCCATTAAATGTCTGGGACATAAGGAAAGGGGCGTGACATGTATCTGGCCACCTGGTTGGTTTACCAGTAGAAGGAGCGGACTTTTTTTTTTGCTCTTCACTTGAAGAGCTTTGAGGGTGTGCATTGGGATCTGTCTGCAATTTTGCAGACGTTCTTTTTATTTTGCTCTTGAGGGGAATGGCTTAGGGTGCTGCTTGAGCCAGCTATGCCTCTCAGCTGGACTGGGGAGATGGTACTAAGCATAAGGCACTGCATATGAAATACAACAGTCCTGCACTGAATATGAGTAAACAAGTTAAACTTGCTTTTGATGTGGGAGACAACCTAGGAGTGTTTAGGTGGTATTCATAATCATTGATCTTAGACATAGAGGAAGCTAAGCACAACTTTGTCACAATTCATAGATGCCAGTTGCTCTTACATGCATTAACTTTTAATTAGCTCATGGAAATGAAGACTTAATGAAATTTAAATGAGAAACAATTAAGAATTTCTTATGCCAGTGAGCCATCTTCCTGCCTGTAGTGATTCATAGGCACATGAATCAGAGTATTTATCTGTCAGTGTCACTGCAGGACTGAGTCAGAACCATGTGTGCCTTCTATTAGGATGGCACATTTCCCTAAGGTGCTTAGTGTGATAGATTGCACCTATGTTGCATTAGGGTCCCCTTCGAACCACGGGGAGTGGTACCAAAATAGAAAGAGCTACCATCACATCAAGTGACAGGAAGTGTGTTATGAATATGCCCAATGTCCTGGCAGTGCCCATGATGATCACATCTGGCACACAAGCTCATTCTACCACCTCTTCCTGCAAGGTAGGTTGCCCCCATGGTCACCTTGTTGATAACTTGAAATTTTTACTATAATTATGTAATTAGGTATATTTGTAAAATGTAGTGTTTGGTAGTAAACCACCCTTCCCTTCTTGTGCCTCCCTCAATTTTCTCTTCTTTTCTTTTCTTGTGTTTTCCAGGTGATGCAGTTTGCTTATTCAAGCAAAGGCTGATTACACCAGTTTGTTTTCCTAGGGGAGCTGATGAGGAAAGGTGCAGCACCACCCTGTTGCAGACATGGATTGTCATTGTGTCATTGTTTGGCCTGCTGAAAGCCTGTTTCCATTGCATGCATGAGTCTGCCGGTGCCCTTTAGTTGACTGTTTTACTTAATTCAGGATATTTACCAAGAGTTGCATTCTGCGTAGCATCATACATCAGTCAGGTGGTGAATTGCCACATGATGGCAGTACAGCTCCTAGTAGAAGACCTTCCATGAGTGGCAATAACATTGATGACCAGCCAGCAGAAGTAGTATGGGACCCCATGCATCAGGCTTGTGCACAGTATACTGCTACACAGGCAAAGAGGCGGAGTCTAGTTCACAACTATGGACCATGACCTTCAGGTTAGTGTTACTTTTATTATAAAAAACACATATAATTTAATTGATGCTGTGATGTGGATATCCCACCACTGCCCACCAATTAATATGTGATGTGGATATCCCACCACTGCCCACCAATTAATATGTGACATCCTTGCACTGAATCACTAATCAAGGAGACTCAATCCTCACCAATGGCAACAGTGGGGGGAATGTACTCACTGGGAGGATGACAAGTACACACACAGTAAAGTGCAATTTCCCATAAGAGCACACAGAGACCACAGTTAGTCTGGGGCTGGTTTCTCCCTCTTTCTCCACGTCCCCAATAAGACTCCTCACTGGCACAGCTTTAGGGTTGAAATCCCAGCTGAGTGGCCAAACCAAAACCTCCAGCTCCCTCTCTGTCCAACCAGTGCTTCATGTCCCTGCCCAAGTAGCTGACACACACACACACACACACACACACACACACACACACACACACACACACACACACACACACACACACACACACACACACACACACACTTCTGTGCCAGTAGCTTGATATATAGACAACATACAGTTCTAATATAGTGGTAATACAAGCAATTGGATCCTGCTGACATTCACAAATGACATATAACTGTTTACAAAATTCCAGATAGCTCTGCTGGTAGTATCTCCTTCTGTCACACTTCTGTATGAATCATATTAATATTCACAAATGACATATAATTATTAACAAAATTCCAGACAGCTGGGCTGGGACTATTTCCTTTTGTGACAGATGTATGCAGTGGCTATGCTGTGTGACACGAGGCCTGCTGTCACAGTACAACAGACAGTCCCTCTCACCTTTAAAGAATTTTATTTATTTTATTTTTTTAATATAGTTACTTATATGTTTTTTATATTTGTTTTGTTTATTGGCACCATATTGTTAGAGTCATGTCTGACTGTTCACTGAGATCTGTGCATTGAATGGCACTGGCAGCATGTGAAATGTAGAATAAGTCATTCTGTACTCAGTTGCTGAATGTGTTTCTTTTAGGGACTGCAGTGAAATATGCAGGTACTGCTTCTTCTGGAATGTTCATTACTTGATAATTGCTCTTGGAAAACTTGATTGAGTAACCTATTAGAACTGTGTGCATTTCACCATGTATTGCTGCTGTATTCCACCTTATATTCTACATGAGATGCTCCCTTTCCCTGGAAAGAAAAATTGTAAATTTCTGATGGTAGGTTCAATTTTTTCTGTACTTTTTTCTTGATAAATAATAAATATTTTTTCATCTATTAAGATACTGCACATCAGATCAATTCATTATGTCATAGACACCAACCCTTGTGTCATCAGAAGTAGTAGCAATCATCATTTGTGCAGTGCTTTAGTGGTAACAGTGCTAGTGTTGCTGGCAGATTTTGTGTTAGTCTTGTAATCAATCAATCAATCAATCAATCATCTGCAAGTGTATGTTAGGCCTCTAATACTGTTTTATATTGTAGTCGTAGTCTGCAGTCCCCCGTTTTGATTTTTTTTCCTGTTATACCAAGCATTAACATTACTCAAATCAATCACATGCTACTGACTAGGTCGTTAATACTTTTCTACATTGCAGTCTATAGACCTCCCTTTTATACACATATAGATAGATTTTGTTTTCTGTTATTGTAAGCATTAACATTACTCAAGTCAATCACATACTGCTGAATAATCCTTAATACTGTTCTACAATCACAGATTATTTCAACAAGCACTTACAGATATGAGTATACACACACATGGAATGCATATATTTTTAAATATTGTACTGTTCACTGTAGACCAGAAATCATTTCCTACTGTACATTTCTAAGACAGTCATGCATTTAAAAATCATGCCACTTATTTTGAGAATAGTTGATGCACGTGCAAGATAGCTGTCCAGAGTTAGCCCCCACACCACGGTGGAATGGGGATGGGGGAAACCTAGCAAATGAATGACCTACATACAACTTTTGCAGGCCACTGTTCAAATTGTTTTGAGTGCTCTCTGGCTTACAGCTACATTTGACACTATTAAGTTAGGAAAACACAGGTAACCTCTGCAAGGCATACTGCAGATTACATACAGTTGTGACCAGGTAAGCTTTATCTCACTCCTCACCGGACAATCTGGAGACAGTAAAAATGTATTAAACTGTAAAAAGTCATTGCATCCTACAGCATTTGGTTGTCTAAAGCAAACTTTAAAGCAAATAATAATATGAAATTGTCAGTGAACAGAGATTGCTCATCACTGGTAGCACTTTACAGCTAATGTATCAAGGCCTGCAGTGCTGTTTACTTAATGACTAACTAACAAATGTGTTACACAGCTAAGCACACAGATACATGATAGGTAAACAAGTATGCATCCCTTTTGCAGTGCTGTTTACTTAATGACTGACTAAAAAAAAAGTGGTACACAGCTAAGCACACAGTTACACGATAGGTAAACAAGTATGCATCCCTTTTGCATGCTGTTTACTTAATGACTGAAAAAATGTGTTACACAGCTAAGCACACAGTTACATGATAGGTAAACAAGTATGCATCCCTTTTCTTCTTCTTTCTATAGCTGAAGAGGAGCCTACAATCATCAGCAAGCCCAAAGGAGACTTACCATGCTGATCAAGGGTGTTCGTGAGTATGAAAAAATTACTACTACTTATGAATATCATTCTGTAGAATTAAATAATGCAGTATGTGTTCCATTCTGTAGCACATTAAATGAAGATGGTCTGTCCTGTTTTTACAATTTATTCGGATTTAAACAGTAATCATAGAACTGCAGAAATGTTACCATACCAATAACCAACCTTTTCATCACAGTAAATATGTAACATTTTGCAGAGTATTTACTCAGTGTAATATGAAGTAACATTTGCTTTAGTATACCTGCTTATTAAGTGCTTAGTAGGCGCTGTCAATAAAATGTAAATTGATGTAACACGAAATTGAGTGCACTTACAGTCTCCATTTTGTGTATCTCTCTTTCCATCTCTGCCTTTTTTATTTTAATTATGTATTATTTTCCATTTATTTTTATTTCTGTTTCTTTTATGTTCCCCTTTACATAGATCTAAAGATTCCAGGAGCAGCCCAACCATGTTCTGCCCAGGTCAGGGAATATTCTTCATAATCCTTTGCATACCCAGGGATGTCCTCAAAGAGTTGGGGTGCTGGCTCTGGTCCTGTAGGAACCCTGATATGGTGCAGCCTGGAGCCACAAAAGCAGTGAGCTTTGGTTGTGGATTTGGTTGACCAAGCAGTGGAGTGGCACCTTTAGCCCATGCATGACCTCATTCAGCCCATGCATGACCTCATTCAATGAGTGAAAGTCTCACTGCCCCAGTCAGCTGTGACCACCAAGCCACACTCCTCTTCAATTTCCGATTCCCTAATCCTCTCTCTCTTCTACTTCTTTCTCCAACTTCCTTCTCATATACAAAAATATTTGAAAAATAAGGGTTCTAGCCTCTAATAAAAATAGTACCCCTCCTCTCCCAGCTCCTCCAGCACAACCTTCTTAATGCCTTCCTTCCATGTATCCTTTAGGTACTGTCTTCCCATTTTCCAGCTGTCCTAGCTTCCCTTTTCATACCTTGTAATGAAACAGTTAGGGTGTCCATAAAAGGGCACTCCTACAATCACTACATTATATCTTCTTGTTCTTCTTTCAGCTGCTCCCATTAGGGGTCGCCACAGCGTATCAACTGTTTCCATTTCTTCCTATCCTCTGCATCTTGCTCTGTCACACCAACCACCTGCATGTCCTCTCTCACCACATCCATAAACCTTATCTTAGGCCTTCGTCTTTTCCTGTTACCTGGCAGCTTCATCCTTAGCATCTTTTTCCCAATGTACTCTGCATCTCTCCTCAGCACATGTCCAAACCAATGTAATCTTGCCTCTCTGGCTTTGTCTCCAAACCTTCCAACCTGGGTTAACCCTCTAATATACTTATTCCTAATCCTGTCCATCCTCGTCACACCCAGTGCAAATCTTAACATCTTTAACTCTGCCACATCAAGCTCTGACTCCTGCCTTTTTGTCCATGCCACTGTCTCCAACCCATATAACATAGCTGGTCTCACTACCCTCTTGTAGACCTTCCCTTTCACTCTTACTGGTACTCGTCTGTCATAAATCACTCCTGACACTCTCCTCCACCCACTCCATCCTGACTGTGCTCGCTTCTTTACCTCTCTTCCACACTCACCATTACTCTGAACTGTTGATCCCAAGTATTTAAACTCATCCACCTTTGCCACCTCCACTCCCTGCATCCTCACCATTGCTGTATCCTCCCTTTCATTCACACACACATATTCTGTCTTAGTCCTGCTGACCTTCATTCCTCTTCTCTATAGAGCATATCTCCACCTCTCCAGGGTCTCGTCCACCTGTTTCCTACTCTCACTACAGATCACAATGTCATCTGCAAACATCATAGTCCACAGGGACTCCTGTCTGATCTCGTCTGTCAACCTGTCCATCACCATTGCAAATAAGAAAGGGGTCAGAGCTGATCTTTGATGTAATCCCACCTCCACCTTAAACGCATCTGTCACTCCCACCGCAGACCTCACCGCTGTCACACTATCCTCATACATATCCTGTACCACTCTTACATACTTCTCTGACACTCCCAACTTCCTCATATAATACCACAACTCCTCTCTAGGCATTCTGTCATATGCTTTCTCTAAGTCCACAAAGACACAATGCAACTCCTGACCTTCTCTGTACTTCTCCGTCAACACTCTCAGAGCACACATCGCATCTGTAATGCTCTTTCCTGGCAGGAAACCATACTGCTGATCACTAATCATCACCTCCCTTCTTAATCTAGCTTCCACTACTCTTTCCCATAACTACATGCTGTGACTGATCAATTTAATCCCACTGTAGTTACTACAGCTCGGTACATCACCCTTATTCTTAAAAATTGGTACTAAAACACTTTTTCTCCATTCCTCAGCCATCCTCTCACTTTCCAAGATTTCATTAAACAATCTAGTTAAAACCTCCACTGCCATTTCACCTAAACACCTCCATGCTTCCATAGGTATGTCATCTGGATCAACAGCCTTTCCATTCTTCATCCTCTTCATAGCTGTCCTTACTTCCTCCTTGCTAATCCACTGCACTTCATGATTTAGTATCTGCACATCATCCAACCTTCTCTCCCTCTTATTCTCTTCATTCATTAGCCTCTCAAAGTACTCTATCCATCTGCTCAACACACTCTCCTTGCTTGTTAGTACATTTCCCTCATTATCCTTCATCACTCTTACCTGCTGCACATCACTACATTATATAAGGACACAATATATTTGCATATAGGAACGTAGCTATACATTGCACAGCTACAAATCTTATGACTACGAATACCATTCTTATAGGTTCATAGATTCATAGGCAAGTACTAGGCTAGCTGCCCTTGTGGGCCATTTTAAACCTAGCCAATTTCCCTTTCAAATGTGAGAATCAAACCCTGTACATTGTGTCTGTGAGGTAAACACCTTAACCATTATACCAACCCTTATCCCCAGTTTATGATTCAGAGTCTCAGTGGCTCTGAGTCATAAACAGCAACATGTCAAGGCTATGGCAAATAAATGTATATTGAAGGTATCTGACTTCACAACTGTACATCTTATTTGGGAAGGCTTACTGTAACACTAAAGTGTCACCATTTACCCATCTAATAAGTCCCATTTCCTGGCCAACAATTTCTATATAATTCCAAGCTTGCACAAACTCAGAAAAAAAGGAAGAAGATAGAAAACAAACAAAACACACCTTTTCCCTCTTCTCTGAGCCTTGCTAACCACAACCAATCATGTATATTAGTAAAAATGCAATAATACCATCAGAAAGATATGATCCTGACAAAAGTGCGGCAGAAGGAAATAGTACTAAACTGGAGACAGCAGAATATTTGTAGAAAATTATTATTAACTGTACATCAGGCAGAAGACAAGCAAATTAATCTCTGCAATCAGGGAACGTTGAGAACCAGGTGTGAGATTTAAACTGCTACATCCATCTATCTTCAGAGTATTTTTTCCTGGAGGATCAAATACATTTTTGATGCAGAACAAGCTAAGGAGGAAATAAAAATCTTTATTGAAAAAAAAGTGAGTCAGCAAGCTAAAGGGGGCTCTATTTCTCATTCTTCTGACAATAAAGCTCAAAGAGAGACTTTGCCAATGAAACATTTAACAATGTTACACATGAAAATTCTTGAGAGACAGAAAAAAACATAGGAATTGACTAGAAAAATCAGGAGTACCATGGACATGAACCAGAGTCTAGTGTTGGAAAATGGAGATGATCAGGTTGAAGACCAACAACACTTAAATTAGTGAATAAATATGAGATTATAAATCATTAATTGTGTTTGTGAAATATGGCTTTGTAAATAAATTGACTGAGAAAAGATTAGACTTTTATTGATTTTGTTAAACTTGTGGGTGGACTGAAAAGCATATACCTCACATTATGTCTTTACTGTTTAGAAAGTTTACTAAAGGAAAAAAGAAGTAACTATACGTAAAACATTTTTTTACTTTTATTAGTATTTGTATAAACAATTTCATGATATAAAATCCAAGGTAGATTGCAAAGCAGTTATGTATAGTGTGCAATCTGATATTTTAAATGTGTGGGGGAAATCTTTTCAGTGACTTGTGTATGTTAAAGCTGTTAAAGTAAACAGATACTTTTTTAGTTGTAAGAAATATATATTTTACAGTATAACAAGAAAAGAGAGGCTGAAGAGAAACAAGTTTAACATAATACAGTGCAGTGACCAGGACTGCTGGGTGAGAGTAGGATGTAAAACTGTACAGATTATATTATATTTCAAACTAAGATAATTTCACTTGTTTGATTAATGTCTTTGGCTTAAAGTTTGAACAAGTTTTTTTGTATGCAAGTAGGCTTGAAAAAATAAGAGAAATGATGAAAGCCTTGAAAAATGCTAATCACCTCATATCTGCAAATATAATAGCTTGTTTTTTTTTCTTTGGCAAATGCTCTCAGTGGTAGACAAGAAGTCTGCAGCTGAAGGCAGTTAGTCAGGAGAAGTCTGTACATTCTGTTCTGAGTGAAATTTACAAACATTCTTTCATGCATCTGAAAGTTGTTAGCTTTTTTTCCCTTGTTGCTACAAGCAATAAACTACATTTATACAGAGACATGCTGTATCCAGCTGTCAGCAGAATACTTTTTCCTGGAGGTCAAAGACATTTCGATGCAGAACAGGCTAAGAGGGAAATACAAAATTCTTGAGCCATCAAACAGAAGGGTCTCTGTTTTTCATTCTTCTGATGGCAAGGCTGATAGAGAGAGAGAGACTTTGCCCTGAAACATTTTCCATTGTTCCAAAGAAAAATGCTAGAGAGAGATAGAAGAAAGCACAGGAGTTAACTAGAATAATTAGAAGTACCTTGGACTTAAACCACAGTCTGGGGTTGGGCGATGAAGATGAACAGAAAGAAGATCAGCAACACTGAAATTAGCGAATAAAGTATCAACCACATTTATGAAATTTGGTTTTATAAGAAAATGTGGCTGAGAAAGATTGGATTTTTGTTGACTTTGTAAAACTTGTTCATGGGTTCATAGATGTATACCAGGCTAATGACCACTAGGGCCCTTATAAGTCTAGCTGTACAATCCAAATGTGACCCCCAAATTTGATTTATATAGATGGTGATTTACTGACTGCTTCTGTCCATCAGAGACATAACAGCCACACCAGGGGGGGGGTGGATTTTCTGATTACTCATCCATTGGTCCAAGTTGCACTTAAATAGGGATAGGAAGGAACTCTGCTTCACATGGATGGGGAGCCTGTTCCAGAGAATGAGTTTTCTCTGAGGAACATATCTATCTCACCAACATGTTCTATTTATGTTACAAGTAAAATTTATATGTTTTAATCTAGTAGTTCTGATGCTGTTTGTTTTGCAGATGTGCAAAAGTTTCATGCCTTGTATGCCAGGCAAAGATATATTCTCAGAAGGCTGTATGATACAGAGTAGAGAGTCAGTGCATTGAGATGATCAGCATAGGACATTGTGTTTACTTCCCATATTCTTCTTGTAAGAACCTTTTGTGGATGCTCTATTTGCTGCATGTGTCTGATCAGGTACATACCAAACAGTGCATTATACTCTATGACAGGTCTGCTGATGACCAAGTACAGTGATAGGATGACCTGTCTGGACCCAGATGCCATGCTGTTGCTTACAAGTTGAGCAACAGAGAAGGATTTTGTTACTATCTTGGACACATTTTGGTTGAAGGCTAGGTTACTGTTGTGATGCCCACCACTGCTACCAATATGTGATGGCCATCTCTGTGTCATCCCCATGCTGGGCCAGTAATCAAGGAGCCTGAATCCTCACTAATGACACTGGAGAGGGATGTGCACTTGGAAAACAAATGGATGCACTCAGTATTTCCAGATACAGACCTGTCTTCATCAAGTACAATTTCCCTTAAGAGTATATGGGGAGCACACTTAGCCCGGGGTCTGGATGTCTTTATATCTGTCTTCCTCCAGGTCCCAATTAAGACTCCCCACTAGTAGAGCTGTAGGTTTAGGTCCTCTGCAGAGCATCCAGGCCAAGTCCTCCAGCACCCTCTCTGTGAACCCAGTGCTTCTTGTCCCTGCCCCAAGTAGCTGACACACACACCCTGATAGATTTGATTTATCGCACAAACACACCTGGGAAAGGGTGGCACAGATGTACCTGCTGTACCCCCTTCTGCCCAGAGTACAAGGTAGTTATCAATGCCACCAGACACTTCACAATCAGCTAATCTAAGGCCCTTAACAAGGGGTGTCCAATTATACTGTGTACTATTAATACTAATACAAATGGTAGTAGTTTACCAAGATGGCTAGGCCTTCTGGAGTGGCCCACACAGTGTCACCAAATAAATATAAGCACTCTCAAAGGTTAAGTACTTTCTACAAGGAATTGCCACAATAAAAGTTTTAAATATATTTAATAATAAATAATAAAAGTGCACGAAAATACTGAATATATATTCACAGTAAACCGCAGAATTCATATCAGAGGAATTATTAAAAAGAACCTTGAAGGACAGGCTCAGACAAATAAAGAAAACAGTATCTAAACTAGCTTCACTATATTCCTGACTGAATCTAAGAGAATTCTACTGTTCCCTAGTTAAGTTACTTACTACCACAAGGCAAGATGCTGTGGGTGAGGGTCTTTCTAGTCAGGCTTCCCAAACAGAATACTCAATACTCTGAGAGTTATCTTTGTAATATCTAAAATATAATTTCTAAGATGGCTGGCAGAATGACCTCATCTGGTCACCTGACTCTAGGTTCCCACATAGTCTCCTTTTGAAGTTTGAGACAGGACTTTAGCAGACTGCTACAATACACATTTAGAGCTTTTATGGCAGTGCTTAGGAGCTAGAAACATTTACAACTCTTCCCCCTGTCTTTACGAAAGCTAAAAATATGATAAGATAACGCCTGCTCCCAGACCTACCATCTCTGGTCCAGTTCAGCACTGTGGGGTGCCTTTCAATGGTTTAACAGCTCATTTACATTTCACTTATTTTTCTTAAAGTAAGTTAGCTGGTTAACCTTTGCTGTGCCACTGCCCTCTATTAAATCATATACATCTAATTCAGTTACCATAATGCATGTACATTTCTATTGATTTCAGCAGGGTGCACTGTTGATAGATTTTAACACAATTAACACAAGCAAAGCTCACAAATACATTTTCAGCACAAGCATCTGTGCAAATCAGTTTGATATATTAATGACGTAATTATTTACAAAATTCCAGCTACCTGTGCTGGCACAAGTCATACATCCACCCCTACTTCTCTCCCTGGCATGGCTGGCAGTACCTCCTATCATGAGAATTATCTACATGAGTTCCCATATCCCTGACTAGTGAATCAATTTTAAGGGTGTTTTATGATGTAGTTACTCAGAGTGGCAGACTTCCCAAAATGTGCTATAATGCATTTCTTGGTATTGAGTTTTAAGCCATGGCTTTGGCATCAAGTGTTTTTCTGTATTAGACCTTCCTGAAGAGTGTTCTCATCTTGGGGGGGATTCAATGACTGTTCCCAGTTTACAATCTTCTACAAAACAGCTTAGCCAAAGGCCTTTGACATTGGCTTTGACATCTGAGAAGCAGACGTCACAGAGGAATGGGCCCAGCACAGAGCTTTGGGGACTCCACAGGTGACCAGCCCCTTTGTGGAGGTGACCTCACTCATTCTAATCTCCTGGGTCCTACCGCTGAGCCACCTAGTTATCCAGCATGTCATAAAGGTATTTACAGCTAGTTTGTTAACAATACTCACATGATGTATTGTATCAAATGCTTTAGCCAGATCTTGGTAGGCATTATGCACCATTTTCCCCTCATCCACTGTCTTAGTGACTTTTTCAAAGAAGTCCACCAGATTCACTATGTATGACCTTTCTTTGACAAAGCCAAACTGCGATGGATCCAGTGTCAGGAAGTCTCCTATGTCCCTGTTGATAATTTCCATGATAATTCTTTCCATGGCTTTGCAAATAAGATTAGTCTGACTAATAGGTCTGTAGTTTCCAGGATCTCTTGAAGGTCCTACCTTATGAAGGAGGATGACTGTCACAGTCCTCCAATTACATGGCACAAAGTCTGTTGCACCCTAGTTATAGTTGTAGGGGTTTATGTTTGAGTATATTTTTAACAGGATGTTTGGGGATGGAGGTGAATTTGGAACTAAAATCGTCTGCTAACAGTTTCTGGGCTGACATGGTTGTACAGAGTTTCTGAGTCCAACTCAGCATAGGCTTTTGTATTCTCTGGGTTTGGAGAGAGACACTGAATTTTGACAAACCATCACTTAGTAACATGTAGTTTGGTTTGGAATAGTTTCTGTTACTGGTTTTAATGAGGTTACACAGCTGCTTTTGATTTTGAAGAAGATAGCTTTATGGTTGGACCTCAAGGGAGGATGAGGCATTGGGAGTCTGCAGTGTTCTCCCATATTTGTTAGCATGATTTGGTCAAGGTTGTTTATATTTATGAAGACCAGGAATCTCTGTCCCTGTAGATTTGAGGCTGTGTGGGATTCCCAGTCTATAGAGGAGTAGGGTGTTAATTTGGATGGTAAGTGTCTCCAGTAGGTCTAAATGTGCATTGTGAGCTTCTTGGGACATGGAGGGTGACTTATAACTGGCTAGGATATGGTACAGAATTTTTTCTGTGGTGACCTGCCCATGAAGGAACTCCATCATCCTGTTTGACCACCATAGAGGTATGCGTGTTACTGATGGATACTGAGACACCTCCTTTAGCTCTTATCTGTGCAACTACTACTCTAAACGTGTGGAAGGCCTGAAACCTTGCACTGCCAGGGTATTCTCTGCTACTTTAAGCCATGTCTTGGTAACTGCACAGATGTCTATATTCTTGATTGTGAGGAGGGCTTAGAGGGAGTGTAGTATTTTATTTAGGCTCCTGGCATTGAGCAGTAACACCTTGAGGTTCAGTTGAGTTGATTTTGCTTTGTCTGCAGGTTTGTCAGTTTGGCATTGCCTAAAAAGCCACTATGGGGTGGATAAAGTTTTAGCCAGTATTTCATCCTTGGCAAAGTAATGTGGTCTGAGAACCATGTCCTCCTAAGCTGACAAATATTGGCTTCCCTAAAAATAACACCAGAAAGACAGCCAGTTGTTGTGATCAATCATGTTTGCTCATATTGTGACATCATCCTCAGTGATGGTAATATACTGTTCAATGCTAGGCTCATAACAGCCTTAGACACATAGTCTGAAAGCTCCATAAAGTCTCTCTTCAGGAAGGTACAGGTATGATGGAGTCATACTGGTACCTGTGGCCTAACAATTTGAGTGTGCATGTGATTTGATGGAGTCTGGCTCCAGATAAGCAACTAACAGTTATCTTATCCTTGTTCAGCCTGGTTAGAGGGGCATCAATATCTCTTACAATGGAGTCCACTATGATGAAAAACCTGGGAAGTGTTTTTATTTGCTTTAAGGACTTAACTGTTTGGAGCTCCACTGAGAGTGACAGTATTTGTGGTGATTAGGTATTGTTTTTTCTGAGTGCGTTTGGGCTTGCTGAGGCATAACTTTTACAATGGATGTCAAGGCGTTCTTTTGTTGGGGGACTGATAGGCATATGCCCCACTTCATGTCATTAATGTTTGGAAAGACATGAAAATGGAACAAAAAAGGAGAGAAAAATAAAATGGAAGTGAAAAAAACTTTTGTTCTTAACAATATTTGTATAAAACATTTTATGATATAAATTGCATGTCATATAGAAAATGATTTCCAGTGATTGTTGTATGTGATAAAGATACTAAAGTAAACAGATGCTTTTCTTCTCCGTTTTTTAGTTTTAAGAAATGAAAGCATTACAATGTAAAAGAAAAGTTGGACAGAAGCACATTTAAGTCAAAAGGTTTTAATTTCAGGCTGTTGGGTTGAGTGATGGGGTGTAAACATGTTCTGATTATAAAACACATTGCAGTGAAGTTTTTTGTTATACTTTTGCAATAGTGAATGTCTGGAATAATGCCTTTGGCTTAATATAATGAAAAGTTTGTTTTTGTGAATGCAAGCAGATTTTAAAAATGAGAGACCACAATGTAACAAACATTTTTCTTTAATCAAATAAATGTTCAGTGCCAGTTGAGAAAATCTGGAAATGAGGGCAGCTCTACATATTGATCTTCTGTTTCCATGGAAACAAGCTGACTAAAGCTGAAGGCAATAAATCAAGAGTTATGTTCATTATTTACTGAGAGAAACATAAAATTAAATGGTAGAAAAACAAGCAATTCAGTAAAAAATAAAGTTTCAAATTATTGAAAGTGAATAGGATGTAGCATAGGTTCATAGGTTCATAGGTGGGTACTAGGCTATCTGCCCGAAGGCATTTATAAGTCTAGCCAGAATGTGATGGCTTTCGCCGCCCCCTTAGATTAGTTCCCTGCGCCTCTGTCCAGCAGAGCCACTGAAGTGATCCCCGAGGTAAACTTTCTGTTTCCCATTCACTCGTCAAGGTTTCTTTTGAAGAGTGTTAGCGAGGAGCTCTGCCTAATGTAGATTGGGATCTTGTTCCAAAGCATGTGAAGTCTCTGGGACAGGAATCTATCCCTCCTGCACATCCTATTTATTGTTATGGTGAGGTTTAGATCCCTAGAGCGTGTGGCTTGAGGGGATAAGGTCTTCTTTAGGTGGAGCATGTCCATCAATTCTGGGTTGGACATGGCCTTGTATGTCAGGCAGAGATCACCTCTGAGTAGACGGTATGCAACTGAGTACAACTGGAGTTTCTTCAGTCAAGCTGCATAGGACATCTGTTTGAGGCCATTGATCCTCTTGGTGAGATACTTCTGTGGTCTTTCCAGCTGTTGCAGGTGTCTTGTAAGATACATCCCAAATGGAGCGTTGTACTCTAAGATGGGTCTGATGAGTGATGAGTAGAGGGGCACAATGACCTCTTTTGATCTGGATGTGAACCCTTTTGTGATTAGGTGAGCCACATAGAAGGATTTTCTAACCACTTTGGCAATGTGATTTTCAAAGGTGAGATTACTATCTACTTGGGTCCCCAGATTCCTTATTACGTCTTCTGTATTTAGGGGACTACCACCTATGTGGTAGTTTGTGGGTACTTTGTTTTTCCCAAAGGAGATGACTATGCACCTTTTGGCATTTAGCTTGAGACCATGATTTTGACACCAGGTATCCGTCTCAGTGAGACCCTTTTGGAAGATGTCTGTGTCAGCCGGAAAGTCAATTATAGCCCCTAGTTTGCAGTCATCTGCGAACTTGGTCAGCCATAGTCCTCCTGTGCTTGCCTGTACTTCTGAGAAGTATATGCCAAACAGGAGGGGTCCTAGGACTGAGCCCTGGGGAATGCCACTTGTAACCGGTTTAGAGTTGGACCTAGCTCCTGCAACTCTCACCATGTGGGTTCTGTCCGTGAGCCAGTTGGCAACCCATCTTGTGATGTAGGGGTTTATGTTCAGGCTGGTGAGCTTGTCTATAATACCAGAATGGGGAATGGTGTCGAAGGCCTTAGCAAGGCTTAGGTAGGCTGTGTGTACCACCTTTCCCTCATCTATAGCCTTGATAACTGTCTCAAAGAAGTCCACCAGGTTTAGGAGGCATGATCTGCCCTTAACAAAGCCAAACTGGGTAGGGTCCAGTGTTTGGAAGTTCCCAATGTCTCTGTTAATGAGTTCTACGATGATGCGCTCCATAGCCTTGCAGACCAAACTAGTCAGGCTTCTAGGGTGATAGTTCCCGGGGTCTGTTGTGGCTCCATCTTTGTGTGTGCCACTCTATGGTTTAGGTGAGGGGTTAGTTCGTCTTTGAGCTCATGTAGGACGCAGCCTGGGACACTGTCCGATCCCATTGATGCTGTGTTTTTGGCTTTGAAGAGGGCTGTTTTAACCTGAGTGTCTGTGATTTCAGGGACTCTACATTCTTCTGGTATGGTTATGGGCCCTTTTGAGGGTGGGGGGGGGTGACGTTTGCACTGAACCTGTCTGCCAGGATGTTGGCGATATTGGTCGGTTCAGTGTATTTTGTGCCACTCTGCTCTAACTCTGAGCAGATCTGAGCATTGCCACTTAGATTCTTGACATAGCTAAAGAATGCCTTGTGGTTATCTTTGGAGCCCTTGGCAATTTTTCTTTCAAAGCTCGCCTTGGGTGATTTTGTGAGGGATCATAGTTTCTTGCTGATACTGATCAGGGATGTCTTCCCTTCTTGGGATTTTACTCTTTTCTGTACTAGTTTCCCCCTTCTATTGTATAGCTTGTTTATGTTAGGAGTCTACCAGACTGGTTTCCTTTTCTTGAAGGAGTGAGTCTTGGTTTTGCTTGGGATGGCATGATCTATGCATTCTTGTAGCTGCCCGTAGAATGCATTAGTAAAGGATTTTGCAGCTTGGACAGTGTTATCCTTCAGCATGGGGGCTTTGAAACTTTCCACCTCGGTCTTAAGTAACGTGAAATTTGCTTTTGAAAAGTTTTTCATGGTGGCTTTCTTGTCCAGGGGTGGCGGGCAGAATATGGATATCCCAAGTGATTTGGTTATGGTCAGATCTAACCAGCGAGGGGTTGACCTCTGGTGTGGAATACCAGTCACCCATATTGGTGATGACCAGGTCTAATATGTTGTCACCTCTGGTGGGAGTGTTGACGAGTTGAACCAGGGTGTTTGAGTTTATAAATTCTAGGAAAAGTTGGGCAAGAGAGTTAGTACTTGAGTAGTTCTCCCAGTTAATGTTTGAGTAATTGAAATCACCCAATATTAGGGTGTTTTGTAGGACCTTTATGTTTCCCAGTGTTTCCAGAAACACAGAATGGGGGTCCTGGGACATGGTGGGTGATCTGTAGCAAGCTGCAATTTGAATTGCAGTTTTGCCCATTGTTAGTTACACGTGGATGATCTCTGAAGCATTGTGCTGTGCCACTAACCTGGAGGTGTGGGTATCCTTGATGAATATGAATACGCCCATGCCTTTTGTATTTCGGTTTGGGTTCTGTGGCCGAAATGTATGGTATGAGTTGTAGCCTGGTAGTGCTGGGGTGCTCTCTGGACCCTTAAACCAGGTTTCTGTTACTGCACATATATCGATTTTCTCCATACTGAGGAGTGCCTCGAGTGCGTGCATTTTGAGGTTTAGACTTCTGGCATTGAGTAGCATTACACTCAATTTTTTGTTACTTGTGCTATTTATGGTGGTGGGTTTGTATTCTGAGCCTTGCTTAAAAAAGGCACTATGGGAGTGGCAAGAGCCTTGGCAAGTATTCGAAAGCCTAAGGGTGACAGGTGCAAGCCATCGCTAGAGAAGCAGCGTGGCTTGTCGAGCATGTCATCCCAGGTGGACAGACACTGGATCCCCTTTGAATGACACCAGAAACTTAGCCAATTGTTGAAATCAAGAATTCTTTCTTTATACTGTGGTATCATTCTTGGTGAGGACAAGATGCTACTCAGGGTCAGGGTCATACCGGCCTGGGCTACGTGATGAGAGAGCTCTTCTATGTCTCTTTTCATGTAGTCCAGGGAGGTACGGCTCAGGTCATTCACACCAACATGGACAATGACAGAGTCATATTTGTACTTGCTCTGGAGTGACCTGAGTGCTTGTGTTATGTGGTGGATCCTGGCACCCGACAGGCAGCTAACAGTAACCTTCTCCTTATTCAGCCTAGTGAGTGGGACGTTAGTGTGTCTGACTATAGAGTCACCTATTACTAGTATGTTGGGTATGTTATTTTGCCTTAAGGGCTGTGATTACATGGCACACTGGTTTTGTGAAGTATGTGTTTCATGTTTTGTGTTGGAGGGTGGAGGTTGCTTGGATGTTTGCTTTGGAGGTCTTTGTTGGTTTTGCAGATTTTTATTTAGAGCCTCCGAGTATGTTTCCATGTATTTATGTGTGTTTTTTTACCGGTGCTGGTTTAATGGGTCTATGTAAGACTGGTGATGTGATGCAAGTATCTCCCTTCTCCTCTTGACTGTCTGATCCAGTCTTGGGTTGAGAGAGCTTAGCCTCTAGTTTGGCTGTATAAATGCATCTCTCGTATGTATTAGTGTTTGGTGGTAGGAGAAGGGGGTTGTCTGTGTACATGAGGCAGTTGTAAAATTGCCTAAAAATGCCCAGATTCTCCAACTGGACTGGAGAGTACACCTGAAACTGCCCTTTGGACATACCTGGATAGGTACAGTGAACTGTTTTACTGGATGGCTGGTAAGGTCGAATAGAGAGCCTTGTCCTTCTGTACAGTACAGGAGGATCTAGTGCTAGGGTTTATAAGTGCTTGGTATAAGTTTTGAACAAGTGCCAGGCTGAGAAATGAATGGCTTGAGTGCTTAAATTGAAAGTTTGTCTAGTTCCAAGGGAAAAATTGAAGAGGAGACTTTGTGGAGCCGGGAATAGTTTTACCCTAGCTAACCCTAGCAGCTTTTCTAATAACTAAATACTTTAATGGAACAGTGTATAATTTAGTTTCATCTAAAGATAGCCACCACTGCACTTTTTCTTAAGGCTAAAAGTTATGTTTTCTGTAAACTACAAATTGTTTTTCACATCTGGAGGGGAATAAAGGTAAGACAACAACAGTCAGTAATAAGTCTAAGAAGAATCCCGGGCTGTAACATGTGTCTTATTATGGATAACCTTAATTTTAAGTTAGGTTTTGCTTGTGTGAGCAGCTGTCAATTAGGGGCAATTGTTCAAATTAGGAAGGTAAAACATTATTTGAAGATATATATAGTTTTGTGTCTGTTTAAGGTAACAGGTTCTGGAAGTGTGCTTGGATTTTTGTTTGTGGGTTTCATTAAAACAAAATGTCTTGTAAAATGTGACCTAAGTTCAAATGGAGATGACGAAAAGCAACCGTATAAAAAAATCAACATGCTAAACATTAGTAGGCACATGTAACACAAAAGATGGAAAAAACTTTTAAAAAAGATGTCCTATATAGGTGGAAATAACTTCATATAATGGCTACACTAAACATAATATTTTGGAACATGAATAACTTCACAGGTATAGACAAAAAGGAAGGAATATTGAATTATATTAAGAAAGCAGATTGCAGCGCTACCGAGCACACACTTGGAAAGAAAGGAGCATATGAATCTGATAAAGAAAGGTTTCCAGGAGGGATATTTAGCCGAGTGTCAGGAACAAAAGAAAAGGAGAGTATTTTGAGTAAGTGCTAGAGGAGCTCCAGTAGTGATAGAAGAGGAAAAATACTGGTAGATTTGTGGTGGTAAGGGGCTACTGGCAAGGGAGGAGGATTATGCTGACACATATCTATATTCCACCTAAAACTACTATTATGGAGCATAAAAACATTTGGGGAAGAATAATTAGCTTTCAGCAGAGAATATTACTTATAGGCAAAAACTGGAACTTGATTTGCAACAGCGAGGATGTATCTGCGGGACGTAGAAAGTAAAACATAACAAAAGAGGATAGAGTTCTGAAGAAATTTATGAAAATATTTGGTATAGAAGATGTGAATTTAGTACTTGAGTTAGAACTTGTTTTGCAACAGTGAGGATGTATCTGGGGACATAGAAAGTAAAATATAACAAAAGAGGGTAGATTTCTGAAGAAATGTATGATAATATTTGTTATGGAATATATGAATATAGTGGTAGGAACTCTGAGAAAGTTTAAATATTATTCCCCAAGGTACAATAACTGGGCTAGAATAGACAGAAATGATATTTTACAGGAATGTGCATTTAATTGAAAGCTTAATCACACATCTATAACTATTTCAGATCAAGCAGATCACGTGCCAGTAACAACTGAGATAAAAGTGCAGGGTAATGAAGTACAAATGAGATAGTGTACTTCCCCATCTACCTGTTAAAGAAAAAGCAAGTTAAGGAATGGGTAATGAAAATTAATCCGAGAGTTATTAGGGAAGACAGACATTTCTTCAGAAGTTATAGCTAGTGAGTGGGTCAAAGTCGAGTTTAAAAATAGGATAGAAAGAAACTGGTTAAGAAGTAAAAATAATTGTTTACGGGGGCTGGCAAAGGATAAAGTACTGCAGAATAAGGGGAATCTCACAGAACAAGAAGTTGTGCAAATGCAGAGTGATAAACAGAAATTAAGGGAGTACCTGGTTAATATGCATGAGTTTAGAAATATTGCTGTTAAGTAACTGTTTTTTGATTACAGCTCCAGAGCAAGAAACCTTTTAGCATAGTGACTTAGGCAACATAAAGTAGAAAGGTTTGTTGCCAAACTTAGGGAGCCTGTAACAAGAAAAATAATCAAAGATCATATAGAGGTTCATAGGTTCATACTAGGCTATCTGCCCGAGGGCATTTACAAGCCTAGCCCATAGTTTTGTGGCTTACGCCACCCCTTTAGTATGGGGAACTATACCCATTATTTTGCTGTGCCTCTGTCGAGCAGTGACACTGAGGTAATCCCTGGGGTATATCTGTGATCTCCCATCCATTGGTCAAGATTTCTCTTGAACAAGGCCAGCGAGGTGCTCTGCCTCACATATACCGGGATTTTATTCCACAGCATAGGGAGTCTTTGGGTGATGAATCTATCCCTCCAGCACGTCCTATTAATAGCCGTGTCGAGGTTTAAGTCTCGCCCTTGTGGCTCTGATGGATCTAGATTTTTGAGGTGAAGTATATTCATCAAATCTGGGTTTGACATGGCCTTGTATGTTAGGCAAAGGTCACCTCTGAGCAAGCTGTGGCGACTGAATAGAGCTGGAGTTCTTTCAGTCGGGCAGCATAGGACAGATGTTTGAGACCCTTTATCCTTTTGGTGAGGAACTTTTGTGGCCTCTCCAGCTGCTGCAAGTGTCGGGTCAGACACATTCCGAATGGGGCATTGTACTCAATCATTGGTCTGATGAGTGATGAGTATAGGGAGACTATGACCTCCCTTGATCTAGATGAGAATCCCTTCATGATAAGGTGGGCAATGTAGAAGGTCTTCCTAACTACTTTAGCTACATGGGTGTCAAATGACAGACTACTATCAACCTGGGTCCCCAGGTCCCTGATAACTTCATCTGTGCTCAGTGGATTGCCACCTATTTGGTAGCTAGGGGTAACCTTGTTTTTCCCGAAGGGTATGACTATGCATTTTTGGCATTTAACTTTAGGCCATGGCTCTGGCACCAGTTATCCGTTTCTGTGAGACCCTTCTGAAGGATATCTGTGTCAGATGTGTTTTCTACTATGGCGCCCAGTTTGCAGTCATCTGCAAACTTTGTCAGCCATAACCCTCCTGTGTTTGCTTGTACTTCGGAAAAGTAGATGCCAAACAAGAGTGGGCCCAGGACTGAGCCCTGTGGTACACCACTTGTGACAGGCTTTGAGTCTGACATGGCGCCAGCAACTCTGACCCTGTGGGTTCTGTCACTCAGCCAGTTTGCAACCCATCTTGTGATGTATGGGTTAACATTTAAGCTGATGAGTTTTTCAATGATACCCGAGTGGGGTATTGTATCGAAGGCCTTCACCAGATCAAGGTAGGCTGTATGGACTGCCTTTCCCTCATCAATGGCTTTGGTGACTGTTTCGAAAAAGTCAACCAAGTTTAGAAGGCATGATCTGCCTTTGACAAAGCCAAACTGGGATGGATCCAAAGTCTGCAAATTTCCTATGTCTTTATTTATGAGGTCCATTATGATCCTCTCCATGGCTTTGCAGATAAGGCTTGTCAAGCTAATGGGCCGGTAATTTCCAGGGTCGGTGGAGGCACCGCCTTTGTGAAGTGGGACCACAGTTGCAGTGCGCCACTCCCTGGGTACGTATCCAGAGGTAAGACTATGATTAAACAGCTGTCCTAGCTGTGGGTTTAATTCCTCGTTGAGTTCGTGGAGCACACAGCCGGGGACACCCGGCTTGTATAACCCGTGTTTGTATAATGGCACTACAGTGTTCATCCACTCTCTGTCTTGAGAAGTGATGCAGTGTGCAAGTGTTTGGTATGTACCTTCACACTCTTACACAGTACACCACTTCAATACAATTAACAGAAAGGGGAAGACAGCATTTCTGTAGCACTCTCCCTTTTGTTTTACCCCTTGTGCCAGGTTCTGTTCTGGCTGTTTTACTCAAAAGTAAGAAAAATGACACAGACACTGTTATGAATTTTAAAAATTTAAGAAGGCATAGGTCAGAAATATCAGGGACATTCTTCAAATCTGTCAACAATTGACATGTATGCTTATGTTATTGTCAGTAATCATACTCATTAACTCTTTATAGTTTTGTAGAATGTGTGTGGCTTTCCTCATATTTTGTTCTATCCTTCATAAAGTAAACCTAAAAAAATTAACATGCAAATATCAATGCAAAGTCCAACCGCTTAGTGATACTTGAATGGCTGTACTTTTTTGCATTGTTATGTACTTGATTTACAGTGGGCATGCTGGTTGTGCTGTCCAATCAGCATACTCATTTTTGAATAGCAGTTAGCTTTTATTGTATAGTTATGTTTACACTAGCTAAAAGAATGGCAAAGGTGTTGCCAAAAGTGATAGATATGGATCAGTGTGGATTTGTAGAGGGGAGAGAATCGTTTGGCAACATTAATAGAACAATGATGATCCAAGGGAAACAGAATGTAAGACAATACTGCTGTTGTTGGTAGGTCTTGATGCAGAGAAACCAATTAGCAGAATAAGCTGTGATTTTATGAGTAGTACAATGGAAGCAATGAGATAAAAATGGTAATGTATAATCAATCTGCACTGAAGTCCCTGATATGGTCAATTAGGATATATGGAGGATAGGAGGCAATAATTAAAATGGGAGGTTTCCTCTCTGATAAGCTGTGTTTGAACAGAGGAAGCATGCAAAGGTGTCCTCTTTCCCGTTTATTATTTGCTTTATATTTAGAGCCACTGGCAAAGAAAGCAAGGGAATCACAAATTCAAGAATAAAATTGGTATGATAATCAAGAAAAGTTAGCTTTGTTTATAGATGATATTATTTTTTACTTGATAAATCCAGAAAAGGACATATTGGTGTTGTCAAACATTTTGTGACAGTTGCAAGTCGTTACTGGAGAAAGAATTTACAGGATAAAACTGGCAAAGTAATCATAGCTGGCTTTAGGCACCAGTGAACCCTGCGGTCACTGGGGGCCCCTATTCCTGGAGCCCCCCCAACCACAGCAAGTCATCTTATCTTGATATTTTGTAACATATCTGTCAAAACAACAAAAGCTAGTACAGCAATCTTATATACTTAATAACAAGATGGGTAATAACTTATTTATATCTACTTTAAACTTCAAATTTGGTACTTACGTATTAGCGCAACCAGATTTTTGCGGTTGCGGTTATATGAATGCTGGCATGAAAACGAATATGGTAATTAGTGCCATTTGTTATTTTACGTCTTTACTTACAATAAATAGGTTTAGCTTACATACAGAAAGATAAAACAAATGTGAAAGTCTTCTTCCTGTTTTGCGTGCTTTACACACACACGGTTTAATTGCCTGGGCTGCTGTGTATGTTACTGTCGAAAGAAGTGCTTTTCTCTATCAAGATGGAATGCTGAAAAGAAAAACACAGGGAGACCTGGAGAAATGCTTTTTGATAGACTATTTATCAAAGTTTACAAACAAACTTGAACGGAGGAAAACTTTTTTTTTTAAGAATAGAAGCTTGCAATAACAATAAAAGGTTTGCCAAACTGATGATATTGCATTATGCTGACATGTATGGTAGTTTGGTATGTGAGAAGTTGACAGTGGTGCTTTGGCTACTTGTATTGTGATAGTGCTATCCTTGGACAAACGGAGACTGTGTTTCAATGATTACGGCTAAAAAATATGTGGATTTCTCATTCACTGTTGTACTGTTTCTGTGTGTGGAGAGAAAGTTGTCAGCAATTATAGTCACATCTTCCTGAATGTAAGCCAAACTTATTTGTTGTAAGTAAAGACGTAAAGTAACAACTTACGCTAATTCCCACACTCGTTTTCAGGTGAGCATGTGGTTAAACATTACTTTTTCCATGTTTAATCGATAATCCTGCCTCAAAAAAAAATTCAGTGTGAAAGAAAACAGTTAATGTGACATTTTCAAGTCAGTATTGGTAAAATTTACACATCTGGAAGCAACCAGTATTATCCCGAAAATCTGGTTGCAATAATACGCAAGTACCCTTCAAAGATATCTCTGGTTATAGTAACAGTGTTTTTTCAACTAATGGGGTTCACAATTCATTAAAAAATTTATCACTGACATAGAGCCCGTGGCTTAGTTAAACTCTGCTTGTAGAAATTCTCTCCACTAAAACTAGCAACATAGCCAGCTTTAGGAACTTGCATCACCTGGGGCTGCGGGGGTGGGGGGGTGCCTTAATCAATACTTGACTGTGTGTGGACTCCACAAAAGCTGCTACTTTAACCTGAATATGACTGTAATATGACTCTGCTAGGATAAAACTGACAATAAACATGAGCAAGGTAAGTACTAGAGAATTTAGCAGCCCAGAGGGACTGATCTCATTGCAAACCTTGGATTTTAAGAAGAGCTGATGCCTCCGATCATCAGGGAAGGTTTTCTCTTTCAGTGAGTTTTATAAATACTGGCAGATCACTAGATACTATAACTATCAACTTCTTTACTGAAGAATTTAGCACAATGCCAAAAATAATAAAGAATAAAGGCTCAAAATCAGGAGCATGTTTTAAATATTGCTCTAATTCACTTAGAGTAAATAGAATAACACTTTTTGCGTCAACATACATTTTTTTGGACAAGAAGAAGTATAAAACACTGATGTCTGGACTTTATTGACTGTCTGTAATCCTGAACAATTTATCAGCAAATCAAACTTTTTATGAAGGACAAAGCAAAATTATGAGTAAAATCAGGGAAGGTGTGTGAAATCAAGGACAGTGATAGGTATGCATTACTCCTCAATGAGGTAAATAAAAGTGACTTACCCTTGCTGCTGTTTGATGTCAGCTAGACAGAAGTCACTGATTTCTTCTGGCTGTCCCACTGTTGTACAATATACTGCTATTCGCTGAAATAAGTACAAAACTAGTATTGCTATGGGTGTGTGTGTGTGTGTGTGTGTGTGTGTGTGTGTGTGTGTGTGTGTGTGTGTGTGTGTGTGTGTGTGTGTGTGTGTGTGTGTGTGAACTATCACTGATATTTATTTGTGCACACACCCAATAATGCCAGGACTCCTACATTAGTCTCCTGGGTACCAGTACAAAATGCAGATAACAAGTAGTTATATTTCAAAAGTAAGGCATAAAATATATCACAGAATATTCAGACACTTAGATCTTCTAGGATTCTGGTGGCCCCCACTCCCCAGACTGTATAAATGGATTCAGGGGGCTTCCTTACTCATCCTTGACTGTGTTGGGGCCTCACAAAAACTGTTGCTGGTTGGGGAAAATGAGAAGAAATGTATTAATATTCTGATTACTTTCATCTCAATCTAACACCAGAGTCATGCATAGGCAGTGACTGTCTTTTTTGGGGTGGGTTCGTGAGGCAGGCACTATTCTTAGCTAGAACTTGTGTATCCCCATAACAACTGGCTTGTTAGTTTATTGTGAGCTACTATTTTGTCATCATTGAGCATTATGCCTTGGGTACAACTTATGTCTTCCTTAAAAAAAATAAGACTTAAATTCTTTTCTTATTCATGATTTTTGTTCAGGCCACAAATGATTAAACGGCTGGGAAAATGCTCTAAATGCACCCCAGAGTATCTATAACCATATGGCTTCTTTGACCATGGCTTACTTGAGTTATTTCTTAAATGATTATTTCTGCGCTGTCTTCATTGGGAAAGGTGTGTTGGAAGGATGCAAGGAAAACTACAAATGAACAGCAACAGTGAATTTCTTTCCTTAATCATAATTTCTGTTCAAGCCATCATTGGATGAAAAGGTTGTGTAAAGAGAAAAAAAAAGTTTAAAATGCAATTCAGAGCATATAGAAAGGTATGGTTTACTGAAACATCTGAAGAGTAAGGCAAAACATAAGAAAAGGAAGAAAAAAGTAATGTGCATGGTATGGGGAGCCCAAGATGGGGGAAAACAGTGGGAAGGACTACAGGGTGTGTGGGTAGGGGCTGAAGCAATAGGCCTAAGGCACCATTTCACCTAAGTCCAGACATGTACATAGAGTTGTTGTAATGTATCATCGTTGCTACTAAATGCCAGTAACTGTAAATGTCCCTTTGTGAGATGGGCCAACATAGTGCGGTAAACAGGCCTGTTGTACAGGTCCATGTGTGCGTACAGCTGCTAAGTTTGCAGCAGGAACTAAAAGGTTGCTTAGGAGGGGTGTGAGTGGGGTGGGAGTGACATGGTGATTCTTAGACTAGAAATGCCTAGGGGCCCCCAACTTAACATTTGCTGGTGGCTAAGAAAATGCTAACACTGGCCCTGAAAGTTATCAAGGTATTGGGAGGAAATAACTAGAGAGGGAAAAATATTAGAGTGGGATGAGGCCTAGAGGAACTATGGACTGCATGTTAGTGACTGCCTTCCCTACCAGGGATTGATATCAGAGTACAGGCAAAGAGAAAGGGATAATGGAGTTCTAGGTGAAGACCTTCACTTCTACAGCTTTTAGTCAAATCTCAACAGAATCTATTGTTAAAAATGGGATAATTAGTAGGGCATGTAAAATATTACATGGTAACATAAGACTCAGTCAGAGGATGTTAGAAAACACTGGGAAGAGAGACTGGAAAAGCATTTTACAAGGGGACAATGGAAGACATATACACCGCTCCCAAGTATGCAACAATGTCCAGAAGGTTTGGAATTTTTGCTTGGAAGTGTTTGCATAGGTATTTTTGTACTCCAAGTAAACTTGGAGGTGTGATGGGGAAGAAAAAGATAACTAGGAAAATGTTTTTGGGAGTGTAATAAGTTGGCAGATTTAAAATAATATGCTACAGAGTCCTCTGTTAGAAATATAGGGGGATCATATGTCTGTAACTAAGGAAATTACTCTTTTGACTTGGGACACTGGATTTGAATTGCCTAGACACAGTAAGGCCTTATTAAGCTTAATTCTGTTGACTGCCAAAAACCACAACTACTAGAAAATGTAAATCGTAATCTAAACCAACTATATTTGAAGTTTTGAATATTAAATGAGAGATAAAAGAACTGGAAGAAGGGTATTTAGAAAAGGGAAAGAACAAATTATATAGAAATAAATGGAATTTATGTGAACACTACATGCAGAATACTGTTTAGGAGGGGTGAGGTTTAAGTGAAGGCAGGAATTAAGTGATCTATGTAATGTAATACTGAAAGACAGTTGTTATAAAGAAAGAAATGTAAAGTGTAATGTGTTAAAATGGAAAAATGTTAATATGGTTTGCTTTCTTTTCTATTAATGTATGTGCGTCTATGTTATAAGTGATGTTTTAATAATGGTGTTTAAAAATACAACTCTCTGAACTTTTCAAAACAATTTGAGCCAAGTCAAGACGGTACTCTTTCTTGGGGCTCTACTAGACATCATAGTATCCATGGCCATCCTGCCCCAGGAAAAAGTTGATTTCTCAACTGTCTTTTCTGTCATTTAAATCTGAAGACAGACGTCACAACTAGGGAATTCCTGAGGATCTTGGGATTCATTGCTTACACCATCAGATGGTCTCATTGGCCAGACTGTATATGAAGAAACCTCAATGCTTCCTGAATAATGAAGAACATTTGGGAAAATTGGGTCTATGTTTAATGATCAAACGTAACCTCCATCGTACATAGACCATCAAAACTTCCTTTCCTCGAAAGGTCAAATGATCATAAATAATTTCAAAGAACGATCATAGTTGGCCAACATAAAGGAAATGGAACATAGTCTCTAATTATCAGTAATGTAGTGATAAGGAAACCTGCACTTTCCCCACTGTAGTGCGATCTCAGATTTATAATTGGCAAGGGTGTGGGGGCACAGACCCCCACAAGAGGAGGACTCACCAGACCAAATCAAAGGGCAGGTTTCCTTATTCCTACTTTACTGATAAGTAGGTACTGCATTCTGTTTCCTTTATGTTGGCCAGTTATGATTGTTTGTTGAAATTATTTATGATCATTTGACCTTTCAGGGAAAGGAAGTTTCAATGGTCTACGTGCGATGAACAAATGTTCGATGAATGTTCCCTTTGATCATTAAACATAGACCTGGGAAAATCACAACCAGTCTATAGTGAGTGTGGACACATACCAGAAGTGTAAGTTGCAGGGGTGGGTTGGAGTCCAGTGCAGTAAGCGTCACATTAACATAGGACAAATGTTGGCAGTTCTTCAGGTTATCAAGACTATCAAGCAATTATGGAAGCCAGGTGTCCTGTAGGTGATGATAAACTATACATAGCAGTTGCAGTTGCTAATCAGGTAGCACACATACCTTTGGTGAAAAAATATGTGGATTCTGTTCCTAGGTGGTTGGATTAATTTTTCCAATACTGACACTGCAGTATGGGGGGTGCTACATTCCTAAGTGTGCTGTCCTTCTGATAAGACATTAAACCGAGGCTCTATCCTCCTGAGTTGATGGCTCAGGCAGAGGTAAAAGATCCCATGACACTTATTGAAATGAGTTGGGAAAGTTGACGATGCACTGGCCAAACTCCCCTAGTCAGTATGAATACCACCTTGGACCCCTTCTAAAAAGAGGCCATTGACCTAGTGGGACTAACCCAGTCAAGAAAGTGTAAATAAAAAAAAAAGTCATATAGTACACAAACAATTAAGGTGGCACACACTTCTATCCTTTCTGCAGGCTAACAATGCAGGACTGCATATAATCTGAAGCAGTACTGATGTCATGTAGGGCTTCCTACATATCCAGTTTGGAAAACTAGTGGAATATACTTTGAGCAGGAAAGAAAAGCAGATTCCCCACATGTGGGTATTAGACAGGAATGCATTCTTGGGTGTTAAAATTAGGAAACCATAGCAGCAAACAAAGTTATTGCTTCCCTACAGAATAGACAGCTAAGGAAATTCTGCAGTTGAGTCTCACACAGATAGGCATGGGTAAGTAATGCCTTCTCATTAAATTGGCCAGGTCTATTTATCTATTCCTTTTCTTCAGTACCCTTACTTCCCATGTTGATTTATAAGATAAGGAAGGACAAACTAAAAATGATCCTAATTCCCCCATTTTGGCCAAGACAGCAGTGGTTCTCCTGCAAATTGTAAGAGAGAAGGTTCTGAAGTTGCTAAAGCATGGGAGCCCCTGCTACATCCAAATCTGACCACATAAAAGCAAACTGCATAGAAGATTAGACCATATTACACTTACCGCATCTTTATTCAGAGGTTGTACACCAAGTACTTGAAAATCATAATGCCTGGCCAAGTGGAAATGATTTTCCCTGTCATACCAAGAGAGGAACCAAGACCCAAGATGAAAACAGATGCCCCCAATTCTATAGTACTTGTCTGAGCTATTTGCCTTAACGGTAGCATATGTTTTAGTTAAAATGCATTTCTCATTGTCTGTTAAAGGACAACAACAGGATATTAAAGTAGATTGCTCAACCTGCTGTCTCTTTTAGTCTCTGTTCATTGATACAGCCTCAAAAAATCAAATCACCCATGCAGCTTTAAAAACTAATCCACTCAACAGTTTTCCCTGTTAGGCTTCCTACCTTTCCATACTGTGTTACTTTCACTTTGAAAACCAAGTTGAAAAACCTCTAGCTGGCTCTGAAATTATGTCACATTTGCCAGAGCTATTGCTCTAGCTACTGGGATGTTTCCTCCCCCAAAATGATGTAATCCCCACCTGATTTGCACGCTGTATAGAAGAGCCAGTGGACCTCCCACATTGTGATGTCAGAGCTGCCTTGCCTAGCTCGCTCTTAACCTAGCAAAGGTCAAACTATAATCTCACTTTTCTGAAGAGCCCTACCGATATGTGACAAAGTACAGGCAGAAGCACAGTAACAGCTGCAAAAAACTAAGAGCATAAATTTGCAATGACCATGCTAAGACAACTGCATGTTTTTACATAAGAAGCAGATGTCTGTCACAATTAATTGACAACACTACATCAGATTACAAGAAGTATGCAATACAGTAATTATCTTAAATTACCACTTAAAAAAGCATCTGGGTGCTGTCATGCAAATTTGTGAAATATTTCATGTTTATAGTGCATCATGTGTTAGCTATTTAACCAAACAGGAAGGAAACATAAGTAGGAGTTTGATGATTTGAAAACAGTGATTATTCCCAGTGCTATGGAGCTTGGTTCTAAATTTGACAGGAGGAGTGCAACAAAAAAAGTCTCCCACTGTAAGGAAGGAAAGGCTGACAAGAAAACAATACATTAGTCTGGTCACCTGCTGTGAGCTGTCAATCACATGCAGATAATGGGTCAAATTACCCTTAGCTCTCTGACAGCTATGGAAGGTAGGTGTGAAGGGGGGAGGGGAGATACCTTGAAGAACTAGATTTCAACCTTCACAATCAAGTTAGCATTTCTAAGAAGAATGAGAAATAAAATGCACTTTTCAGTTCTGTTCTATAGCATTTGCACTGCTTGTGTTTGAAGTAGTCATTGAAAAAGGATAAAATTTTAACCAAAAGTAGGTGACTATAACACAGCAGTGAATGCCTGTAAAACCAGTGCACTGACAGGAGCTTTAGGGAAAATGTGGCAGATCTGATGCAATTTTTGGACACAAAAAATGCATTCTGGAATACTTAGAGGCAGACTAAACAGTCAGAATTATTTCAAGATGCCAGACCCCATGTGGTCAGAGTCAGAAATTGCATATAAAAATATCTAAAAAGCTCTAAACAGTCCCAGAGTGGTGTTAAAATGTGGGAAACACCAAACTATGATGAAATAAACATGTTTTTTGAGTCTGTGGGTGTGGTTATCCTTTAATGAATCTCTTGTTAGTAACATGCAACCCCAGTCTGAGAGTTTCTGAAAATATCATCCACTTCAGACCAGCCATGAAGGGAGTGGCCCTAGACTGGAAACTAAAATTTGTCATAGAAAATTTAACTTTATCTTACTTTGTAACCAGCAACTGCTGCACACCTCAGATTTCTGACCAGGAAAGCTGTGCTTCTTATAGCCATTACATTTAGTAGGAGGATATCAGAGCTCTAAACCCTGATGTGCAAACAGCCACTCTTACGCTTTCATGAAGATCGAGTGATCCAGCAAACTAATCCTTCTTTTATGTCAGAGATAGCTATCACAGAATGGTACTGTGATGTCCCTCCTCTGGGCCAGTGATTAAGGAGCTTCAATCCTACCATTGACACTGGTGGGGAACATTCATTGAGAGAAAAGTAGACACACAGAGTATTTGTAGGATGCAGCTGCCTGCACCAAGTACAGTTTCCCTTAAGTGCACACAGGAATGCACACGCCAGTTTTGGGGCTGGGCTTTCTCTCCAGGTCCCAAATAAGACTTCCTACTGACACAGCTATAGAGTTGAGTCCATAGTGGGTGTTCCAAGACACGCATGCTGTCTTTGAGATTTGATTCACACACACACACACACACACACACACACACACACACACACACACACACACACAACACACACACACACACACACACACACACACACACACACACACACACTCACTCACTCACTCACTCACTCTCACGTACACATACCTGGAAAGGCTGGCACAGTTTACCCACTTTACCACCCCCACCCAGACTATAAGGTAGATACACTGCCACCAGAACACCCAAAGCCAGCTACTCTAAGGTCCTCACCAGGGTACATAATTACTCTTATAAAAATTAATACATATACAAATAGTAGCATTTGACCAAGCCATAGGATTTTCAGGAACGTGGAGCCACAGTGCCACTAAATAAATGCAATTAATGTCAAAGGTTAAATATTTTCTAAAACTTATTGATATATTTACTAATAAATAATAAAACAGAAAACATGAAAATACTGAATATATTTACAATAAACACCAGAGTTTCAACTCACAAGAAATATAAAAAACAACACAGATGGGAAGACTCAGACAGAGAAAAAACAACATTTAGCTAATCTCACTATATTTTCCTAACTGAATGAATAATTACTGTTCCCTAGTTGCTTACTAAAGCAAGGCAAGATGATGTTAGATGAGTGTCTCATGTCAGGTCTAATAACAGGGTGCATCTATCACATCTCTCACTAGCATTCAAGTACCATTTCAGTGTTGGCTACAGAATGACATCACATCTGGCTATCTGACTTTGTGGTTCCCTCACTACCCCCTCACTAGCACAAGAGCCAGGATTTGTCACAAATGCGTCACAATACACACCCAGAACTTT
Source organism: Protopterus annectens (assembly GCF_019279795.1). Lineage (NCBI taxonomy): Eukaryota > Metazoa > Chordata > Ceratodontiformes > Protopteridae > Protopterus > Protopterus annectens. The sequence continues at coordinate 179,175,003 of NC_056737.1, read as the reverse complement.
AGCTAAGTCTTAATACAGCATCTGGAAGCTATAAAACAATTTCAACACTTCCTCCCCTCCTGCAGAAATGTTTTTCACAGACATTGCATCTCTGGCTGTATTCAATCCTGTGAGATAGAAACTTTATGGCCTAAACCAAGTCATTTAATTTCAGGCTATTTTTCTTAAGGTTAGCTGGGCTGAGCTTATCCCCTTCCCTTCTAGTCTCCTCTGTTAAAATATATACATTTCAGCAGTTACAACCTTATAGCCTGACATACATGTATATTTCTTTTCTGTCCAGCAGGACCCACTGTCGATACATTCTTAACACAAGCAACTTTACAAAAACATTTTTAGTACAAGCATCTGTACAAATCAGTTTGATATTCAAATGACACATATAATTCTTTACAAAACTCCAGCTAACTATGCTTGCATATGTTACACATGCACTGCCCTACTCTCCCTAGCACAGCTGGCACTACCTCACATCATCACAGGTATGACTTGCCACCAAATGTGAAAGCTGAGCTAGCAGTTAGGGAGTTTGAATTCCACTACTTCCACTCGGTGATCATCCACGTATATGAGAGGTAGGAATTATGGTTCTTGGACTTATTCCACTGCTCTAAATAGATCTTCTGGCCACCAGAGGAGCTGTCTCTCTTAAAAAAGTACATATAAATATGATTCAATAACCAGCTCAACAAATGTAACCAGGCCACAACAGCATAAAGGGATCCATACCCAGACTAGGAATGTACACTGATTACTTACAGAGCTGATTTTTTTTGGCTTAATACCCCAGACCTATTTTTTCAACACTCACTCTGTGAACCATAGTGCTTTCCAGTGCTCCTTATACATGGTAACTGCCCTTCAAACAAATTATTATTCTCTCTCTCTCTCTCTCAAATACACACACACACACACACACACACACACACACACACACACACACACACACACACACACACACACACACACACACACACACACACAATCCCCCTCCCCCCACACACAAATTCCAAGGCAGTATGGCAGACTTCTTTAATTCCCCACAGCTTTCATTCTGACACAGTAGTATTGCCACCAGTCTAGATATGGCTAAAGGCCAAACACACCAGTTATCTGCTACTCTTGAGTTAGGCAAATATAAATCACACAAATATATCACTGACAGTAAGCTCAGGAGATGTGGCTAATTAGAGGTGGATGACACAGCTTGCCAGCATACAGTGCTAAATAGTAACCTCTTCTAAGAAGAGCAACAATTCATAAACAAATAATAAATATCAGTCATGTACTCTTAATAGTGAACAAATAAAAACTTTATACAGGCAATAAAGAAAACAGTTGTGTAATTAAATATGCAGAGGTCAAGACAATGAATAAGGAAATAAAAATAACACTATATGGCAGATTTGCACAAAGAAGAAGTCTAAGTTAGATAAATAACATGTCTCTCCTAATTAAAGAAGTAATATCTCTGTTTAAAATTAGTAAAGATATTAATCAGGCAAATTCAGATTAAATAATACACTTACATTTGCTTACCATGGCCATTCAAGCAAGGCTGACTCACTTTATTAGTTTTAGTTCCAGATATATTTCAGTTCATTAATTCTGTTCTCACAGAAAAAAGTAACTAATCAGTTTTTTTTTTTCAAATTCATACCCCTATGTGCAGTGGAGCAGTTTCTCAGTTAAAAGGCAAATTACACTAGCCCTTTCTCACTTGTATAAAACAATAGAAATAAAACAGTATTTCCTGCACAGAAAGCATTTGACAGAGTTAACTTGGTATACCTATTTGATATGTTATCATACTTTAATTTACCTTCGGATTTCATTCTAACATTAAGGAAAATATATAATAACGCATATACAAATATATTTATCAATCAAGAAAGCTCTAAAAGAATACAAATTAAAAATGGTACCCAACAAGGGTGCCCATTATCTCCTATTTTGTTTAATCTTTATTTGGAACCATTATTTTTACACATTAAACAAAATGTTTTTTACAATCCTCCAACGCTATAGGGTATGAAAATAAATATGGCTGCTTTCGCAGACGATTTAAATATATATTGTACCACACCAGTGTCAGACACCGAGAAAATATTAAAAGCAATAGAAGACTGTGAGAAAATCTCTAATTATAAACTGAATTTTAAGAAATCCAAAATATTCCCATTAAAGACTCCTACACCTTTTTCATTGCTACCATTGATAGGACAAGTAGTGACGGAAGAAAAAACAAAGTATCTGGGTATTGTATTTTCAACTGATAATAAAGATTTTTTTATAAACAATGTTAAGTCAACTTGGGATCAGATAACATTGGATTTGAAAAGATGGAGTAAACTGAAACTACCCATGATGGCAAGAACTGCAATTATCAAAATGAATGTTCTTCCCAGAATATTATATATACTTAGAGCTACACAACTTAGAATCATGAGGAAATTTTTTAAACAGCTTCATATAGGACTAAGGAGATTTCTTTGGGAACCTAGGAAAACGAGGATAACATATGAAAAACTGATGGCTCCAAAAAATAGAGGAGGTTTAGATTTACCAAATTTTGAAACTTATTACTTGATAATTAATGCCAACAGAATCTTAAGGGTGATTCACTTTGATAGAGGCAGTCTGAAATGGGCGCCAAAATGGCTGGTCTTAACCTACAGACATGTAACTAAAGTGGGAATTAACTGTAAAGCTCTACCCTTTCTGAATAGAGGAACACTCAGTAAATATGACTTAATGGAACATATTAAAAGCTATGTAACTTCAATTCAAAATCTTTTTTACCTCATTAAACCTACTAAAATATATGATGGTGTTTCAACCATTTCACAAGAACCCAAATTTAGTAATTGGGAATAAGTTGATAGACTTACAAAAATTCCCCCTAATAAAGGATTTAATTGTATTGGATCTCTACCCCTTTCTTGGGGTATCAGTTCACAATATTTTAAAAGAGAAAAGTCTTCCTATTTCCTATCTAATTATCATGAGACAACTTAAAGATCTGGCTATAAATTATTTTAATAACTTTGATTTTAATGAAGAGAAATTAAATATATGTCGTAATCTATGGGAAGCTCTGATACAAGATAAAAAATATATAACTACTTCATATAAACTGACAAAAGAGATGAAATACAATAAACATATTCTCATCGAATTATTGGAGGGAAAAATTAATATTAGTTGACGACAGCAAGATCTTGGAAGCATTTAATCTAACATTAAAGTCTGTGTCCCTTCAGAAATTACTATTCACACAATTGATGATATTTAACAATGCCTATTATACCCGTCTTATTCTTCATAAATTTGATTCAAAGAACTCGCCTAAATGTCCATATTGTACAGACCAGACAGCTGACTTGTTTCACATGTTTTGGAGTTGCAAATGCATTTTTAAACTTTGGAATTCATTAAAACTTCAATTACAGAAAATGGGATACCAGCATTCAACACTCTCTTGGGAATTTATGATCCTACATATTCCTCCAGATAACTTAGATAAATCAAAAAAGATCATAATCATGAATATTTGTTTATTAATGAAACTATACATAGCTTCAAACTGGTTGAACCAGACTCAGACATCTTGGGAAAATTTTAGAATATTAGCAATCAGACAGATATTAGCGCATAAATTGTTAATCAATGACCATAAGAAAAGCATAAATAATATAAAAATATGGGAGCAAATCTTCAATATTGTGTTGGCCTAGGGGTTCTTATCCACTATTACTCAGGACACATATTTATAAGACTGATTCAATCTTAGATTTGACATAGATCGTAACGATAATACAGAATGTTGACTTTTTCATGTTGTATTTCTTTTTTTAATAATTTGTATTAATATATAAGGCTTATGTAACTTTTGGAAGCAATCATGTATATATTATATATATTTATAGTGTGTAGTTATGTAATTGAAAAACAATAAAAGACGGATTATTGAAAAAAAAACAGTATTTCCCTTATATCAACTAATGGATTGTTTAATCAACTATTTGAATCTGGCTCCTTTCACTTTTAGTCTCTCAACTGCATCTTTATAACCCTTGGCTTTCTGATACAGGAAAAAGCAATAAGTTACATTGTACATCTCAATTACAAGTTTCTTACATGTCTTTGCCTTTCATCTTTTTTTTTTCATTCACAGAGGATAGTCGCAAGGTAACACATATTTTATGCCACAGGAAGCAGATATTTTGCAACATTTACACAACTAAAATATAGCTTTACAAGTGTGTCAACATTTTAAAATAAGAAAGAAAGAAAAAAATACATCACATTTTAAATACAGTTCTCAACTCTGACACCATAATACTCCCGCCATAAGAACCTCATGCAAGCCTTCTGCGGTAATCTTCAAGTAATGGCCCTTAAGACATTGGTGCATTTCTTTGAGTAAACTAAGCCAATCCCTTTCTGGGCAGACTATTGCATTAGCCATACCACTCCCATGAAGGATAGTTACATTACAGGGCAGCAAGGCTACTCTCCAGCTAAGAAGCTCTCCATTCTGCCCACTTGGCATATGTAAACAATTCATAGGGTTGTGGTTTGTAATCTCAGTGCACAGTTTGTTTTTCAGGTATGGTTATAGCTTTTGCAGAGCCCAGACTATGCCTAGATATTCTTTTATGGATAAAGAGGATTTTTCCCGGTTTGAAATCTGTGTCTCAAATTTGCAATACAGTGCTCTTCTGTGAGGAATCATAAGTACAGCTCCACCCCCTTCACTAGTTGAAAATGTCTGTGTGCACAATGAATTCTTAATTATAATCATGACTGACTATGACAGGTGGACCACTCAAAAGCTTCCTTGTGTATTTGAAATACTGCTCACAGGCAGAGTCCAAACAACTTTATCTGTTCTATTTTCCTGGTAAGGTCTATAAGGGAGTAGCTACTGTACTGTAGAGGGGAACACATTTCCTGTAGTACCCCACTATCCCTAAAAATGCCCTCACCTTTTTCTACAAAGTAGGAATGGGCCATGCCCAAATAGCTTCATTTTTTCCAGTTTCTGGCCTAATCATTTCACCAGTCACTCTGTAACACCCATAAGATATGTCTAACATGTCTGTATGGCATTTGATGGATTTGTCAGCCCTGCCCTTTGCAACCTACCCAATACCTCCTTGACATGATGAACATATTCTGCCCATGACGGAATGTAGATGGCAATATTATTCATGATTAGCAAGGACATAATCTCCCACTCCAGCTGGGATGAGACCTACCATCATCTTGAAAGTTGCTAGGGCATTCTTAATTTGAAAGGGCATCTTGGTAAACTCATATAACCTAAATGGGGTCATAAATCTTGACTTCTCCATGACTACAGGTGTCAAGAGTACCTGTCAGAAGCCCAAGGTCAAGTCAATAGTGATTCAGCACGTTATCCCCACCAAGCTGCAATAAGGCTTCACCTGTCCTGAGCTTGGGGTAAATATCTAACTCTGTGTGAGACTGTTCAGCTTCCTACACTTTACATACAATCTGCTGCTGTCATCCTCCTGTAGCACCAGCACCAGCACCACTGATGAGGCCCAGGGATTGTTGGACTCCAGGATCACTCCTAGTTCAAACATGTCCTGCAGTTCCTCTCTTATGATTTGCCCAATCCTTTTAGGCACCCTGCAAGAGGATAGCTGGGTGGACTGTTGGGATCCTGTATCCACATAATGCTCTACCAGTTGGGTAAACCCTGACTTACCAGTAAACATGTCCAAAAATTCCTGTTATAGTGCAAAGATTTTCTGAACCTGTCTAGGAGTTAGCTTCTGGGGCAAAGCAGACTGAACCTTATCAAATAGGTCTTCCACCAGATCCTGCTCTGGTTATTCCTGCAATCCACTGCAAATACAGAGTACTAGGGGCTGTCTGTCATAATAGGGCTTTCTCATGTTAACATGGTAGAGGTTGTGCTTCTGCCTTCTGCATAGCAACTCTACCATGTAGTTAACATCACTTATCTTTTTCACTATGGTGAAAGGGCCCTCCTGAGCTGCCTACAGCTTATTGTGTCTAACAGGAAAAAGTACTAACTCCTGATGCCCAACAGAAAGCTCAGTGGCTCTTCTTGTCCTGTCATAACAGACATTTAGCTGCTCTTGTGACTGTGCCATGTGCTTTAAGGCAGCCCCATGAGATCCCCAAGCCTAATCCTGAGGTTCAAGATGTACTCCACAAGAAAGTCCTTGTGGGAATCACACTCATCTTCCCACTCAACATGAATTAAATTCAGGAACAATAGGCCAGAGGATGAAAAAAAACTATGGGTTTCTGGAGCATGTCCGTGGATGAGAGAAGATAGAGCAGGTATTTGTCCCATTTTCTCTTGAACTGATCTTTAATGTCCCAACACCTTCTTTATTGTGGAGTGTAACCTCTCCCTCACCTCTTTTGGTTAGCATTTCTTTAGGAATAACTATCCCACACAGAAAATCTAACAAAGCATTTGCCATCATCTTTGCTTCAGTGGAAGACAGAGCTACCACCCCTCGGTATTTAGTGGCATAATCCACAGCTAGCAGGATATATTTCTTAATAGTACTTGGGGTACTCATATGTCATGCAAAGCTATAACTAACCTCTGGAATGGTTACTGCATAATGGGCAAAGGCATCAAAGCAGCCTTAGCATTGTCAATAGCCTTACCACTCTTTTTGGCAATGCTCATAGACCCTGCAATACTCAGTTACACCTCATGTACCCAGCCAATAAAACTTCTGCATAAGCTCTCTTTCAGTATGCTTTAGGCCCATATGGCCTGAAGAGGATGTATTGTGAGCTATGGCTAATAACTCATGCATTACACTTCCCTCTAGCTCTCCTTCAGGGATCCATTTCCAGTACAACAAAGCTTTGTCCCAGTATATGGACTCCCCTGTCCTTGGGTATCAGGAGCCTCCTTGGATACCTCCATCAAATGATTCTGTTCCATCTTAGTCTTACTTCCAACAGAACTCTGAAACCTTCTGCCAGTGGTAGTTTATATTCTGCCTGACTAACAGTACCACCTACATCTTCCCTTGAAGTATCACCTTCCAGTGGAAGTTCAGTACCCTTCAGCTGCTGTGGCTCAGATCCCAGTTTGCTGCTACTAACCAGCTCCTCCATGAAGAACCCTCATCACCATCCCTGGATAAATGTGTGGGGACTGGCTGGGTCTCCTTCATACTGCCTTTCTCATATGTTTTCCTCCATGCCTGGCTACATGTAATGCCATGCACACAAGGCACTGCACCATTAAAGTAATTTCCTGTAATGACATCAGCAGAGATATCCTCAAAGACAAACACCTGTTTACTATCTTGTCCTCCTTAGCAATTTAGATAAACTCTGATCAAGGGTTCAGGAAAAGGTGCCTCTTTCAAGATCCTAACTAAAGTGGACTGCCCCTGTAAAGTGCTGCTCCTTTTTAACCACTATGGACATAATTATTGGTAAGTCTAATGCCATGTCCCTCTTGGCTATGATCTATTTCCCTTCCACCAATATAGGAAACTGCCTTTTGTGATTGTTTGGCACAGCTGTTGCTACAGACAGCCCACCACTTTGTAGTACTTGCACTAAAACATTAATGTCAGTAACACTGACCACAAAAGACTGACAGGGCTGTAAATATAAGTGAAGAAAACTCTCTTTGCAAAAGAGAAAAAAAAATTTTTGCTTGGGGAGGGCAAGCTTCCCTGCAACCACACCCCCTGGAAATATGACTGTGCCATGTGCTTTAAGGCGTCCCCATGAGATCCCCAAGCCTAATCCTGAGGTTCAGGATGTACTCCACAAGAAAGTCCTTGTGAGAATCACACTCATCTTCCCACTCAACATGAATTAAATTCAGGAACAATAGGCCAGAGGATGAAAAAACTATGGATTTCTGGAGCATGTCCGTGGATGAGAGAAGACAGAGCAGGTATTTGTCCCATTTTTTCTTGAACTGATCTTTAATGTCCCAACACCTTCTTTATTGTGGAGTGTAACCTCTCCCTCACCTCTTTTGGTTAGCATTTCTCTAGGAATAACTATCCCACACAGAAAATCTAACAAAGCATTTGCCATCATCTTTGCTTCAGTGGAAGACAGAGCTACCACCCCTCGGTATTTAGTGGCATAATCCACAGCTAGCAGGATATATTTCTTAATAGTACTTGGGGTACTCATATGTCATGCAAAGCTATAACTAACCTCTGGAATGGTTACTGCATAACAGGCAAAGGCATCAAAGCAGCCTTAGCATTGTCAATAGCCTTACCACTCTTTTTGGCAATGCTCATAGACCCTGCGATACCCAATTACACCTCTTGTACCCAGCCAATAAAACTTCTGCATAAGCTCTCTTTCAGTATGCTTTAGGCCCATATGGCCTGAAGAGGAAGTTTTGTGAGCTATGGCTAATAACTCATGCATTACACTTCCCACTAGCTCTCCTTCAGGGATCCATTTCCAGTACAACAAAGCTTTGTCCCAGTATATGGACTCCCCTGTCCTTGGGTATCAGGAGCCTCCTTGGATACCTCCATCAAATGATTCTGTTCCATCTTAGTCTTACTTCCAACAGAACGCTGAAACCTTCTGCTAGTGGTAGTTTATATTCTGCCTGACTACCAGTACCACCTACATCTTCCCTTGAAGTATCACCTTCCAGTGGAAGTTCAGTACCCTTCAGCTGCTGTGGCTCAGATCCCAGTTTGCTGCTACTAACCAGCTCCTCCATGAAGAACCCTCATCACCATCCCTGGATAAATGTGTGGGGACTGGCTGGGTCTCCTTCATACTGCCTTTCTCATATGTTTTCCTCCACGCCTGGCTACATGTAATGCCATGCACACAAGGCACTGCACCATTAAAGTAATTTCCTGTAATGACATCAGCAGAGATATCCTCAAAGACAAACACCTGTTTACTATCTTGTCCTCCTTAGCAATCTAGATAAACTCTGGTCAAGGGTTCAGGAAAAGGTGCCTCTTCCAAGATCATAACTAAAGTGGACTGCCCCTGTAAAGTGCTGCTCCTTTTTAACCACTATGGACATAATTATTGGTAAGTCTAATGCCATGTCCCTCTTGGCTATGATCTATTTCCCTTCCACCAATATAGGAAACTGCCTTTTGTGATTGGCACAGCTGTTGCTACAGACAACCCACCACTTTGTAGTACTTGCACTAAAACATTAATGTCAGTAACACTGACCACAAAAGGCTGACAGGGCTGTAAATATAAGTGAAGAAAACTCTCTTTGCAAAAGAGAAAAAAAAATTTGCTTGGGGAGGGCAGGCTTCCCTGCAACCACACCCCCTGGAAATAAATATATATATATATATATATATATATATATATATATATATATATATATATATATATATATATATATATATATATATATATATATATTAATTTAAAGACTGTACAATCCCCAGATAAGGGGCATATTCACCAACTCTGGAGGTTAACAGTCTTGCACACCTGTTTTCCATCTGCTTTGTCAACCAAAGTGTGTCAATAAAACAGATGACAACATTTATAAGTTTTGACCACTTTTGATGGACCCATTTTATATATATATATATATATATATATATATATATATATATATATATATATATATACACACACACACACACACACACATATATATATATATATATATATATATATATATATATATATATATATATATATCAAACTATATAAGGTATCACTGCACAAATTTTATCTCATTGTGAAATGGTGGTGTTTTCCATCGTTGGTACAGTTTGTTGAATTATCTACCAGTCGAAGTCCATTATATTGACTGTTAATTCAACATTTTTGCCCTTTTTTAAGTTTGTGTGACCATGGACCTAGTATATTTAATTTCAGTTGGTATGGGGGTGGACACTTCCATATAAAAAGATTTTTTTGTTTCACTTTTCTGTAATAACAAATTTTGCTGGTGGTACTGGTAATCAGCAGTGACTTTGTTCGATGTCTTGTGTTTCAATCAAACTCACACATTAAATAGACATATATAAATTTCTCTACCCTGGCTTCACAATTTGTTTTCTTGAACCAGGTTATAAACAGTTTCCTGCTTTTCTTTATCCCTGAAAAGAAAGTAGAAAGGTTTTTATGTACCATTTGCATAAATAGCCAAATGAGATTTTACCTGGGCAGAACTAAAATAACCATAATATCTGACCAGCTGTATTCCTTTGTGCATCAGTTTGAAAACAAATTATTTCTAAATGGCAGCAAGCTCTGTTAACTTTTATTATTTATTATTATTTATTTATTTGACTTTTGTTGACCGGGTTAGTCCAACTAAGCCAAAGCCCTTTTTCAGCGAGGGCCCAGGGAAAAATGCTCCACAGTTACACAATGTATATAGAAATAAAACTCAGATGCAGTAAATTATAAAAATGCATTAACATAATATGAGCACATGATTAACAAACCCAGAGAATAAACATATTTTAACATCAATAATATGTGAGGATAGTTCATGAAGTAAGTATGGTCGAATATTAAGCTTGACATTAGCTGGCACTAAGTCAATGTACAACGTATGAGTAGGGACAGAGGAGAGAAAGGGAGTTACGTGGGGGGGGGTGAAGAGCAAGGGGGTCAGTCAAGAAGGATAGTTACAGCGCCAGATTCAAGTACTGTTTAGATAGTTTTTAGTAGCAGTTTTGAAACTGTGTGTGTGATTAACTTTTGTTACAAATATCTCAACTAGAGTTTACTGAGAAGGTAAAACTCACTCTGCAGGGCACTGCCTCCAGGCCAAACTTGCTGGGGAACGAGAATACAGGACATTTAAAAGGAACTATCTGGTTGTCAAGTTGTGCGTGCGCTACGTGCTACAGGCTGAACAAGATATCGAGGACTGCTAAGGCTTAAATAGCCTTGGCATATTTGAGAGTCATGCTCTGGTCATCCTCTATATCTTAGTCCTTCTCCACTGGGGAGCAGGGGTCAACCAAAAATAAGTAGCTTTTAGACAGTGGCATAAGAGAGTAGAAAGGACAGTGTATAAAATGCTCAAGTATACTGAACCGCTTTGCTGGATACTGTGGTCAACTATATAAGAAAGAGGTCAGGGTCAAGATAAGGGAGCTTATATAGTCTTAGAACTAAGGTGATAGGATCAAGCTGCCTGTTTAATGGCAAAGCCCTCTGTCTATCTGTTCTAACATTTGCTATCCTTAACACTGCCCTGTCCTTAATACCAACCCTACAAATTAGCTAAGAAAGATACTTTAAGTAACAATAACCTTATTCATGCAAAGTATGTCTGAATTTAGTTGTAGGGTTGTGGTTACCACATTGCAAAAGGAAGCTGTTTCCCTTTTAATGATAATTTTTCAATGTTTCTGGTTTTTCAGCAAGTTGATTTTCAAAATGCTGTTATCAGTCATCTGTGTTTGATGCTTCTGCATTTCAATATATATATATATATATATATATATATATATATATATATATATATATATATATATATGAGTATATAATGAATTATCACAGATGACAGTGATCAAGAGAAAGTATATCAAATAACCTCATCAGTGATAACCATTATCACTACATAAAATAATCAAAATAAAGTGATCGCTAATGTAAGCAAATGTGTTACATTTACAAACACCAAAAAAAATGAATATAAAAGTTGGTTTTACATGGGGGACTTTGCCTTTACATCCCCAGCTGATGTGAAGGTTCCTTCCCTATACCCTTTGGAACTTAAATAAACTAACTCAAGGGTCATACAGTCACAGAGAAAGGGAGAAGGACCTGAAGTTCAAATGTAACATAATTATACCAACTTTACCACCCAAAAATTTTCTCAGAATTGCAGGACATGATAATGGTGCACTGATCAAACAGACAACACTCGTACATTTACTAGGAAAAACTCCATAGAAAAGAACAAAGTACAGTTGTGTACACTTACCATAAATGTAGATGTTCGAGTGTCTTCACTGTTGCAGTCATGACTGTAGGGTTCTCCCCTGCTGGCAGGCAGTCCTCGGTCGGCCAGAATCCCAATGTCTGGGTCCGGCGTCGCTGTTCAGCCATGCTCCCTGGCGTCAGAGCGCCAGGAGTAGAAAGCTGACAGCCGACGCCATGTTCTCCAGTTTTTCTTGCCCCAGATGTCAGGAGTTCCAAAATGAGTAAGGTCCCATATCCTTTGCAAATACACCTCAGAAGAAGGGTGAAAAAAGGAACCACACAAAAGAAAAAATAAGAGGGGACAGGAGGGAGGGAAACCCAGACTGCAACAGTGAAGACACTCGAACATCTACATTTGTGGTAAGTGTACACAACTGTACTATGTTCATCGTGTTTCACTGTTGCAGGCATGACTGTAGGGTAGAATCCCAAAGCAGAATGAAAGGGAGGTGGTCATAAAGTAGAGGGGGCGGCTATAAGGCCCTGCAAGACTGCAGAAGCAAAGCCTGCCCTAGACTTAGAGTAGAGAGGTAGATTGTAGTGCTTGGAAAAAGTATGCACTGAACTCCAAGTTGCAGCTTCCAAAATGTCTTTGGTAGGAACTCCCCTGAGGAAGGCAGCTGAAGTGGCAGCAGCTCTGGTAGAGTGAGTCCTTATACTCCCTGGGATTTGCTTTCCATGGTGTGAATAGCAAAATCTGATTCCGTGAGCAATCCATTTAGAAATGGTCTGTTTTTAAATGGCTTTACCTTGGGAACTTGAAGCATAAGAAACAAACAATTGCTCTGATTTCCTGATGTCCTTGGTTCTGTCCAAGTAAAAATGTAGTTGTCTGTGTACATCCAAGGAATGCAAGATCCTTTCCCCTTTATTTTGAGGAGTGGGGAAAAAAGTTGACAAGTGAATAGTTTGATTTAAAGCCACTTTGGAAACCACCTTAGGCATGAAAGTAGGATTAGTCCTTAAAGACACCCTGTCTTGATGAAAAATAATATAAGGTTCTACAGCCATAAGAGCTTGCAACTCAAACTCTCCTGGCAGAGGTCAGAGCTAACAGGATGGCTGTCTTCCAAGATAAAAACTTGATGTCAGATGTGGCAGCAGGCTCAAAAGGAGGTAAGGTGAGCTTTTCCAAAACATAGTTGAGATCCCAAGCAGGAATGAGAGGAGATCTAGGGGGACTTAAGTTCTTAGCTCCTCTGAGAAACTGTCTCATGAGCTGGTGGGAAAAGATTGGAGGGTCTGTATTATAATGAGCAGAAAAAGCAGAGGCGTGTATCTTTATGGAAGAGAAAGAGAGACCCTTATGTAAGAGGTCTGCCAGGTAAAGTAAAATCTGAGGAATGTTAGGAATAAGAGGATCAGAATCCTGAGCCTGCATCCAGGAACACAATCTTTTCCATTTTCCTGCATAAGATTTTCTAGTGCTAGGACGTCTGGCTTCTAAAATGACATCCATAACCTGCTTGGGTAGGAGAGAATGATTCAAAGACCCTGGATTAACCAGGCCACCAGGCTGAGAGTTTTGACATGGGAGTGTAGAACCTGACCCTGGTGTTGGGACAGAAGGTTCGGAGTCTGTGGTAAAACCCAAGGGGGCTCCAGACAAAGGTTTTTCAGTGTTGGGTACCAAAACTTTCGAGGCCAATTTGGGGCCAGCAAGATTATCATCTTGGGCTTGTCCTGTTTGATCTTTAATAATACCCGTGGAAGAAGAGGAAGAGGTGGAAAGGCATATCCCGAGAGGTTTCTCCAACTGAATGATAGTGCATCCACTTTCCAAGCTAGTTCGTGGAAAGTCCTGGTGCAAAAAATCTGTAGTTGATGATTGAGGTGGGATGCAAAGAGGTCTATGTGAGGACATCCCCAGACTGCAGTAATAATCTTGAATATTTCGGTGTCCAGCATCCATTCGTGTGGGTCTGAAAGGTTTCTGCTCAGACTGTCTGCCAGGAAGTTTTGCTTCCCTGGTAGAAACTGTGCTTGAAGGTCCAGATTGCAAGTTAGAGCTGCGTTCCAAAGATCCATGGCTAGTCTGCAAAGGGGATAGGAATGAGATCCCCCTTGCTTGTTTATGTACCACATAACTGTGGTGTTGTCTGTCCGTATCAGTAGTTGTCCTGGTTGTAGAAGATTCCTGAAGGCCAATAGAGCTTTCTGAATGGCTAACATTTCCTTTAAATTGATATGCAGGTGCTTCTGATCCTTTGTCCAAAGGCCCTGCAGACAGTTGCCCTGAAAATGGGCTCCCCATGCATAATCTGAGGCGTCTGTGGTTAGTATCTGAGTGGCAGGAGGCAGACAGAAGGGTTTTCCTTTGTTTAGAGTACATGCCTTGGACCACCAAAGGAATTCCTTTTGAAGACAAGGCAGGACGGAGATCAGTATGTCTAAACTGTGGCAATGCTGAGACCATACACTTTTTAGGTACCACTGTATTTTCCTCATATGTAGTCTTGCATATGGTACGAGAAGGATGCAGGAGGCCATGTAACCCAAAGCCTGCAGGAATCTCCTTGCAGATAGCTGAGTTAAAGTTGCCAAGGTTTTGAAAGTTGAGGCCAGCTGTAATTGTTTTTCGTATGTCAGAAATGCCATCTGGGTTGTTGTGTTTAGAGAAGCGCCCAGAAAAATTATCTGTTGTGAGGGTGTCAAATTTGACTTTTTTATGTTTACAGTGAATCCCAGGAACTTCAGAAGATTCTGAACAAACTCTAGATGCTGGAGTAAGACATCCTTGCTGTCTGCCTGAATAAGACAGTCATCCAGATAAGGGTAAATTTGAATTCCCTTGAGTCTGCAATAAGTTACTACTGGAGCCAGGCATTTGGTGAAGACCCTGGGCGCAGTAGACAATCCAAAGGGCAGCGCAGAGAATTGATAGTACCTCAATCCGGCCTTGAACCTGAGGTATTTTCTGCGTTCCTGCCTGATGGGAATGTGTAAATATGCCTCCTTTAAATCCAAAGTTACCATCCATGCATTTTGGTCAGCATTGGAAGTAGCTGCTGTAGAGTAAGCATCTTGAATTTTGGTATCTCTAGAAAAGTGTTCAAGACTGACAGATCCAGAATGGGTCTCCATGAATTTTGCTTCCTGGGGACTAGAAAGAGCCTTGAGTAAAAACCTTGTCCCATCTCTGAAAGTGGAACTAGTTCTATGGCTTTCATAGCCAAGAGAGCTTCCACCTGGTTTAAGGCCTCTGACCATTGATGTTTTGGAAGATCTGGCCATCCGCTTGGCCTTGGTAGGGTATGAAAATGGAATTTGTAACCTCTTGAAACTACATCCAGAACTCACTTGTCTTGGGTTATATGAGTCCAATTTAGGTGAAAAAGAGAAAGTTTTCCTCCGAGAGGGGCTTCCAGGCAAGAAGTTCCTGCAGCCCAACAGAGGGAGTCATTGAGTCTGTTTCCTATGAGCTTGCAACTTGTCCTCTCCTCCCCTAGGGGTGGAAGCAGTCCACTGTCTTGGTCTTTAAGAGGCTTGCGTTTGAGGCCTTCCTCGGGAGCGTCTGTATCTACCCCTCTGAGGCCTGTCTGAATTGGGAAAGGACCAATTTTTAGTAGGCCAATTCCTACTAAATCTGGGTGGTTGTACTTGTAAGAAATCTTTAACTGTTTACATGGATTTTGCCTTGTCCTCCATCTTTTTAATCACCTCTTCAGCTTTAGATCCAAACAAAACATTATGCTGAACAGGAGCATCCAATAATTTAGCTTTTACTTGATCTGGCAAATTTTGTTCCTTTAATCATGCATGCCTTCTAATTACTGTGCCAGAGGCAGCAGCCCTACAAGAAGCCTCCAAGGCATCAAATCCACAGTGTAAACCATGCTTCCCAACTTGTTCAGTGGCATGCATTAAGTCATGTAGTTCCTTATCATCTGCACAGGCGGAAATGGAAGTTAGCTTTTGTTTTAGAACAGACAGGAGAAATTGCTGGTATTTCAGCATATGAAACTGACAGTTTAAAGCCCTAATAGATAAAGTAGCAGAAGTGTACACTTTTTTGCCCCATCTTTCTAAAGATCTGGAATACTTCTCAGTGGGAATGGGGTTTTTAGCAGAAGCGGCCTTTATGCCCTTAGGACCCTGAGAAATGGTTTCAGGGTCAGCAGTAGGGTTCTTGTATAAAAACTGGTGGGAATCAGGAACCCTGTAGTATCTGTCTGGCTTAACAGGAGCTGGAGGAAAAGAGTTAGGAGTTAAGTTAGCCTCCGAAAAAGCATCATACACAATATCCAAAATAGGAGGAATAGCCAGGGGTCTATGTTGGGGAAGAAGAAGAAAATCCCTTAGTCTTTTCTTAGATTCTGAATACTCCTGTCCTTCCCAGTGGAAATGTTCCCTCATTTCATGCAAAGTTTCCCCAAAAGAGAAATCCTCAGGGGGAGAAGCTGAAGGAATGGATTCCTCAGCATTAGAATCCTCATAAGGAGGGAAAGAATATTCCTGGTCAGAAGAAGAAACTGAAGAAACAGAAGCCTGATCAGAGGGGTCATAATAAACTTCCTGCCTTGGCCTTTTATCTGGAGGGGGATGTGAACCCCTAATCATAGTAAGTAAGTCCTCCTCCATCATAAGTAACTGTTTCTGAGACTTGGGAGCCAGATCAGAAGAGGCCTGGGCTGCAGTCTTTGATTTGGAAGGAGTCTTTGCCTTTGTCTTTGGCTTTGCCTTTATTAGAAGCTGAGTAGGCCTGAAAACCCCTTCGAAAGCCGGTACCTGCACAGCGGCTCCGGACCCATCCGAAGGAGCATTGTCCGAAGGTCCTGCAACAGAAATATTCAAAGGCCTAGTTGGCTCCTCGTGGGAGTCCATTTCGGCTATCGGTTCCGAAATGGCTGACGACAGGGGCTGCAAAAGTGCCTCACTGACGACGGCCGAACCTGAAGCTGGCTCTGCTTGTGCAATATCGCCTGATTTGGACCTCGGAGGCCTGTCTTTGTCCTTGCGTCATTTGTGAACTCCGGTAGCCAGAACCGTATCCGATGACATTTTGTAATTAAAACGCCTACCGAAGTAATGAAATGCAAAATCGTACCTTCGTTTAATAGTATGTTGATTGAATCTAGCACAAAACCGACAACTAGCTATGTCGTGGTCAGGGCCTAAGCAAGGAATACAGTAAGAATGAAAATTCTTATGAGGTATTTGCTTCCCACATGAAATACAGTTATTAACTTTTTCTGACATCGGACTGGAGCAAGAAAAAATTTTCCCCAACGGGGTACTTAGCTTTGAGTAGGAGAAGAAAGTCTTCGGACTGAAGTTTGTTTAGAAAAAATTGTCAGGAGTCAGCCGACCGGCACTTGTGAACTGTTATCACCGCACGGCAAGAAAGACTGGAGAACATGGTGTCGGCTGTCAGCTTTGTACTCCTGGCACTCTGACGTCAGGGAGCATGGCTGAACAGCCGACGCCGGACCCAGACTTTGGGATTCTGGCCGACCGAGGACTGCCTGCCGGCAGGGGAAAACCCTACAGTCATGACTGCAACAGTGAAACACGATGAACATCATTAGTTAATATGAGCATTCGCTTTTATTTACAAGGTTTAAAAAGGATTTGCTGTTTTGGCCTACAACTATAACTCCGTGTGTGTGTGTGTGTGTGTGTGTGTGTGTGTGTGTGTGTGTGTGTGTGTGTGTGTGTGTGTGTGTATATCTATCTACATATATATATATATATATATATATATATATATATATATATATATATATATATATATATATATGTATATAGTTCCACTTTATAATCTCAAAATACTGAAATCTCGAATTTCAGTTTCTTGAGAACATTAAGTCGAATGCTTGAAATCCTGAAACCCCAAAACCGCGAAACACAAAATTGCGAACATAAACACACCATACACCACACAACACACAACACATACACCATCCTACCCACACTACAACAAATAAACAAACAAAACACACACACACATAAAAACACAAATCAACAGACCTATACTACATATAAGCAGGGGGGCAAGCCCCTCTGCAACCCCCTAATTATATACACTAACTCTGAGATTGCACCAAACAGAAAAAATCAGCAAAATCACCAATAGACACTCTACAGTACACACGCATACACACATCACAAATATACAAACACCACCACTTTCAACACTGAAACACTCATACTTTTACCTGGCTATGCTAACCCACACATAAAACTTCCAAACACACTCACATACACTCAAGCAAATATCTGAACCCCTAACAAAGTACTCACTTACCTTACATACAAGCCAAATCCAAACACTAAACCGTACATGCTGCACACACTACATTCTGCGACAAATACTGGAACACCATAACCATGAATTCGACGTTTCTGGATTCGCAGTTATGGAGTTTTGCGATTTTAAAAATTCAACTTTATGGTCTCGAGATACTGAAATTCGAGATTTCAGTATTTTGAGATTATAAAGTGGAACTGTGTATATATATATATATATATATATATATATATATATATATATTAAAAAACATTTATTTATTTATTTATTGCATTTGTTGACCGGGAAAGTCCACTGGGCCTATGAAGAGCTCATTTTCAGTGGAGGCCGGGGAGAAAAGCTCCGCAATATTACAAAGCACCACAATATTACATACAAGAGACAAATACAAATGAAACAATGTTAATACATAGAAAATATGCTTACAAAGCAAGTGTAAAAAGCATATTTGTAACAGAGATAATGCATATTAACTATAAGCATGTTAACTACAAACAAAGGTTTTAGTCTGCTAGAGAGAAAAGGTAATACAGTGGAAGAACGTAATGTGGGAGGTCAATATCAAGTGGAAGAAAGTGATAGTAGAAGAGGTAAAGTGGTGTGATGATGTGATAGTAGATATGGCAAAGTAGATAGAAGTCAGTTGTGAGCAGGAAAAAAGGATGCAGAACTATGTGGGTTATGAGCAAGAGTATAGGTATATAGTAATGTGGGGCTAGAAGCAAAGGAGTATAGATATACAAGTACAAAGCAAGAGAAAAAAGAATGGGTTAGAAGTATGAAGTAGGCGGGAGAGAGAAACAGGAAGGTAATAGACAAGAGTTGAAGAGAGTACTAAAAAAGGTTGATAGTGACAGGGTTCTAGAGTGGGATATCAGGTGTTTAGGTGTTTGGGTGGGGCACAAGATCATATACAGTGAGAGAGGAGATGTACTTTTAAGGACTTTTTGCAGAAGGTAGGATTGCTGATAATTCTGAGAGAGGGAGGAAGAGCATTCCATAGCTTGGAGAAGGCATAGGAATATAGCATTTTGCCAGCTGAAAGTTTGGGTTTCTCTATAGACAGCAACATTTTGTTTTCTGACCTGAGGTGGCGAGTGGGATGGTATGTGGTCAGTATGGATGTCAGGGAAGGGCAGCTTTCTGATTGGAAGATTAAGTTGTGGGCTGTGGCTAATTGTAGGTAAGTAAGGTGGTGGGGAGATTCTAGCCAATTTAGTTGATGCAGTGAAGAGCAGTGGTGTGTAGAGTATTTTGAGTTTGTAGCAAATTTGGTGATTTCATTGTAGCAGGAGTTAAGCTTACTTTTAAGGGAGGATTGTAGGTTGGTGAAGATGGGGGCACCATACAGCAGAGTAGGGAGAAGAAATGAAGAGGCTAGGGCCTTTTTAGTAGAGAGGCTGAGGAAGTAGTTGTGCCTGTATAGGGCACCAAGCTTCTTCTGATGTGTCTTTTTGATGTTACTGTGGATATGAAAGTCAAAAGTTAAATTGTCATCAATAATGACTCCTAGCAATTTTGTACTAGGGACAACTTCTAAGACAGTGTTGTTTTTGGAAGTGACAATAAATAGAGATTTATCGATAGGGCTAGTTTTTGAGGGGGTAAATGATAGGAGTTTAGTTTTATTGGGGTTAAGGGCTAGGTGATTCTTGGACATCCAGTCCTCAGTAGAGTTGAATGCTTCTTGGGTCAGATACTGTAATTCGGTGAGAGATTTTGAGGAGCTGATTATTGCTGAGTCATCAGCATATTGGATGACAGAACTATGTGTTAGAGTTTGATGGAAGTTGTTGACGAACATGCTGAAAAGGAGGGGACCCAGTGCTGAACCCTGGGGAACACCTGTATTTGTAGGGATAAAAGAGGAGGAGGAGTGCTGCCATTTGGTGGATTACTGCCTGTTATTGAGGTAGTTGGTAAACCATTGAAAGGTGGGAGGGGGGGTAATCCAAGGTTGAATGTGAAATGGTGTCGAATGCCTTAGAAAGATAGAGAAAAAGAGCTGAGACTAAGGACCCAGCATCACGAGCTTTATTAACTGTATGTATAAAAGAAATAAGGGCAGTGTTGGCACTATGGCCAGGCCTGAAGCCATGTTGAGTGGGAGAAAGCAGCTGGTGTTTTACTAAGTGATTTAGGAGCTGAGTGTGGATACATTTCTCAAGTATTTTAGAGATGGGGGAGAGAATGGCTATAGGACGGAAGTTTGAAATGTCTGAGTTATTGCTGCCTTTGTGCAGAGGGATGACAAATGCTTTCTTCCAGATGTCTGGAATGCAGGATTCTTGAATTGATCTGTTGAGGAGGATGCTGACAGGGTAGGTGATGGAAGGGGCTGCTAGTTTTAGGTATTCTGAAGGTAAATTATCAGGGGCATTTGTACAAGGTTTTAGTTTCAGGAGAAGTTTGTGGATGATGGATGTAGGAATGGGTGATAGAGAGAAGTTGTGTAGGGGGTTTGAAGGATTGTGTGATGGTGGTGGTCCTATAATGTCTGGGTTGATGGGTGGGAAGGGTCAGTATAGCTATAAATATAAATTAGATATATATATCTCCATAGATATATAAATAGACACACGCAAAGAGATAGAGATAGAGTGAAGTTTCCTAGTGAAGAGTGCATGTAAAACTGAGATTTATTTGTTGTATAAAATGCAATTGTGAAAGACACTGCTAAAACTGCTCATACTGCAGTGACTACTGTTCTTATACTTTTAAGGGGAAAATGATTGTTCTGTGTAAAATAGCTCTCGGATGTAACCTCAGAGTAATTGAGAGAGCCTGAGAAGGAGTATGTCAGATAAGTCAGAGATAAGTTAAGAAAAGTAAATAAAGAATGACGGTCCATAGGAGCCAGGCTAAGTTTATGAGTGGAGACCAGAGTATCAGCTCTGGGGGAGACCAGTGTGAAAGATTCTTGAACAAGAGGAAAGTCCTAATGAAATTTATCTTTGACTTGGGAGAAGGGACTGTATTTTGCTTTGTGTTTTTTTATTTAGCACAGAGATTCTCTAATACTTTTTTTTTCAATGGAGACCACTGAAACCTTTGCTTGTGCTATGGAAAGCAGCTCTGGAGTGAATGGTGCGCTGTTGCAGATATTTTTTATTATGGAAAGACATTAAAGACATATTCTGCAAACTTCTCAAAATATTTTTACTTTCATTAGGCACATTTTTCTACATTAATAAGGATGTTATAAAAAAGCTAAAGATGTTAGCTCTTTGCATTCTACAATATAGCTATAGCTACAGATAGGTTGATGTGTCTTTTTCGGCTTTTCCCAGTTAGGGGTCGCCACAGCGGAACTCCAGTCCGCTAATGATTGGCAGTAGATTTTTATGTGCCGAGTTGCCAGTCCTGACGCACAACCTTCAACGAAGGTATGCCCATTCACGCATGTTTCCACACAGAAGACGCTCTAGCTGAGAATCGAACAGGACAACGTCTTACTGTGAGGCGACAACGCTACTGCAGCACCACCACCGCATCTACAGATAGGTAGATACATATATTTAATTGTGTATTTTTTCTTTTATAATTGTCTTTGTAACATAGATTAGATAAACAAGATATATTTACTTAATTGTATTAACATATAGTATTTGAACTTCAATCATCACTATATATATATATATATATATATATATATATATATATATATATATATATATATATATATATATTCACTTCAGAATCTTGAAATTCAGAAACATCGAATTTCATATGACCGAGACCATATGATCAGTGTTTCAGAATATCGAAATTCTGAAACAAATCCAAAAAAAAACACAACAATTCAAATGTTTCTGCAGGGGGCAAGCCCTCCTGCACCCCCACACCCCCGCTACTTAAATATTCCAACTCTGAGATCGCACTACAGCGAGGAAAAGGGAAATCTCCCATTCTGCGCTGTATGCAGATCTCCATTCACAATGTTGGGATTCCGAAAGTTCGATCATATGGTCTCGGCCATATGAAATTCGATCTTTCAGGATTTTGGCAGTGTGAAGTATTCCCAGGAATAATAAATGAAGGCCATAGATTTAATATAAATGCTTTAATTTATATGTAATAGAAAACATTGCAGATGATGTCTGTGATTGGATCCTTTTTCAATATCTTTTGTATAATTATAAGGTCCCATACTGCAGTGGTGGTGCTGCGGTAGTGTTGTCGCCTCACAGTTAAGACGTTGCCCGTTCGATTCTCAGTTAGAGCGTCTTCTGTGTGGCGACATGCGTGAATGGGCGTTCCTTTGTTGAAGGTTGTGCGTTAGGCCCGGCAAGCCAGCACGTAAAACTCTACTGCCAATCATTAGTGGACCGTAATTCCGCTGTGGCGACCCCTAACCGGGAAAAGCCAAACTAAACAAACAAACAAAAATTATAAGGTCCCATGCATGCAGACCATCTACCCACTGGATTATGCCTTTTTTGCTAACTGGATAAGCCCACTGGACAGTTTGTCTGTTTTCAGGGGAGACATGGGATCACTATCTGGTTAACGAAATTGTTCAGATTCACACAGTAGGCAAATGAAGATGGAAGGAGTCAATCCCTGCACCCTGGGAAGAGTAAGCAGTTACTTCATTATTCAGGCAGACATATTATTTTTTCCAGTTTTAAGACCTGAACCTTCCCCCAGCAGCTGATGTGATGGTTTGCTATGCCTTCCCCAGTGAGTGTGTTTGTTCCTGCCCATGTTGCATGAAGACTGATATGAGAAAACAGATTGATAAAGCCAGGCATTCTCTCAGCCCTTAGTGCTGTAGCCATACACCTTCCCCCAGAAGGTGTCAGCACATCAGCAGACCGAACTGTCATCTTCCAGGATTGGTGATGTGGCATTGCCAGCTCACTCCCACACTCCCATCTCCCTTCACTTGACTCCTAACACCTAAGCCTCTGTTTGTTGGTCAGCTACGTCATAGTCAGGGCTTCATCCCTCAACACCACAGAGTTAGGCATGGGTGTAATTTTCATAGTATATTATATTTAATGATTTTAACATTTTAGTTCATAAGAATTTTGAATATTAGTGTGTTAATCTAATAAAATAAATATTGAAGTAGTGTCTGAATTTAGTGAATAATTATTATTTTTTTAATTTTAGAACTATTAGTGCTGAGTGAACATTTAGTTAGAGGAATATCCTAAGTAGGGTAGATATCCTAACTTCTAGGTTAAGATGTTCTAATGCTATCTAATATAGTCAAATTTACTGATTAAAATAAATTAAAAATGAATGACACTTTTAAAAAAGTAATGGGTGATGCTACTCATTGTTTTTATTAATGGAATTCATGTATGTATTGTTATAATTGTTACAACTCATATGACTAATTCCTGTTATCTTATGATGTGCATTAATTATCTGTTTAAAGTCAGTTTTACTTTTCTGTCAGATGAATTCTCCTTGCAATTCCTATGAGGTAAAGTGCTAACTGTAAGTATTGATTTTATAAAATAAATTACTTTTGTTTCACCTTTGCATTAATTGAGTCAGTTAGTTTTATAGTTTGAATTTATAAGTTAGCCAATATAATTGTATTTCAGCACAGGTAGCATGCCGATATGCACAAAAAATAATTGAAACGACATAAGAATTTGGATTTATAATTTTAACAGATTAACAATAGTGTGATTAGAACCTTTTATTTGTTTACAATTTTTTGATCACTCTAACGTTTCATATACTCTTCTTTGAATTCTTTACCTTAATCTGACCTATGAATTCAAAAATCAAGACCACCACTGTCTAGACTCCTTGGATTTCTAATACTCTTAATTCTGTATTCATGAATCAAGTAAATAAGAAACATTTCAGACATAACTTATAATAATTGAGGGGATAAAAAACTCTGCATTGAATGGTTATTGACAGAAAGGATTTTCATTTGCTCCCTTTTTTTCTATGACAAGAAATCCAAACATGATAATATCTAGGGAAGAATGCAAGAGTAATACCACAACACTTAATCTTACAAGTGTACCCAGACTGGCCTGCTAAGAGAAGATGCTCAAACAGTGCTAAATGTTCCTTTCTCTTCCCGTAATATTAGCGATATCAGTGAAGATATAACCTGCACTGCATACCATTTATCTATTATAGGAACAGAGCTAGAAATAGGATCTCCAGCAAGTTACATATCATTTCTAATTAATTAAATTTAATATTTTAAATTTGTACTGAAATGACTGTATTAATCTAGTCTAAACACTAATAAAATAACACTGATATTCTGGTGTAATTGTTAAGGAAAACAAGCCCTTGTCAGATAAAAACTAGCGTTTCTGTAATATTTATTTAAAGCATATGTCATTGGCACTACAGAGTGTGACTCTGTGTGTGTGTGTGTGTGTGTTTATGTTTATGCACACACACACACACACACACACACACACATTGATCACTTTCTCTTTCCCTCTTCCTTTTCTAAAAGACAGAAACGAATACTGACAGATACAAGGACAGATAGACTGTAATTTTGTGAGAGCTGAATGGCATCACAAAATGTTCTAGTTACAGTCTTAAATTTACAGCTTGACCCCGGAGTTAGTGAACTGGTAGCTGAAAGATGTAACCATCACTGTCTTGTAGCTTCTTTAAAGGCCGGATTTAATTAAGGGCTTCTCACTGCTACCCTCAGAAGTCTAGCCTCCCTTAATGGGTTGACATGCCTTAAGGGGGAGAATAATATGACCTTGTCTTGCCCTCAGTTCAAAAGTACAATAGAGGGGAAAAGCTTCTCTATATCAGGACCTGCTACCTGGAATATTTTGCCAACAGAAATCAGATCTTCAGCCGCACTGAATTAATATAGAAAGCACTATATAAATTTCTATACAATGAAGCCATACCCAATATTTTAGAGACAACGGCTAATATTAAACAAATTAAGATGTTTTCCCCAACTCCTTACTTATACAAAGCAACCCAAGAACAATCTCCAAAGCAATTGAAGTGTAAACTACATAAATCTGTTTACAACTTTCCTTGTTCATATAAAAGGTGTATCTTTAGTCAACTACACTTAGTTAGATGTATTCCTCTTCTGTCTTGTATGCTCTCACTGACATTGCATGTGTACTAAGTATGCATTGAAAAATATAGGCTATGCTCATTTTAAGAAAACATACTTTCTATGTTACACAAAAACAACTCTCTGATCACAAGTTGTGACTGAAAAGGGTCAATAGAGCAGCCCACCTACCTAGACAATTTGGCATATAAATAAATAAATAAATAAATAAATAAATTAAATAATTAATTGCAGTTAATCCATCCTTAAGGATGCAAGATGCTGTCCAGTTTCATGAGATTCAGGAAGTAAAGGGGCTCTATAAGACCCTCTGAAATAAGTATAAGCTTTATTATTATATAGAGTGGAACTGGCTGTTTATTCCTACAGTATTCTGTTCCTAAAAGTAAGAACTCTACTTGAAAAGGTTTGTTTTAAAATGAAACAACTGTCTTTTCTCAACCAGTGTCAGCAGATATACACATATACTCATACATACTACACGGAGAAATTTAGTTTATCGTATACAGCCACAGTGTCGCAGTGGTGCAGTGGCAGCGTTGCCTCACAGCAAGAGGTTCTCCTGTTCGATTCCTGACTGGAGTGCCTTCTGTGTGGAGTCTGCATGTCCTCCCTGCGGTCGAGTGGCGTTCAAAAGACATGCGTGAAATGGGCGTGCCTTCGCTGAAGGTTGGGCATTGGGCTGGCAACTTGGCACCATAAAAATCTATTGCCAATCATTAGCAGACTTGAGTTCCGCTGTGACGACCCCTAATCAGGAAAAGCCAAAAAGACAAACAACATACAGCCACAATGTCATTGACTTTAATAATTTAATGATGTATAACACTGCATATGTATATTAAAAAGGAATATTGCAGCTATACAACTGAAACATAAAATCAGTGATACTTACATTAAGTCTCATATCACGTGCATGTCTCTCCAACTCCTTTTTTAGATCTTCACGACTCAATTTTTCTAAGTCCAGAACAGTGTGTTTCCATTCGATCTGTTCAACACTGTGAGGATCATGGGACATGTACTGACCAAGCTTCACCTTCTTCAGAATATGCCAGTAATGACAATAGGCTTTTTCAAATTCAAGGATTAAGTCCCACAGTGTGCGGAATATTAGGGGTTTGTCCATGAGATCCTCCCTCCGACTTATACCCAGTGTTCCAAATCTTCCTCCCCAATGCACCCCCAGAACAATGTGTCGGAAGACATTCCCTGAGAACTGGGTTTTAAAGCTGATAGGGAATCGCTCCACCCCTTGGATAGGATTTGTGAGGTAACTGAAATCCACAGAATTAAGGAACTGTGTTTGCAGCCAGGGACAACAGAAAACAAAAAAAAAATCTAGAAAGGTCAAAGGATTACATTTACAGATATTTCCGAACATACTTCTAAGACTCCAGAAAGCAAGTATAAAAATTAATTAACAAATACTACTTTCAGAAACAAATATCAGAAAATTTTCTTTAATATTAAAACTTTAGGTACAGCAGAGAGTCAATTATCTGAACGTTGATTATCCGAAAAGTCAGTTGTCAGAACCAGTCTTCTGTATTTGGGTAGGAAAAATCATAAAGTCTGAATATGTAAACATTATACGTATTTGCTTAAGCATGTTTTTTGAGCTTGTAGCCAGCTCATGTGTGAAAAATATCTTTTATTGTCCAATATAATCACTGAATGGTTGAAAAGTGTATTCCTGTGTGCAAAAAGCCCCAAGATTTTAGAAGTTTTTTTAACCAGTTCAATTATATGTTTGATTATCCGAACTACCCTAGGTTCCAATTAGTTCAGATAATCGACTCTCTGCTGTATAAAGTAAAACCCACAATAACTTAAATCTTTCTACTGCTCAGAAGTTTCATGAATTGTTCCACTGTTATTTGGGAACATGTTTTTACTTTCAGTGATATATATATTAGACATGTGAGTACCCACCATATTAGTTAATCTTCAAGACAGCATTCTGTATCTGTTGGAACACTTTAGTAGACAATCCTCCCTGTTTCCCGTGTTCTTCTAAAATCCTGAACTCCCATGCTTTGGATATCTATGTCTATTGGGGACACCAACACATTTCTGCACCAGAGTTAAGGGGATGAATGCATCTAATCTGGTTCTTTCAGTTGCTGGCCACTACCATAACATGGGTTAGATCTTTTGTAATGCATGTGTATAGCTTTAAGAAGCTGGTACCTGTAGCCTATGTCAGGGTTCTGAATGAATATCATGTGATCTTGTATTCTGTGTTACTGTGCAGTCTGAAATAGACACTAATGAAGCTGGCTGTTTGCAAATAGCATCTGCTTGATTATTTAGGCCATCTTAATTTGCAGATGTTGAACTGTATCAGACATAATCAGAAATAGTCAACAAACAGCAATGCTCCTGGCAGAAGTGTCAAAGTACAAATTAAGCCAAACAAAAAACACTCATTTTACAGACAGACTGCAATGAAAGACTAATGTTTTTTATTTATTGATTTCTTCATATAATGGACAGACTTTGTCAGAATCCTGGCAAAGTTTGTCTATTATATAACAAAAGCTCTCAACAAAATATAGTCTTCCATTACAGTGTATATCTATAAAGAAGTGTTTTTTTTTGTAATCAAAAAAGGTTATTCTGTCTTTCATTTGAGAAATGGTTGTATTGCAGCCACCTGGCATTTTTTTTCTTCAAGGTAATTTATTAATTTATTTTATCTATTATTTATTTATTTCTATTTTTTAACCAGGATAATCCATCTGAGCTATATAGCCCATTTCAGTGAGTCGCCCAAATCAGATCCACAGGTATGTACAATAGATACTTATACTCAAGGTTGGTATGCAAATTACATAGAAATATAAATTAAATTATACCAGTACATGCAACAGAAAAAATGACTGAGGACTGGAAATTGTAAATCTAGAAATGTTATTTATTGTGAGCATGAAAGGAGCATCAGAGAAGTCTGAAAAGTACAGTAGTCTATGTTTATGCATATGACAAGGGAAGAAGCCCTTTGCATTTCTAATATATCTGAATTTTGAAAGTGAAAAAGGCAGAGTACTGCAGCAGTAAGGTTCATCATTAGTGTGAAATGAGAAGGACTCTGCCATTTATTTGCAATTTGTTCTTCACAGTGGCACAAAGTCCTATGGAGTCAATTGATGCTTAAAAGAAATGGGCCAAGGACTGTGACCCTGATGAGTTGCCTATTTTGTTCCATAAGAAAAAATCATACCCTGTATCAGAAATTATTAGACAAGTGGCAGATTACTCAATCAGATTTACCTTGGGATTCATAAAAGTGCTACTGTAATCTATGTGCTATGAGATACAATTTGACTTTTTTTAAATCTTCTGTTTTACAGAACAGGGCTAGCTGTACACATAAACTAAATGGTATTGTATTAGTGTTGAATGGCTGATGTCTCAGAGTGAGCAAAATTACATTGTTACAATCAAAACAGTTCAATGTGTAGTCTGTTACATATTGTAACTTCTGAGATAAATAAGCTGAAAAATGAGTGAAAACTAAGTAAAAGTTAGTCAAAGAGGCTCAAATTCAGAAATGTTACCAATAGGTGTACATCAGGTGTACTACACCTGGTGGTAACTTTTTTGTATTCAGACACAGTCTTACTGTAGCACCTCAGTGGGCTGTCTCCTCAGCTATGCTAAATACTAATGAGGTATTCCGGAGCTGGAGGCATATGCTAATTAGCCAGAGAAAGCAGAGTGCCACATAGCATGCCTTAAAAGCACTTAAAAAACAGAAAAAAAACATATGGAGCAAGGAACTACTCATCAAGGACGTTATAAGTGGTGTGCCTTAATGACACTAGAAAGGATTCCAACCCTACCTTTCAGAGAGGATATTAGTCCTCTGCACCACCACTAGACAGCAAGGATGTAATGTAAATAAATAAATAAGACTTGATGGGGAAAAAAGTACAAAATGGGAAAAGCTTCAAACCCTGCACCCTTGCCACAGGAAACATCATCATTAACCCACTGTTCTAACTGAGCTAATTAATATGTTAGTATAGCAAGGATTATTCAATGCCTGCAACAGTTTGTAAGTTACAAGGGAGAAGAACAGGGAATGTAACACATAACTCTTAACCTCATACTGCAAGAAAACTAGAACATACCCAAAATTAATGGTGGAGCAAAGACGCACAATCAGGGACTGATTTTAAGTATTCCTCTTGTACACTGAAAAAGTGACTAGTATAACAGCTTTTGTACTACCATGAATTTAATGAAGGATATGAAGTGTGAAGCTCTAATGTCTGAATTTAAAGGGTGCTTGTGCTAATACAATGCATTGGTTGCCACTGTTAACTACCACAGGAAAGTGCTGCACTGCACATAGTTAATAGTGACTCAGAGACATGCAAATTAGCCAGTAATGAAGTCTGTGTTAGTACCACATTGTGGAAATAGGGCCTTTTTACTATAGTCCTTAATGCGAGCACTCTAGTTCTTTCTGAATTCTTGAGACTGACAAAGTCTCATGCAGCAGGTGCAGCCATAGGCATAATAAATATGTCTTTATATTAAGTATGTAGAAGCTGTGGCAAAATAAATTATTTTTCTTAGGTGTGCAACAGTGTGTAAAATTAAAGAACTCACAGTAAAAAAATACTATATGTACTGAATCAGAATTCTGAAAATTAGTTATTTTATGTTCACAGAATGTGTTGAGAAAGTGCACAGTGTGAATGTTATGCATGATAAAAGTGCAATAAATCTGCAATCACAAAATGTTGAGGAAAAGTTCAGAATTAATAACCAAAGAGCAGAATTTAGACTTGATAAATGTGCCAATTGTATTATAATATCTGTTCAAATGTTTAATTTAAATACTGGGTTTTAAAAGCAGCAATCTAAAGCAGTCATTGTGTAACATCCTTGCTTAGTCAAAGTTATAACCATTTGTGTGTAGCTGCATGAATAAAATCAGTTTTAGACATCATTTAATTTGTCAAAGATTGGCACAGTGAAAATAATTCATACTGTGACTGTACTATTACACTGGATCAGAAAAATATTCAATATTATGATGAATTACCCAAAGAGTACAACTTTTACTTTTTGTCTGCTTACAACAAATGTATTATATTTAGTCAGATCCTGCAGTGTCATTGGTAGTGCATACTCCAAGCTGAGGTCCAGCAGCTTTGTGTGACACAATCAGGAATGCACTAAATGGCACTGAGAGTTTGGGTTTGATTAAGAAATAGAACCTAGTACATAAGCCAATACCTTAAATACTGGTTTGAAACTAGATGACATTTGTATTTGTATAACTTCACAAGATGAAGCTGTTTTAAAAATAATGAAAAGACTTGATTTTTTTTGTTAATATAATTGATGATATACTAGCATGAGGCCAAACCAGAGAAAAGCATGATGTGAGACTGGCTGAGTTACTAAAATGCTGAGACAGAATAACTTCAAGATGAATAAAAGTAAGATTAAAGTCACAAATTTGAAATATACGGGTCTTGTCTTGAAACTGAAGTTTTGGAATGAGACACTTTCTAAGGGTAATACTGCAATTGCCTCCACCTGAAGACAAACACACCCTCATGGGATCTCCTGGAATGATGGGTACCTTTAAAATTTTAATCCGAATCTGTAAGATGATAATTTGCTATTTAGAAAATTGCTGGAAGATTATATGACATGGCACTGAAGAAGTACAGAACAAACAAAGAGCTCTGAAGTGGTCCCGTAGTAACTGACATGTCTACAGTGAAGTATATTGATGTGAATAAGTCTGCCACATTACAAGCAGGTGTCAGAATGGGACTATTACAATGATTCTGTAAGAAGATAAATGACTTGCATATGGTTCAAGAGTCTTGCATAATGATCTGGAGGAGGTATGCACAGAAAAAAAAAAAAAAAAGCTGCATGCCTTTGTGTCTAGACATGAAAAAAGGCTGAATATAGTTATGTTTTAATTGTATTGTGGAAACAGACCCTACACTACTGGAGTGTTTACTTTGGAGGTCCTTGTATAAGACAATGCCAAAAGTGCAAAGAATGTTACTGAGATAACAGAAGTATGGTGACTGTGGAGTACAAATTGTGAACAGAAATGCATATAACGAATATGCTGGATCATTTATATCAGCCAGAGCAATGACAAGATTTGCTTTGAGTAGGAGTGAGTCAGATTATTCCATGGTTGTCTATGGCAGGAAAGAAACTTAGAGTTTCATCAGCATACAGATGTGCCTAAAGAAGATAATACTTCAAGATTTGATAACAAAAGTCTGCCCATAACAAAATGTTACTGTAAAGAAGGAAAGTATAACTTCACTTTTCATTTAAAGAAGGAAGTCAATACTTAGGTCTGATGGTTAAAGCAGATAAAGTACAAATGCCTAATCTGCTAAAAAAATTGGCAATAACACATGGGCCACATCTGACAACACGTCTGTGAACTTGTGCAAAAAAAAAAGAACTTATGATGTGGTCTACTGCTCAGGTGTCAATACAAACTAAATAAGAGGTCTAGTACTGTTCTGAGTAATATACAAGAGTTGAGAACATATCTGAGACAATTACAACTTTCTCAATTATCAGAAAGAAAAAACTTAAGTAATGAATTATGCCTTAGCATATGTCTGTACAGATTTTATCCTTCTTGTGGGGGTCACAACACGATAAGATACTTGTGAATTTGGTTAAAATAGGATGCTAAACAAGCAGCTAAAGAAATATAGGAAGGCATTACTGAAAAGATTATACGTGAAATAAGACTGTGGAAACTGTTATCAATTGACATCAAGAATAAGATGCAAGGGATTAAGATTTTTTTGGTCTTGTTTATGCTTTTTTTTTATGTAAGTGAGGCTTATATGCACCAAATGAGAGATCAGGTATGCAAGAGTATGAAAATGGAAATTATAGAGTTTTTTTTTTTTTTTTTATGGGGAATAATGGGATGAATTCATAAAGTTTACACACCTGTCAACAAGCTGCTTAGGAACGATATTTGTTTGGTTGATATCATTTGGTCAACAAAAACAAATGGTCAACATGTGCAGGATACCAGCAACCCCAGGTAGGGGAATATGCCCTTTTCCCATGAATTGTGCAATCTCAAAGTTAGCATATATAATTTGAAGGGGATGTGGGGGTTCAGGGGCCTTGCACCTCTGAAAAAGCACTTGTGTTTAGCTTTGCCTGCTATGAGTTAATCCTTGCAGCATCTACTGTAGTTGTCAATGTTTTTCTAATTTTAAAATCAACGTTGAAGACTTTAATCCTGTGTCCATTTGATTAAACAGACTACATCTATAGATAGATATGCATGAGTACATATTGGCTAGTGGATGCAAAAAACATCGCGTACAAAGTACTTAAACAAATGCGTTCAAAATCTGCATTCTTGAACTCATTTAAAAAATATTGAAAAACAAAAAAGCATTAAAACTGTTATTTTTGCAGGGGGGACAGCAAACCCCCTGGAAATTATATATACTAACTCCGAGATCACACTACAATAGGGAAAGGACAAATACCCTGTCCCCACTGTACCACCATCTTACTCATGAGAAGATCATCAGTTTGTGACCTTGTTATATTTGATCACTTTGCTGGTGTTCTTACTGTTCGAACAAATGAACATTTGACTGGCTATGACATATATATATATATATATATATATATATATATATATATATATATATATATATATATATATATACTTAAAGCTATGTAAGCAGTTGAAAAAGCAGTATGTGTCCTATTTAATTGTTCTCTACATTCGTAAATGTAGCCCACACATCTCTACATTTTTTGTACACTGGCAAAGCAATCAGATTACAATTTTGAAGCTAGGTCACATCATGCTTTTAACCAGGCCAATGGCTACCTATGAAAAATTCAATTATAATTGATTACTTACAAGTATATGTGTGTGGTTAGTTAAATCCACAGTGTTATAATTGTCTGACAGGCCTAGATATTAAATGTAGCATACAGTGCTGTAGCTTTAAGAGGTGGAAATAATTACATCAGGTGAGCTTTTCACATGATCATCTCAGCAGAACTTGGTAGTTACTGTAAAAACCTCATGGAAGGTTATCACAAATCCAAGTTATGCAAGTCCTTAATGAGCATTTTGACAGATATTACAAGTATTATATTATACCACCTGGATTATATATTCTAAGCCTGCACTGCAGATTTCAAGGGACAACTTCTTTTTTGATGTTAACACTAAAGGTGAGAAGATTACATCTAAAACAAGGATTGAATGACAGGGCATGTAGGATCAACTTTGCCTCAATTTTAGCATTCTGGAGATATTTGAATGGCACAGCAAGAGGCAATCTGTAGTTTAATTGCTACGATATTAGAACATTCAGAACTTTAGTTCTTTTCTTATTATTTTACTGCAAATCTGAAGATTACATTTTTCTGAAATGTGTAGGATTTTGATGTGCAAACTAGTACTGTGTAGTTCACTGACTATCTAAGATTCTAGTATTTTATTTATACACACCAGTATTAATTAGTATGTTAGTTACATACTTACTGAAAACACACTGCTTGATGCATCAATATCACCTTTACCCATTATTGTAAAATATGGCATGGAGTTCTGAGTGATCAATACATGAGCAGGAGACCAGCCCGATAAAGGATACATTCCCAGGATCACAGCTTCTAGGCATTTGATTGGCAGAGCCTCTCGGATCATTTCCTTGGCTATGTCCATGAGGCTGTAGAAGGAAGACCAATGTCAGTAAAACCAATAGCATTTTTTCACATTATTTGAGAGATTAATTGTACTAATTTTTGATGCAAACTTTTCTCTCCAACTTTTAATCTGTCAACACTGTCTCTAGCTGTACTATAAAGGCAAAACTATGATAAGAAGAGTGGCATGGAGCTAGATATGTTCCCTCCTAAACTATGGTCTTATGTTTTATGCAACTCCTCCATTCACTGATTGTGCAAGTTTCAAACCGGCAGCCTCTTCCCTACTTTCCATTATTTTTCTGGCCCAGTTGTAGGTTTCCAGTGATCTGAACTGAAATCTGCTTCTGTGTTTGATCTTTCTTCTGAAGTGCTGTTCTAGCCATGGATGAATGCTGCCTAGCCTTCCATAATTTCCACAACAACTGGACATGTCTTCTTCCTTGAGATAACTAACGTGTAATTAACGTACATAACTATTTAACTGTGCATTAAATATCATCAGAATTTTCCCTTTACAGAAGTTTTAAATCCATGAGGTATTAAGACTAAAACGTGTATCTGCTTTTGAATGTGCATGTATCGTGTTTCATGCTTCAGTTTCTTCATGTTTAGCTTTTTATGATGACTCACCATTTGCTCCACTACAGCTGGTGCAAAACTTTGCAGCTCAGTTACTCACTGGGGTTGTTACAAGATGCCATCACATTACCCTGATTCTGCAGAATCTGCAATGGCTTAATATATAGTAGTGAATTATTCACAAGATCATTATCTTGGTTTATTTGCCATTTCGTAATCTTTGTCCACCTTACCTATCAGACCTTCTGTATAGATATAATCCTAATTCCATACTCTGTTATAGCACACAAGATCTCCTGTTATTTCTGTCCTACAATCTTAAGTCCTCTGGTTGTTGATCGTTTAGTTACCAAGGTCTTTTATTACGGAATCACTTTCCAAGTGGGCTCTGGGACTCATCCACTTTAGTTATATTTAATTGGGGGTTAAAAACTCATTTGTTTGAACTGGTTTACAACTGACCATTATTTTCTTTGCTGTCTCTAATAGTATTTATTTTTTGTTTAATTTATGTGTTATGTTTTATTTTTGCTGTTTATGCTATGTGATATGCTTCATATTTATTTTTATTTATTGACTTGTGTAGTGCCTGAGCTCAGGCTCTTAAATAAACCTGAACTACCTGCAGATAGAAAATATCCTACAGGATCTTAATTTTATATACCTAGACCATTACACTACCGGTAATATTTATCCATGGCAGGTTATTCCGAATGTCACAAGAAAAAGATATCTGAAAAAAGACAAAGTTTGTTTTGTAGTAGAAAGCCTGAAACAGCTTTAAGGCATTTTGAATGGTAATACTTAAGACAGATTGTTTCAGGTTTACAGCAAAGGATGCAAATACCTGTTTGAAAATCCCTGAGTTCAGGTTTCTGTTGCTGCAGTAATGCTTTACTACTTTGGACATGTCTGAAGGATTAAACAACACTTTCCTTAACCTGATCTACAAAGTTGTAGTGATGTCGTAATGTTTTACTCTGCACATCTCTGAAGCTTTAGGCAACACTTCTGGAAATATGAGCTAAAAATGTATCAAGTGATTAAGTTCTACAAACAGGAAATCAGAGAAAATCCAGAGTACTTAGAAACCCTATGATGCATCTGAATGAGTACAATGCAACAGTTAAGCATCATGCCAGTGTTTAGCTCCATGCTAGTCCAACAGAAACTGGCATCTACTCAGGCACATACCTCCCAGTCTACGATGGACTTGTACTAGATCCATTCTTGACTGAACATGGAGTTTCAGGGTTTCTGTTTCCTCACGCGTTAGAGGGGTATAGGAGCAGTTCTAATGGATATAGTAGAAGGGGGCTGTCTCAAATTAACGTTGAAAAATATAAACTCTTCCTATAGAAGGGGACTTCTTGACTTAGTTAGTTGTAGTGTCCTTATTTTTTTATTATTTATTAGATAATCTAGTAGAAAATCAGGAGAGCTCATTTATTCTTTCTTTATTTAAATAAAAAAACAAATATACACAAAAATTAGCCAACTATATATACATATATATATATATATATATATATATATATATATATATATATATATAAAATTAGTAGTAGTAGTAAAAATAAAAGTGTCAGAGGAGGGGAAAAGCAATTCACCAGGAAGCATTGAGCAATGTTAGAATTAAAAATCCAGTACTATTTTGTGGTACTCTGCTGTGTCTTTTAAATAATTTACATGGAGGGACCAACATTCTTGAAGAAGAAGTTCAGGTACTAGACACCTGTTTACCTGTTCCAATTTGTCAATATCAGTCTTCTGCTTGTCATGACTGCTAGTAAAATCATTTTCCTGTCTTTCAGGTGAGATGTTTGCTTCAGGAGACAACGGTATTGTTAAGTGTTGCAAGCCACTGAGCTGTAGACTACAGATTTGCTACCATCAGTCAACTTGTGAGGAAGTCCTCCATCAATGCAGGAGGTCTGCAATACATGTTACGAATGCCAGCAAGAAGGAATTACAAATCACAGTGCAGCTGGTTAAGTTAGGTACTTCATTGGCTGAGTTTTTATTTTAGTTTTTACTGAATGGTTTGTCTGTGAGATGTTTGTACCCTTTGGGAGATGCAGTGACTACAACTGACAGACCTGAATGTCAGTGTCAAAAATGTCAGCCAGAAAAGGTCAAAGATGCAAACATTGACAGTGGACCATGTATGTGCGAGAATTTCCCTTATACATGCAAAGTAAAACCAAAAAAAAAAAATGACAAAAACTTTGTTGTTTGTAGGGCGGTAAGTCCCCCACCCCCCCTGCTAATTATATATACTTACTCCGAGATCACACTATCCCCAGGGAAGGGGCATATTCTCCAACCCTAGAGATTGCTGATCTCTGAAAACTGTCAATCATCTGCATTGTTGACTAAAGTGTATCACATGTTGATACGTGAGAGTTTTTACTAAAGTCACCACTCCCACAGATATAGATATCTGTATCTATTTAGTTATCTATTTCTATAGGCAGCTTGGAATTCTGGAAAGAAGTTGCTTAATAAAGCATATAACTTAATAAAACAAAAACATCATTTAAGTTCTATCATATCTTGCTGCATAAAATAAATAAATTATTCTTAAAAAGTGTACTCTATGGAGTACATGTCATATGCCTGGCTAGACTCCTGGTGAAAAAATGTACAATCAGGCCATTAGGAAAATTTATTAATAATAAGGGAGAATTGATTAGCAGTCAGAGTCACATAATAAGAAAGAAAACTCAGAATTTTAGGGTAAATATGAATATGATGCTGAAGGTAAACAGTAATATCTGGATGAAGAAATTAGCTAGAAATCTCTTCCTATGTAAAACCATGTTAATCAGAATATATTGCACTTTTAAATTCCTCATCTTATCTTGTATTAACTAGTTTGGTTATGATATGACAATCAGCATTTAAAATACAGATGAGTCTATAGTATGTTTTGTAACTGAAAAATCCAACATAGTTTAGCATCTCTGTCCCTCATGGATAGGGGAAACATGTAAGTGTCCAAGCATATCCTTGTTTTACCAATATCTGGGTTATTTGCATGCATTATATAGGAGCTAAAAATTACCATTAGAATGCAAGGCTAGGCTTAAGATCCTCACACATTGACCTGGTAATTATCTATGAAGGCATGCCGAACCAAGTGTTGTTTTACCCTCCATATGTATAAGATTTCTAAGACCTGAACCTCTGTTTTAGGTACATGTTATCTAGGTATCATAAACAGATATAAAAATGCATAAAGTAAGGGGTGACAGCTAGAGAGACGTCCTGTTACAACTCCACATGGAGACCTTCAGGGCCTGTTGCTTTCTCATTCCTCATTTGTTTATCAACAGTACAAATTTCCATTAGGGTTAATAAGAAGAATTTTGTTTTTGAGTACCTTGATAGTATCGCATAGAGTTAAATACTGCACAGTTTTGTGGTAGTAAGTTATGCAGTGTATAAGCTTTTAAAGTAATCTGACAAATGCTGAATTCAGGAGTTCCCTGTTAACATTAGCTGTGTATGTGAATTTCAGTGTGAGGATATATGTAATTTTTTTCTATAAGACTCCTTACGTTAAAGCACAAGAGGTTTATCGAATTTGTTTGTACAAAGAAAATTAAACCTGCTTGATTGGTTAAGATCATATTTATTTAAGTGGCTCTAAAGGAAACACTGAAATCACAATAAAGGCCTACAGGTTTTAATGTATTTAGTGCAGTTATATCCAAAAATATTTAGATATGGCAATTAGACAAAATTATACTTGGTGACATTTGTTTACCAGAGAACTTTTCTAATATTTCTGACTTCCACAAAGACAGCAGTTTGATGACTTTCCATTTAATACTGAAATGGTCAATCTGTGATTGATTAGTTGCCCAATACGTACACATGCATGGTTTGTTCTTTAAAAGTAATAAACTGAATCTTTTGGTAAATATTTACCAAATGAGCTATTCCTGTCTTCAAAAAATATTTAGAAGCTACAATATAATAATGCAGTCTAAGCAAATTATTCAAAGAAAACAGAAAATGGCGGAGGCTGTCAGAAGATCTTTAGAACACAGAGAAAAGCAATTTAAGTTGATTTCCTGTATATATAGCTGTGATGAGTGCAGCTTTTATCATCCATATTAAAAGTATGTAAAGGATCAACCAAATTTACATATTCATGAACTCCCTTAATAACTTCCCAAGCTGGCTCAACTTTGAAATGGATGTACTCCTGTCACAGCACTCTAACTCAGCATAAATTGAGGGATATTAAACTCCTTCCAGTACATACAGGCTTAGCTGAAGAGTTTTACCCTGCATTAATATTCAACAAAAAAGAAGCTTTGTTTGAAGAGCTAACATTATTCTATCCCTAACATTTCCACCCTTTTATTAGTCAGGCCTCTAAACATAGCAGATAGATGCCAATACCAAACCTCACACATGACCCCAGCAGAGTGGGCATTCTTTGGAAATAGAACACATCAGAGATCAGTTTGGGAGAATATCATGTTACTGAAGTTCTTCTCCCTCTAACAAGTAAACAGAGTTAACTCCTTTTGAGAAGGATGATTTCTTCACAAGTTACTGATGTTCCCAGTGATTTCTTGCCTCTCGGCAAAGATACATGCAGAAAAACTAAATAATACTTTTTACTTATTTTATTTAATTATTCTCTGTTAACTGGGGTAGAAAACTAATCCAAATGGACCATATTCATGTTCAACCCAGAAAAGTGCAAAAAACATTATGCTGAAAAGCACTAATATATTATTCTAATGATAATCCAATAATTCATTTTGTTTTATTTGGTCGCCTCAGATTTCATGTTTGGGTACTGGGTGCCAGGCCGGTAATGTCCACAGCAGCTCTACCAGCTACTCTCCACCCCTTGGACTTAATCCATTATTGTTGGGGCTGGTTGTGGATCCTTAGGGTGTCCAAGGGGCTCATCTTGTCTGTGCTTCCATTGGGGATAGTTTTCATGACCTACCAACTCCCTTTCTCTGCTCCCCATGCTTGTTGATTACATATGCATGTGACTCCCTCTTTGGATCACACCTCCCTATAAGGAGCATATCAAAGAGTGCACTCCCACCTTGGGTGGGCATGCCTATTCCTTCTCTGCCACTCCATCAGTTGGCTGAGTTGCTAATCAAACCTGTTTTGGCTGGGCCGTAATCAGGGCAATAATCCAGTAATTTTTGTTCCCATTTGAACAAGCCAAATCTGGCTTCAGGCCTTTTAAAATGTGGTCTTACTACAGAAGGTCCTTCTCTGAGAGTTAGAAGTTTCAAAACTCTAGGAAGATGATAGTTTCAGTTTTAGGATTTAGTTCCTCCATAACTGCATAAGAGCCCTAGATTGTTAGAAGGGCAAAAACGCTTAGTCGTTTGAATGTAATTTTTTTGATTCAA
Organism: Protopterus annectens; assembly: GCF_019279795.1. Lineage (NCBI taxonomy): Eukaryota > Metazoa > Chordata > Ceratodontiformes > Protopteridae > Protopterus > Protopterus annectens. The sequence continues at coordinate 179,135,048 of NC_056737.1, read as the reverse complement.
TTTAAATCTGTTAACATTGCAGTTTGTAGTGTGAGTTTCTTGGGGTTTTTTCCATTGTTTATTAGTATGACACCCATGCACCGGCCCAGTAATCAAGGAGCCTCAATTCTCACCGCTGGCAACATTGAGGGACATACACAATGGGAGGATGACAAGTACACACACAGTAAAGTACAATTTCCCTTAAGAACACACAGAGATCACAGTCAGTCTGGAGGCTGGTTTCTCCCTCTTTCTCCATATCCCTAATTAGACTCCCCATTGGCACAACTATAGGGTTAAGATCTCAGCTGAGGGGTCAAGCCAAGACCTCCAGCACCCTCTCTGTCTAAACAGTGCTTCATGTCCCTGCCCAAGTGGCTGACACACACACACACACTTTGAGATTTGATTTATACACACACACACACACACACACACACACACACACACACACACACACACATACACACACTTTGAGATTTGATTTATACACACATACACACATACACACACACACACACACACACACACACACACACACACACACACACACACACACACACACACACACACACACACATCTGGGGAAGGCTGGCACAGGTTTACTAGCTATGCCCCCTTCTGCCCAGACTATAAGGTACTTATCACTGCCACCAACCCCTCCTTATCAGCTACTAGAAGGCCCTTTTAAAGGGTGACCAATCCTACTGTGTAATGTTGCTATTATCCAAATGGTAAGTGTAACCAAGAGCAAGGCTATTTAGGACTGGCCTGTACAGTGTCACCAAATACATATGCAAGTAGAGCTTAAATATGTCTCACAAATATCAGCCACAAAGATAGGTTTAAATATATTTAATAAATAACAAAAGAACAAGATAATAATCAACACAATAACTACAGAGTTCAGAATCACAGGAAATATTTTAAAACAACATTGCAAAACAGTCTCAAATAAATACAGAAAACATCTAAACTAATCTTTACTATATTCCTATCTATATCTAAAATAAACTATGCCCTAAATAACTTACTTACACAGCAAGGCAAATGCAGATGAGTGGATGTTCTTGCTAGGTCCAAGACAAAATACAAAATGCACACAGTCTCTCCAAGAGAGTTCTTAAATTACTATCAAGCATTACTGCTGGGTCAGTTTGGATGATATCACTCTTTGTCACCTGCTTCAGTTCCCAGGCTAACAGATACTAGCAGAATTTTAACATTTCTGTGTGAGAAGTACATATCTCTCAGAAGTGCAGCTGCTAGGAGGTCATAGAGCAATAAAACACTTTACATTTTAAACATAGTAAATACTTCTATCCAAGACAATAGAAAAAAAAACATCTAGCTCTAGACATCCTGTTTTCTTGCTGCAATGAAACTACTAACTTTTATAGCACATCATAAAGCACTTAATTTCAACTTATTTTCTTGACGTTTTGTAAGTTAATCTTCTATATTCCAGCAGGGTATGCTGTGGTTACATTATTGAAGCTGAGTACATAACATACAGTTCTGTATAAATCATATCAATATTCACAAACAACATAGAATTATTTACAAAATTCCAGATAGCTGGGCTGGCAGTGCCACAATTAGTAACCCGCTTAGTGATTTTGTGTTAGTTAAATTAAAAATTAATTTTGAAAAATGGAACTAACACAACTGCTGATAAACTTGGTGATGAATTATCTAACACTATGTATTATGGATACCTCACTGTACCGGGCAATTCAGCCCTGTCCAAAGCTTCTCACACTGTTTAGCAGGGTAGAGTACTGGTCAAAGCATGACTAACTGCAGGCAACTGTAAACCATTCCTTCCTTCTAGAACAAATGGAAGTCACACAGTTGGAAAAACATGTCTATAAGTGTTTCCATACATTCTTGTCCAACTGTTTTAATAATTAGGATGGTAAGGCTGTGTCTGACTGCTGGCTTCACTCCTCACAGATGTGCCACATTGGTCTGTACTGAGCACTTGCTAATATATTTATTAATAATTTACAGCAACAAAGCAGAAAGTGTGCACTACTCCAGTATGCAGAGGATGTAATTATCCTTTAAGGTTTGATACAAAATGCAGCACAGTTATCAGTACTTGAGGACTAGATTACTGCTAGTGGTCTATGCTGAAACTTACAAAAAGAAAGCATTTCCATTTGCAAATAAAATCAATTGGATAATCTCACCCACAAAATTATACTGACTTCTAACTTGATATGTAGCTTGACTGATATTTTGTGCTTCTCAGGACTATGGAGTTACCTGTAAGGAATACTTTGTAAGACACTGTCCTTTCTCATCATATGCAAAGAACGTATGGTCGGCAAAAGCATGTTCTTCAAAATCTTTACCTTTGGAATTTTCTAATAGCTCCAACCAATATTAATTTTTTAAAACAGTATAAAACCATATGAAGCCAGATCTGTTACTGGAGTTCTAATCTAAAGTGGCCTCCAGACGCAAGTCATGCCTTATTTTTTAAGTAAAAAGTTCAGAACATTCACTGTGCTTGGTAAAACTGCTTCTTATGAATGCCTCACTTGTCATGAATGAATCAGCCAGCCTGCACTGTTAGTTCTTCAGATTGTGCCCTCCTCAAAGTATAAAAGGTAATGTAGAAACCAGAGCAGCAGGTTTCTGATGTTCATTTACTAAACTAAGGAAACATTATATGCTGATATTAAAAATACTAAACATTAACATATGTTCAACTCATAACTCAAAGTCTATCAGCTGATGAATCACTAGTGCTACAAATGTCAGTTTGCTGCTGTGGGGAGTTAGTTAGTTAGTGGTGACCGAACAAACACCTTATTCAGACCTTCATACTGTTTTGTAATAAGCAATTACATTTCTACAAGTTCTAGTCTTAGACTGAAAGCCTATAAGATAAATGATATGTATGTATTAGCTTTTCATATATATGCTTCTATGCTCCTATAGTATCATCAGAGCATGGAATACCCTTCTATTAACAATTAGAGGTAATCAGGTCTTAACATCCTTCAAAACTTCTTTACATGCATTCCTCTCTTCATCCTGAAACTGCACATGCACTACACCCCTCCTTAAATCCTGACTTCTTCTCCTTTTAGTACTCTAATAATTTCCTCTCTGTAATTAATCTCTATTTCCCACAAAAGTTTTGCTGTAATACCCTTAATTGGCAGCAGTGTATTATATGTCTACTTTTATTATCTTTCTTGTATCAAACTGCAATTTAAAGACAGTATTCATTTGTAACAATTTGGCATTCTCTTTACTTACATCATGCATTGTTAAACACTTCTCTAAGTATATGTATATATATATATATATATTTATTGTGGAGCTTTTCTCCCCAAGCTTCCACTGAAAATGAGCTCATACTGGCCCAGTGGACTATCTCGGTAAGCAAATGCCAAAAAATAAATAAAATTATATATACATATTTTATACTGCAACTACTGAGAATAATTCAGTGAGTATTGTAAATAATTAAACAAGTTGAAAATGTGTTTGTATCGCTTTGCTCACCTCTCTAACTGCATACATATCATTTGTATCTCTGTTTGTATCTACTTTTCTTTAACTACTTTGCAGTTTATTTGTTAGCTCAGATATACTGTTCACTGCTCCAGGTCTCACCTCAAAAGTGCGATACCCCTGGTGGTGAAAACAAAATGGTTACTCACTCACAAAATTGCAAATAAATAAGCAGAGGGCAAACCATTTCCTTATCTTTCTCTCTCTCTTTTTATGAATGATGAGCTAGAAAATTAAAGTATAAACTGCTGAGGAGAATCAGGGACACTTGCAATGAGAATATAGCTGAAAAATTACTTCATTTCCATCTAGGATGGTTGTCAGAAGCATTAAGAATGAGTGTCATTCCTGAAATAATATATAGTGCTGTCGTATCTTGGTTCAGTAAATCTGAACCATTCTCCTTCATAACTCACAGCTGAGATGATTTAGACACAACATCATGATTCCTGCCCTTAGATTTACTCATGTTCCACTGAGATTTACTGATTTCTTAATAAACCCACAGACAGCTACTTGTGTGGACATAATATTAAATCATTGAACTAAGTCACTGACTCTGTGGGATGCAGAGGTTTTAGATCTGCTACGCTGTAAAATAGTAAAGAACTTTTATCTGTTTCCTCTATTTTTTATATCCATTGCTATAATTTTGAACACCCATACGTTGACAGCTATGAGCACTTGCTTATATGTAGAAAACTAACAGAACATATGCACATGGCAGAAATGGTATTCAGTATATGATAACATCTTAATAAATGTAAAAAGGCAAAGAAAACAGGTAAATCCAAATGAATGGCAGAGGAAACTAAACGAACACAATTCACAATTCAAGGCAAAATAGCGTACAGAAACTTTAATGACCGCTTTCATCACACGACTTCATCAGAATACACTCCATTAAAAAAATCAGTGTCTTAAATACATGCTTAAATTGCCAATCAACACAATTGTAACCAATTAAATAATGATTGATTTAAAATTTAAAACCACAGTGTTTAAATTTCAAAAAAGAAAGACAAATCGTTTTGTTTATTAATGGCTAGTTTACGATATTTTAAAAAACATTTAACATTGATAGTCTCGTTTAAACCAGGTGCTTTGTCAGAATTTAATCTGATCTGCCAAAGTGTCTCCCTTTGTTCTAGATAGTTTTTGAAATCACCTGCTCTTTTATCTGGTTTGCAAACCTCTAAAATAGAGAAAACAAATTTTTTGAAAAAGGAACAGGAAACAGAGTGCTTGTATAACGCATTGTTTTCATCTTTACATCTAATACTATATAGATGTTCTTTAATACGCGTGCCCAGACTTCTGGTGGTCATTCCCACATAAAATGCTGGACACGCCGTACACATGCCGATGTACACCACCCCTTGTGAATTACAATTAACAAACTCTGGAACCTCAAAAGTTCTATCAATAGTTGCAACTGCAATATTAGTGCCTACCGAAATGTATCTACAGATCCTGCAACCTTGACAACAAAACATACCCTTCTTTCCTGTCGTGACCTTGTTAGGATTAGAATTATTTTGCTCTAACATCTTTTTAATGTTATGAGTGTTGCAAAAAACAAAACGCGGTTTACTTCCAACTACACGGGCGATATCAGGATTACCCTGAATAACCCTCCAGTTCCTTTCAAGTACAGATTTAATACCATTCATGTCCCCACTCATTTCAAATGAACACACTAAATCAAAATTATTAACTTCTAAATTACTGTGGTGATCAACATTAATACCAATTGAATTGTTCAAGATAGCTGGATAATGAGTTAAATGCTTGTTAAAAATTTCATTACCACTTTCAATTAATGAAAATTCGTCATACCCCCTCTGTAGAAACATAGAGGCAATGAAATGAAATTCATGAACTAAATCTTTTTTTTTGCTAGTCATGCGACTAGCTCTGATGAATTGGCCTCTTGGAATGTTTCTAATGATATGTCTCGGGTGGCCACTTTGGTAGTGCAAATACCCGTTTGTGAATGTTTGCTTCCTAAAAATTTTACTGTGAAATCTATTGTCAATAAGATCCCACCAGAAGCAGATATCTAAAAAATTGACCATCAAGCTAGTTTGTTTTCTCTATTTTAGAGGTTTGCAAACCAGATAAAAGAGCAGGTGATTTCAAAAACTATCTAGAACAAAGGGAGACACTTTGGCAGATCAGATTAAATTCTGACAAAGCACCTGGTTTAAACGAGACTATCAATGTTAAATGTTTTTTAAAATATCGTAAACTAGCCATTAATAAACAAAACGATTTGTCTTTCTTTTTTGAAATTTAAACACTGTGGTTTTAAATTTAAAATCAATCATTATTTAATTGGTTACAATTGTGTTGATTGGCAATTTAAGCATGTATTTAAGACACTGATTTTTTTAATGGAGTGTATTCTGATGAAGTTGTGTGATGAAAGCGGTCATTAAAGTTTCTGTACGCTATTTTGCCTTAAATTGTGAATTGTGTTCATTTAGTTTCCTCTGCCATTCATTTGGATTTATATGATAACATCTTGCAGTTTAGCCCAGACACTGAAGGAGATAAGCTGTCTTCACTAGTTATGGGTGCAAATCTCTTAGCTTCTACCTAAAAGCTGTTTATCTAAATAATTTCCTTAACCACACAATGCTTGAAGTTCTCTTTGAATAGAGACATTTGTACCTGTCTTGCACGTTTAATAAATCATAGTGAAACTGTGAAGAATACAGAGTCTACATTTGATTTCAACTATTCAAGAACACCATTTAACATGACAAACTTTTTCTCTATGCTAATTGTACAACATATCATTGCAGCCATAATTAAAAATTCTCCGCGTTAATGTTGACCATCTGCTTCTTTCTCCAATGGCAATACATTATTTTATCTTGCTGTATTTGTTTCTCTCTCCTTCGTAGGACGGAAAGTACTCTGACTTCAACAGAAAATTAAGGCAGGGAGAGGAAAGGACAATATAACTTATTAACTCATCCTCATTTTATACTCACCCAGTTAAGGGACGGTTCTTCTTAATCTCAAAAAATTGTGTTCCAGTGTGATTGTACCTGAAAAGTTTTTGTGCTAAGGAGCATTTAATGTAGTAAGTGATAAACATCTGTACCTACTATGGACAAAACTAGACATGATATGTTACAGAATAACTGTACAGTTTTTCAGTTGACAAGGAAAGTAATTGATTTACACTAAAAACTTTCATTAAACTGTATAAGCAAAAGTCAGACTATGGTTACATCTCTGTTAACAAAGTGATAACATTGGTGAAAAATGTGCATCTCCAGCCTCAAATTTTACTAACTTCCACAAGAAGTACTGTGTCCTGATCTTCTGATCTATTACTTCACTTCCACAAGGAATTAAGTATTTCATTGCAAGTTGAGTTTCTTATACTGTCTAAGGTGTTAGAAATTTCCGTACCTCTCAACTTCTTTGCTCAAGGATTATGGACAAAGCCAAAAATAATGGGGGCCAAAGACCCAAAATGAGGTACAGTTTTTACATATTACTCTACTTTACTTGTCAATATAACAACAGGCTTTGCATCAGCATGCATTAGCAGAGCAAAAAAATGTAAGACAGTAAATGTCTGGCATTATTGACTTAATGTTATCCTTAATGGTTTACCAGGAAATCAACAATTTTAGGAGAAACAGGGAAAACATCTGAGGGAAAATCATGGATGCTCTGCAAAGTGAGGGACAGTTAAGAGGTATGCATTTTTCAGAGATTGCCAAGCAGTATTGAGAAGTCTGTGGGGAAATATGTACAAAAGGAATCTTTCATGTGCATTTGTGTGTGTGTGTGTGTGTGTGTGTGTGTGTGTGTGTGTGTGTGTGTGTGTATTTAGGAGTAGAGTTTAATAAATAGATTGTGATATAAGAATCCAGATACTACTGATTAGCTCCCATCCTAGTGAAATGTTTATCTTATGTTAGTGAATCATGCACTAACTTCTTCAGTATATCCAGTACTAAGGAATATAGACGCAGCTGTATACATGTCTATATACATATGTAAATACATATATATGTATGTATGTAAGTATGCATGTATGTGGGTTCCATTTGCTGAGTCAGCCTGCCATTTTCTTGATGACTGTTATAGGTGTCCAGCTGGTGCATCACATGCACATATGAAGCCATATTTACTCAACTGCTGAAATGCATCTGGTCAGCTGTGGCAATGGCATTATGATTCCCCTTGCTTGTGGTTGTGTAATACCAGAGTTAGTATATATAAGTAAGGGTTGTTTGTGTGTGTGTGTGTGTGTGTGTGTGTGTGTGTGTGTGTGTGTGTGTGTGTGTGTGTGTGCGCGTGTGTGTGTATGTGTGTAAAAATTAGCATTTATTGCATCTGTTTATGATTATACTAGTTAGAGCACAGTATGTTTATTACTATAACAACATACCATAGTATAATTACAAAACAGACAATTGAAGTAATATGTATACATGGGGAAGGAGGACTACCTTATAATGCAGGTATAACTACAAACTCCTTCAGACAAAATGTTACACCCAGTAGTTGTAGTGCTGAACTTAGTACCTAATGTGAAAATTGTAAACCAAAAAAGAAGCGGAAAGCTCTCCAACAAGCACCAACTAAAACCACAAGGTTTTAATAAAGTCTTTTGGCCTGACGATTCGTTTCACTCTCCTAGCTCTTTTTGCCCTCCTTGTGGTTTTAATGTGAAAATTGGCATCTCAGATCCTTTTCCTTCCTTATTCCCCTTCACTTTCCACTTCCTTCAGCTTATACTTCACCCCAGGTTTGTTATGATCTAACGGCAACACTTTGAATTTGTTTGCACAGAACCTCAACTACCATCTTTCCGTCCACTTGTTCAGCCTTACCAGATTCTTCCACAAACTGTCCCCCACCACCTCTACTCTCCACCTATCTTTGTGTCATCGGTGAAGAAGTGAACCCTGTTCTATATTCCATCAAGTATGTCTGAGTCAAACATACTGACCAGTACTGGTTCCAGGAATGATCACTGCTGTATTCCACTATTCTTTTTTTAATCCTAATACTATCCCGCTCAGTACAACCTCCTTTGTCCTGTCAGTCAACCATGTAGCAGTCCAGTTTCTCAGTCTTTGTCCTACCCCAGTCCTTCTACTTTTCCTATCAACTTCCTGTCTCAATCAAGTCAGAAGCCTTGCTGAAGTCTAGCTTGACCAAGTTTACTGGTATTTTTCTGTCAAGTTTATCTGTAACCCAGTCATAAAACTGGATCAGGTTTGATTGACAGCTCTTTCTGGATATGATCCTATGTTGGGTTCTATTCTGGGGATTGTTGTCCTCTAAGAATACTTCCAGCCTTCCCCTTTGTGATTTTCTCTGCAACTCAGCTAACAGGTCAGTAGTTCCTCAGATTACTCCTAATTCCTTATATGCACAAGGGTGTCAAACAAACTTGTTATCCTCCAGGCTTCATGCAGTTCTGCAATGGTCAGTGATTTGTTAAAAATCTCTATTTAGGGTTCTACCAGCACAATGCATTGATTCCTGAGGATTCTTTGAGGTAACCCATTTGGTTTTCAGTCTTTATCCTAAGGTAGCCAATTCCCTCTGTACTTTTACCCTTTCTATCCCCTGAAATTTACTTTCAGTTATGGATATTCACCTAGGAAGCATACCGGTCAACTGACAAGATTTTCACAGAATGTCCAGACTTTTGCCTCATATTTTTGGTCTGTTCCTCATAAAATTTTGGTTTTCTGGCAATTCACTTGGGATTGAAGTCACTAAATTATGACATACATTTATGTTTCATACTTCATCTCCTTCAGAAAAATGCATACTAACACAAATCCTATTATTCTAGCAACTTTCTAAATTTATAACAGCAATATTTAAAATCTGTCAATATTTTTGGGCCGTTGTTTAGGTTTCTGGCAGTAAGAGGTTGAGAGATATGCTAGGAAGGTGTTGAAATTGCAACCCTTAATGTGCTCACAACTATATCTCATTGCATAAGGGTGCAACCACTCCTTCCTTTATGCCAAAGGCCATGGCAGACATGGCTCTTAATAAACAGGATCTAGCTGCCATCCTTGAACACTGGGAAAGGGTCTTACACTTTTTACAAAACTAGAAGTCAACTTTGAGCTTCCATTTCTGATGCTAAAGATATGAGGATGATAGCTTTTTACACATTTCCTTTGTGTATAACAAAACTAGATTCCCGAGACGGAAAACAAACTTTCAAAATGGCTAAGCAAATGTATTTAATTTTGTTGCGGTTTGATTCAAAGACCAGTGATGCAAGTATCTCTCCAGCCTACTTTCAGGAGTCTCGGGGGGGGGGGGGATATCTGCAGGGCAGCATCCTAATTCTCCACACACACTTGCTTTTAGCATTATATGTTAGACTGTCATCTTAAAGCAAGGGGAGGTTTGAGTATGTGTCATTTGGAATATGGTTTAATTGCATTATGATTATCAGAAATATAGTAGTGGAAAGAATTATTAGAGTTAAGTGTGGCATGTTGATTGTTATCGCTTCTTTGAAATGTTAAGAAGAGATGGTGCAGTGGTCTAGTCTGTAGTCTAAGAAGATACATAGGTTCATAGGTGTGTACTAGGCTAATGGCCCTGGAGCCTTTACAAGCCTAGCCCATAGAAGTGCCCTGGTATCGTGCCGCCCGACCTTAGTATCAAGTAGAGTCACTGGAGTGATCCCTGGGGTGAACTTTCTATTTCCCATCCACTCATCAAGATTTTTCTTGAAGATGGCTGGTGAGGTGCTCTGCTTGACATGTAAAGCAAATCTATTCCAGAACATGGGCAGTCTCTGGGTTATGGACGTGTCCCTCCAGCATGCTCTGTTGATTGTGGTAATGAGGTTGAGGTCTCTGGACTGTGTGGTGTGGAGGGATTAGGATTTCTTTAGTTGTAGCATTTCTGACAGAGCTGGTTCAGACATGGCTTTGTAAGTCAAGCAGAGATCGTCTCTTAGTAGACGATATGAGACAGAGAATAGCTGGAGTTTTTTTGAGTCTGTCCGTGTAGGACATATGTTTAAGGCCTAGGATCCTTCAAATCCTTACGGAGTTCTTGGGAAATATAATTTGAGTCAGTTATTTAGAGCTGCTCATTACTTGGTAATGATGCCATTGAAAATTTGCTTGCATCTGAAGCCATCCTTGGCAATAAAAACAAATTTAAGTATTATTTTGTACTTGTGTTACTTGTTTTTATTGCATTCTCAAAGATTTCTGTGATATTTATTGTTTTCCCCGCACTTACTTAGTTTTAAGTTGCATTTTTCCACTGCTGTAGGTGCTGCTGTTCTGCAATTGTAGTACTCTAAATACATTGCTTCTGTTGTTTTCAGTGTTTTTGGGCAACTATTTTTGTGCTTTTGTAACATTTAGACTCCAAGTCAATAATTTTAGTTTAAGAGAGTCAAAGTATGCACTCTTGTGGAAGGAAAGGGCTGATTTCACCTATATGAGCTGGACATTTCTGGTGGAAGGCTTATTGTGTGCTTACCTGATTAACTTTTGAGAATACCTAGTTTAAAATTAGCTTTTTCTACTTGTATAGAAGCCTCACATTTGTGGGATGCTGCATTTCATACAACAGCGGTTAGTGGTGCCCTTTATATATACAGTCACTAGAAGTTCTACTTTTCCGTATAAGAACTACCTCTGAAATTGTCTACACTTCCCCGCTATTGAAGAAGCAACTAGTTTGTGCACTGAGCAGCACTGCTACAGTTAGTTCTAGATTACATTATTACAACACTTAGAACTACTGCTTCTTAAAGAGCAACTGGTTTATGTGCTGTGCAGTATCTCTGCATAGGTTAGCTCTAGATTACAATAAGTAAGTATCCATACCTTGTCCCATTGCAAACACCCCCGTGCTATTCCCTTATAAAGCACATATTAAGGACCTATAACCCTGGGCAGGCACTTTCCTGCTATCTCTGCATCCAGCTTGGGGGGGCACAGGCATCCAGAGGCAGTTTAGCAATGGTCTCATGTTTACTGACAACCACTTAATTCTGAAACAGATTAATACAGTATGTGAGAGATGTAATTACATAGTCATTGAAAGCAAGATTTTCACATGTAGACACACAACAAATGCCAAACAGGTTGTCAGTGACAAGCATACAACACTCACCACAGTTACTAAGGACCAGACACATAGACCCCCCATATGCAGAGGTGCTCACATGTAACTTACCCAAACCTCAAAGACCTCCCAGATGCAGTCCTCAGAAACACATCGTGCACACAAAGAAAATAACTCCTACCACAACACAGAAAACTACTTCTCATAGTGTCTCAACTACCAAGTGCATAAGTTGTAACACCACACAACCCAATATTTTGGTCATTGGAGACTCCATTGTGAGACACATTGATGTCCTTCTCACCAAGCTGGATAAGGAGAAGGTTACTGTTAGTTGCCTGTCAGGGGCCAGTATTCACCAGATCATGCAAGCAGACAGGTCACTAACCCCCAAGCAGCAGTATAATTCAGCCATTGTACATGTGGGCATAAATGACCTGAGATGTATTTCCCTGAACTGTATGAAGACAGACATGATTGAGCTTTCAGAATATGTGTCATAGGCATGCATATATGAGCCTAGCATTGAACAGCATTTTGCCATCTCCAAGAAGGATGATGCAATACCAGCAGAAAATTATCAGTTTTAATAATTGGCTTAGCTACTGGTGTCACTCCAAGGGGGTTCAATATTTTTTCAACCTGGGAGAACATGACTGACAGGCCATACTGCTTTGCCAGGGATGGTCTTCACCTGTTACCTCTAGGCTTCCAGATACTGGCCAAAATATTATCCACCTCATACTGCCTTTTATTAGGCATTGCCAAACAGATAAACCTTCCAACACAGCAAAATCTACTCATGATAACCCAGTAGCTCAATGCTAGGAGTCTCAACCAGAAATACACTCCCTAGAAGCACTCCTCCCCCTAGACATTGCTGATATCTGTGCAGTTACTGAGACCTGGTTCAAAGCCAAGGAAAGCACGCCAGTAGTGCAAGGCTATATTGCCTTTTAGGAATTCCGACCACCCACTGCATGTGAAAGGACAAAAGGTGGAGGTGTATCCATCTACATTAAGAAGAAACGCACCTCAAGACTGGTCAAACAATGTGACATTCTTGTACTACTTTATGTCTAGCTAATAATAGGAAAAATCCCTTACCAAATCTTTGCTAGATACAGGTCCTTCACTATGAACCAGGAAAACCATAACGCATACCTGAATGTACTGGAATTATTTACCATTAAGCCCAATACCATACTCGTGGGTGATTTCAACCACCACTCCATTAACTGGGAGGCATACATGACCACTAACATGCAGGCTCAAAGACTTCTTTGGTGCGCTTTTAATAAAGTTTTTAAGTGGGTGCATGATGATACAGAGGTAATTGTGGGTGGGAGGGAGTTCCATAATTTGGCTATGGCACAAGAGAATAGTGCTTTTCCAGCAGAGTTATTGGCTTTAGTGATCTGTAAGTGATTTTTGTTGCTGTATCTTAGTGGTCTGGTGGTGCAATAGGGTTGGAGTAGATTCTGGAGGGATGGGACTTTTAGTGGATGGTTTACTAGTTTGTGGGCGAGTGCGAGTTGATACCATTGAAGGAGGTGAGGGAGTTCAAGCCAGCCCAATTCAGCAAGTGAGAGACAGTGGTTACTACTGATGTCCCTGTGGTGAATTTGGTGATTTTGTTGTAGCAGGTCTCGAGCTTGTTTAGATTGCATTGCCTTAGGTTGGTATATATTGGAGAGGCATAAAGTAGGGTGGAGATAAGGTGGGAATTTGCTACTGAAATCTTTGCTGCTTTGGTGAGAAGTTGCTTATTTCTGTATAATGCTCCTAGTTTTTTGTGGACTTTTTTTATGGTCATGGATATGTGAATGTCAAATTTTAGTTTATTGTCTATTTCAACTCCTAGTAATTTGGTGTGTTCTGTTGGGTGTATAGTGGTGTTGTCTTGTGTTGTGATGTTAAAGTGAGAGTTGATATGATTATGTTTGGTGGGCTGGAAGATGAGTAGCTTAGTTTTGTTTGGGTTGAGTATTAATTGGGCATCAGATAACCAAGTTTCAACAGAGGAAAAGGCTTCTTGTGTGACTTTTTGAAGTTTGGGTAGGGACTGGGCTGAGCAGATGATGGCTGAGTCATCTGTGTATTGTATGAGTGTGCCATGTTTGGTGGCAGAGGCTAGATTACTGGTAAAAATAGAGAAGAGTAGGGGTCCAAGGATGGATCCTTGGGGAACCCTATAGAGACAGGTAGTTGGGGAGATATGTCATTCTGTCATACGATGGATTGTTGGCGGTCAGACAGCTAACTCTGAAGCTAGTTGATGACTGATTGAAAGAAGGATAGGTTATTGAGGACAGAGATGAGTTATTTGTGTGGGACCATGTTGAATGCTTTAGATAGGTCTAGGAAAGTAGCAGAGGAGAGATAGCCATTGTTTTTATGTTTAAGGATAATGCTAGTAAAGGAGAGTAAGGCAGTGGTGGTGCTATGGTTTGGTCAGAAACCATGTTGAATACTGGAAAGGAGGTTGTTAGTAAGGAGGCAGTCTGAGACCTGAGAGTGAGTGCATCTCTCTAGTATTTGGAGAGTGGAGAGAGAATAGCTATAGGGTAGTAATTGGTTAGTTCTGTGGAGGGGCTGCCTTTGTGGAGGGGAATTATATGTGATACTTTCCATAGTGTTGGAACATAACTTTCTGACAAGAGATTGGTTAATCAAGATAGATACTGGGTAGGCTAGAGCATCAGCTGCAATTTGTAGGTATTCACTTGGGAGGTTGTCTGCTGCTAATTTGGTGGGCTTAAGTTTAGTTAAGAGTTTTGTTTTATGTTGGAGGTAGGAACAGAAGAAAAACAGAAGACAGTGGGTTGGAATGGAGGGGGGTTGTGTTGTCTAGCTAGTGATAGTATGGTTTGTGTGAAGTGTGGGTTGAATGAGGTAGCAATATTTTCGGAGGAGTGAGGGATGTTAGGAGGAGGGGTATTGACTTTACCTGGGTGGACAAATTCCAATACTACCAGTCTGCCCTAGACTCCTCCCAACACAACCCCAAACAATTCTGGTCCGCCATAAACTCCATCCTCCACCCAGGTACTGACTTTACCTGGGTGGAGGATGGAATTTATGGAGGACCAGAATTGTTTGGAGTTGTGTTGGGAGGAGTCTAGGAAAGACTGGTAGTATTAGAATTTGTCCTGTTTTATTAGTTTTTTGACTCTATTGTGTAGTTCTAGGAATTTTTGTCTAGTTGAGGGGGTTTTGGTTTTGCGCCAGTGCTCCCAGGCTTTATCCCTGTTTTTCATTTCTGATTTAGTGGTTTTCTGTAGCCATGGGGAGGGTTGTGCTTTGGTTCTGGAAAGTCTTACGGGGGCGTGGTAATTAAGGATGCTCAGGAAGGTAGTATTAATAAATTCAACTGCATCATCAAGATTGAGGTACTTTAGAGGATGCTAGTTACATTCTTTGAGGTATGAGATAAATGTGAGTGGATTAAAGTTTAGTTTTTTACATATTTGATGGTAGATGACAGGTTTAACTTGGTATAGGGTTTTTTGAGTAGGAATGTTGGGGAGTGATCACTGAGGCTATCCAATAAGCAGCCTGCTATATATGACTGGGGGCTCTTACTGACTAGTATCCAATCCAGGGTAGTGTGCTTGTTGGAGTTTTTATTTATCCTGGTTGGCGACTGAACTAGTTGGGTGAAGCCATGAAGATGTCCTTCAAGAATGCAACTGCAGTCATAACATATGGGTTGTCCTGCCTCATGCAGCCACGGTCGGCCGGATTCCAAAGTCTGGGTCCGATGTCGGCTGATGTCGCATTTCTCTCCGACGTCAGAGCGGCTGGAGTACATAAGCATCAGCTGATGCCATCTTCTCCAGTCTTTCTTGCCGCGCGGTGCCCGAAGCAGAAGCAGTTCGCAAGTGCCGGTCGGTCAGCTCCTGTATTCTTCGAATCCGAAGTCATCAAAAAGCTAAGTACCCCGTTGGGGACCTTTTCTTGCCTCAGCCGATGTCAGAAATTACTGAAAAAGTAAATAATTGTTTGTCTTGTGGTAAACAAATACCTCATAAGGATTTCCACTCTTACTGCCTTCCTTGCCTTGGCCCAGACCACGACGTCTCGGCCTGTGCCGCCTGTGCTCGCTTCAACAAGCGCACTCTAAGGCGCCGGGCGGAGTTCGCTGAAGACTTTTTCGGCGAAAAATTCGATTATACAATGCCGTCGGAACTACCGACATCGCAGACTCCTAAGAAACGAAAAGACCGGGACCGACATCCTCGGCCCGCGTCTTCCTCCGACACCACGCCAAAACCTACCGCGAGTGCCCCGGTTCCCTCTGAGGCGGTTATTTCACCACTCCGAACCGAAGACACCGCATTACCAATACCTCCGATACCGGAGACCACACCTACGCCAGTTATTGATTTTCCGCCGGATACTGAAACCGAGGAAATGCCCGAGACCATTGCTGTGGATAAGGTCACTCCTGCACGTGGTGCTGCTAGGCCTCCCATGTCCATGTCTATCAAGGCCTACACACGTGCTAAGGCAGCCAGCAAGACCAAGCACCTTACTGCTAAAGCCTTACCTCAGCCTACTCCTGAAACACAAATCATGACTACAGCCGCAGACTTAATTTCCATGATCAGAGGTTCACAGGCCCATCCTGAGAGAGGATCCCAGCCTCCTCCTGATAAGAGGCCCAGGGTTGAACCCTCTGACCCTCTCCCTTCAGATGAAGATTCTGAGGACTCTGTTCACTCCGACAGCCAGGAAGAGCCCTTCCAGACCTATGAGGACTCTGATGCAGAGGACTCCATCCCCTCGGCCTCCCCTCCTGAGGATATTTCTTTTGGGGAAGTTCTGCATTCCATGAGGGAACATTTCAAGTGGCAAGGCCAGGAATATTCTGATTCCAGAAAGCGCCTTCGAACCTTCCTTAAAAAGCCCCAACACAGGCCCTTAGCTATACCTCCTGTGCTTGATGTTTTGGATGATCTATACTCTGACTCCAGTGTTACCCCTGATACTCTTCCTCCTGCTCCTGCCAAGCCCGATAGATACTATAGGGTCCCAGAAACACATTCTCATTTCTTTAGAGCCCATGCTGTTGATTTAGAAACAATTTCTCAGGGACTGAAAGGGGTTTCAGCTACCACCTCCAAAAATCCTTTGCCTTCCAACAGGGAAGCTAGGTCATTAGAGAGATGGGGAAAGAAGGTTTACACCTCCACTACTTTATCTATGAGAGCTATCAATTGTCTCTTTCATATGTTTCAATATCAGGATTACCTGTTAGATGATTTACAGAAAACATTGGCCTCTCCTGAACCTTTAGATAGGAAGTCTTTGCAGGAGGCTGTACATAATTCTCAGCAAGTTAGCAATCACTTCCTACAGTGTGGATATGATGCATTGGAAGCTTCATGTAGGGCAGCTATGACAGGGGCGGTCATTCGTAGACATGCATGGTTAAAAGAACAACCTCTACCAGATCATGTTAAGGCAAAACTTCTTGATGCACCCTTGGAAAAGAACAAGCTTTTTGGTGCTAATGCTAAAGATGTGTTAAAGTCCATTGAGGAAAAAGCCAAGTCAATTCAGACAGTCAAAGATTTCCTCCAGGTTCAGCCACCCAGATTCAGCAGGAATTGGCCTTCTAAAAACTGGTCCTTTCCTAATCCTGAAAGATTTCAAAGGGGCAAAAGCAGGCGTGGACGAGGAAGAGGACAATACAGAGGTTCCTACAGGGGATGACAATGGCAACCAGCAAACCAAAGAAGTGACACAGGGGTTTCTCCTGCCGCACAGGGACAATCTCAATGACTTTCCTCTACTTCCTCTGACCAAGGAGCAAACAGAAGCTCCTTTGGGCGGAAAATTATCTCTGTTTTCAGACAATTGGCACAGACTGACAAAAGACAAATGGATTTTGGACATTATAGACCAAGGTTACAGGTTCCACTTTCATACCTTGCCAAGAAAACAAGGCATGCCAAACCTACCACAAAGCTAGAGAGAAGAGGCTATCAAGCAAATTTCTCTGCTTGCTCACATCAAAGCAATAGAAAAAGTTCCACAACAAGAACAAGGCCAGGGGTTTTATTCAAGACTATTCCTTGTTCCAAGAAAAGAAACTCAGTGGAGACCAATATTGGATTTGTCCGCATTAAACACTTTCCTCATAGTACCAAAGTTCAAAATGCTGACTCTACAGCAACTCCTTCCCATGCTGGGCAAGGGGTCTTGGCTGATTACTCTGGACCTCAAGGAGGCATACCTGCATGTCCCTATCAGACACAGCTGCAGAAGATACCTCAGATTTCTTGCAGGGCCAGAGCATTATCAATTCTCAGCATTGCCATTTGGCTTATCTACTGCACCCAGAGTATTCAAATGCCTGGCTTCAGTAATTGCTCATTGCAGGCTCCAGGGGATCCAAATTTACCTGTACCTGGACGACTGCCTCATACAAGCGGACGACAAACTGATTTTGACAAAAAAACTTGAATTATGTCATACAATTGCTACAGGCTCTGGGATACACAGTCAACTTCCAAAAGTCAAGACTACAGCCATCCCAGCAAATAACCTTCTTAGGAGCCAATCTAGACACAGCCTCTCAAATGGCTTACCTGACAGAAGACAAGCAAAAGAAGTTAACTCATTACTTCAAAGGTTTGGCAAAGCTCACCCAGATAACTGCAAGGAGATTCCTACAGGCCCTGGGTTACATGGCATCCTGCATTCTCCTGGTTCCATTAGCAAGACTACACATGAGAAAACTTCAATGGTACCTAAAAAGCTTATGGTCTCAACACAGCAACAACCTAGAGGCAACCATACCGCTCATTCCATGCCTACAAAAGGAATTTCTATGGTGGGCCTCGGTAAGCCAGGCAAACACAGGTATGTCGTTCAAAAAGCCTCAGATAACACAGACCATGACCACAGACGCCTCAGACCTTGGATGGGGGGCGCAAATGGAGGGCAGGTGTATTCAAGGACAATGGTCTCCAAAGGAAACACATCTGCATATCAACCAAAAAGAAATGCTGGCAGTAATGCATGCCATCGAGGCCTTTCGGCAACAACTTCAGCAAGGCCACCTGCTAATACGGACAGACAACACCACTGTGATGTGGTACATAAACAAGCAGGGGGGCACCCATTCTTACCCCCTTTGCAGACTGACAATGAATCTTTGGGAAAAATCACTGAGCCTAAACATACAGCTGCAATCCCAGTTTGTTCCAGGCAAAGACAATGTACTGGCGGACAGCTTAAGCAGGAACTTCCTAGACCCCCACGAGTGGAGGTTACATCCAGAAATATTCATACGACTCACCTCGACATGGGGCAGGCCAGAAGTAGACCTATTTGCCTCCCACCTCAATCATCATCTACAAAAGTTCTGTTCAAGGACATATCATCCACAAGCATGGAAAATAATGCTCTCTCATTCAACTGGAACTTCCTAAAAATCTATGCATTCCCACCTCTGCCACTGATGACCACAGTATTACTAAAGATCAAAGCAGAGAAGCCCAAGGGGATCCTAATAGCTCCAGACTGGCCAAGACAACATTGGTATCCACTACTACGGAGCATATGTCACAACAAAAGGTGGGCCCTTCCCCAATGGCCCCAACATTTGACTCAACACAACTTCAAGACAGTACATCCCAACATTCAGACACTGCAGCTAACGGCTTGGGAGATCCCATGAATAACCTCAATCTATCTCTCTCCAAGGAAGTTCAACGGATACTAACAGAAGCCAGAAGACCATCCACCAGAAAGGTTTACTCAGCAAAATGGAAGAGATTCAGCATTTGGAATACCTGCAAGGGTCATGATGCATCATTACTGAACATCCCACTCATTTTGGAATACTTGGCAGATATGCTACAGAATGGACTCTCATATTCCTCCATAAAAATACATGCTTCAGCTATCTCAGCTAGATACAACACTGATCCACCTGTGTTTTCACATCCTTTGTTAAGGCAATTCCTTAAGGGAATCAAGAATATAAAGCCACCAAGAAAGGCTCCAGTACCAGCCTGGGACCAGCCTGGGACCTCAACTTTGTCCTAGAGAAACTGACTCTACCCCCCTTTGAGCCAGCAGCTTCTGTGGACTTACAATTTCTCTCATGGAAGACAGCTTTCCTGTTGGCAATTACCTCAGCAAGAAGGGTCTCGGAATTACAGGCCCTAATGGCAATACCACCGTTCATAACCTTTCACAGAGACAGGGTCTCCTTACGAACCAACCCTACCTTTCTGCCAAAAGTGGTATCTAGGGTTTCTTTAAATCAAGCAATTCACCTGCCTACCTTCTTTCCCAATCCTGAGAACAAAGGGAAAGACTGTTGCATACCTTGGACATTCACAGACAACTTCGCTACTACCTGGACAGAACCAAGACCAGTAGGAAGTCTGATCAGCTTTTTGTAGCTTACGCCCCTGGAGTACAAGGGAAAGCAATTTCCAAACAGACTATTTCAAAATGGATTGGACATTGCA